>NC_091437.1:15852130-16190786 GCF_964237555.1 Oryctolagus cuniculus
CAAGTTCTAAAATACAGCCCCCACACTGCAAGTGTATTTCTTCTCCACTGGAGATGTTTTTATTTTCCAGGTGACCAAGCAAAGGCAGGGTGCTTCCAGCTTCCATCTGGCCACACCCACACCGCAGGCAGGACTGGGCAACCCCAGACTCGGCATGGCATGCTCAGGCCCTCCTAGCAGTGGCTTCCTCCTCCTCTCCTGCCCTCCGCTCCCCTCTCCCACCCTGATGTCATCCTTTGTTGATGACCCTCGGTGTCAGGATGGCCATGCAGCTACGCTGGGAATGAAGTCCAAACCCGCTCACAGGACAGCTCCCCTCCCAGTGTCCTCTCCATCCCACCTGTCCCCTCTCCTCTCACGCCACCCCCTCCAGCTATGCAGAAGCAAGGCAGCTGGCCAGCCAAGCCCCCCCCCCCCCCCCCCGCCGTTTCTCCCCTGTATTAAACAGGTCTCAGACCAACACTCCACCTCCGCTTCCTCGAGGCTTCAACTTGCATGACCTTGTCTGGGAAGCCTATCCTGACTGCACCCACAAAGCCGGGTGGGGAACCCCCTCTTACATCCTCAGCACCCTACCCCTCACTGCCTACAGCACTCACCGTGCTCTACTGCAACTGTTTACTTATCTCCCACTCTAACACGAGCACAGGGACCATGCCGTCCTGGGCAAGCACCGCCAACGACACTGCTTGGCTCCTGGCAGACACTTAACAAGCTCTTCTTGAATTAATGAAGCCAAAGTCAACTCAGAGCCTCTGCAAGGGTGAGTAATGAATGACCTTCTTCAAAAATGTGTAGGGGTGCACATTTGGCCTAGTGATCAGGACACCTGCACCTCACAGTGTCTGGGTTCGAGTCCTGGCTCCACTCTTGTTAATGTGCACCTAGGAGCACAGGTGATGGCTCAAGTGGTTAGATAACTGCTAACCAAGTGGGACACTTATACTGAGTTCCTGGCTTCTGGCTTCAACCTCACCCACTGGCTACTTGAGCATCTAGGGAGACAGTCAGCAGGTTGGATAGCCCTGTCTCCTTCCTCTCTTTCTCTCCCCCCACCACCACCTGTCAAGTAAATAAATAAATAAATTGTAAATATGTAGCCCGCGCTGTGGCACAGTAGGCTAAGCTTCTGCTTGAGGCATCAGCATCCCATATGGGCACTGGTTTGTGTCCTGGCTACTTATCTTCCAATCCAGCTCCCTGCTATGGCTTGGGAAAGCAGTGGAAGATGGCCCAAGTGCTTGCTTGGGTCCCTGCACCCATGTGGGTGACCCAGAAGCAGCTCCTGGCTCCTGGCTTTGGATTGGCTCAGCTCCAGCTGTTGCAGCCATTTGGGGAGTGAACCACTGTATTGAAGACCTTTCCCTCTGTCTGTCCCTCCATCTATAACTCTACTTCTCAAATAAATCTTTTTAAATTTTGTATGTGTAAACAACACAAAATATTTAAATTGGCAAGGCAAACAAAGTTACAGAGAGAGGTAGAAACATAGAGACAGAGAGAGAGAGATGGGTCTTTCATCCACTGGTTCACTCCCCAAATGGTCGCAATGGTTGGAGCTGAGCCAATCTGAAGCCAGCAGCCAGGAGTTTCTTCTGGGTCTCCCACATGAATGCAGGGGCCCAAGGATTTGAGCCATCCTCTGTTGCTTTCCCAGGGCCATTAGCAGGGAACTGGATTGGAAGTGGAGCAGCCAGGACTCAACCTGGCACCCATATGGGATCCCATATGGGATGCCAGCACTGCAGGCTGGGGATTTAACCTGCTGCACCACAGCACCAACCCTGACATGTCACTTTTTTAACTGAAAAAAACCTCTTGAAAGTATTCAGCAACATAAAATTAATTTTGAATAATGAGGATCACTGTTATAACCTAATTAAGGACATTAACTGTACATTTAAGGCTGGCGCCGCAGCTCACTAGACTAATCCTCTGCCTTGCGGCGCCGGCATACCGGGTTCTAGTCCCGGTCGGGGCACCGGATTCTGTCCCGGTTGCCCCTCTTCCAGGCCAGCTCTCTGCTGTGGCCAGGGAGTGCAGTGGAGGATGGCCCAAGTGCTTGGGCCCTGCACCCCATGGGAGACCAGGAGAAGTACCTGGCTCCTGCCATCGGATCAGCGCGGTGCGCCGGCCGTGGCGGCCATTGGAGGGTGAACCAATGGCAAAGGAAGACCTTTCTCTCTGTCTCTCTCACTGTCCACTCTGCCTGTCAAAAAAAAAAAAAAAACTGTACATTTAAGACTCCCTCTAGTTCCTCTGCAGGTAAGGAATTTGCTCAACATTACAAGAAGAACAGAAAAGAAAAAAATTTTTTAATGATAAAAAATAAAATATTATCAATTCTTGGTGGTAAATGTGTCATAATTCCCCTCATGGAAATTTTAGAAAATACAGAAAAATAGAAGAGAGCAACCACTACCAATAATTCTACCACACAATAATCACTGTTGTCACTCGGCACACCTCCTTCCCTCCCCTATGCAAGGGTGCTCCCCAAAGTTCACGGAAAAATCGAATTTTAAGATCACTTTATTTTGGGGCAGAACATTCTGAAATCCATGCATATCCGTATGGTCAGTGCACAAAGTCTCCTGTTTCACTCCATCAACAATGCAAACATTACCTGTCACTTACCTCATCAAAGAAATCTACTCAGAACATAGGACTTGTCGTTTGTAATAGCAAAAAGGTTAAAAAACCTTAAAAGCCCACTGTTTAGAGCTGGTTAAACACATTATGACATCCTTAGAACAAAATAGCCAGCTCTAAACAAAGATGAAGGAATACTGTTTGAACTAATATGAAATAATTGCAAGATGTATTAAGCAGGAAAAAAGTGGCAGCCAGTGTTGTGGCACAGTGGGTAAACTACTACTTTCAACACTGGCAGCCTGTGCCAGTTTGAGTCCCGGCTACTTCACTGCAATCCAGTTCCCTACTAACGTGCCTGGGAAGATAGCAGAAGATGGCCCAAACACCTGGACTCCTGCCACCCATGTGGGAGACTCACATGGATTTCTATGCTCCTAGCCTAGCACTGGCTGTCGCACTTATTTGTGGAGTAAACCAGTAGACCTCTGTCATCTGCATTTCAAAGAAACAACAAATTTTAAAAATAACAAAAGCTAAAACAAAAGTAGGTAATAAAGGGACAGGCGCTGTGGTGCAGTGGGTAAAGCCACCGTCTACAATGCCAGCATCCCATATGGGCGCCAGTTTGAGACTCAGCTGCTCCACTTCCGATCCAGCTCTCTGCTCTGACCTGGGAAAGCAGTAGAGGATGGCTCAGGCCCTTGGGCCCCTGTACCCGGGTGGCAGACCCAGAAGAAGCTCCTGGCTTCTGGCTTCAGACTGACCCAGCTCTGGCCGTTGCAGCCATTTGGGGAGTGAACAAGCAGATAGAAGACTTCCTTTTCTCTCTCTCTCTCTCTCTCTCTCTCTCTCTCTCTCTCTCTCTGCCTCTCTCTATAATTCTGACTTTCAAATAAATAAATAAATCTTTTTTAAAAAGTAGGAAATTAAGTACAGAATAGAATGTGTAGTTTTCTACTATTTGTGTTCCAAAAAGATACATATTTGCCTGTTTGTGAACAAAAGCTCTGAAAGACACACAGGAAATCAGAAACATCCAGGACACCTGTGGAATATTATGGAATAGCTGGGAGGTACCCTTTTATTCCTTTCTAATTTGTTGATATGAATATATATCATCTTCAAAAAATCCATGATAATATAATTTTAAAGTAACTACAAGCTTCCCACAGAAGTGTCCCTAGGGAAAGACAATCTTTATAAACATTATCCTCAGTGCATCCTGCTAGCACACCAAAACTAGCTTAACTTTTCCCTTATGACTTCACATTTAAGTCATTCCTGGTGTTTTTTAATGGTTACCACAATAAATATCTTTACACATACACTTTTGCCATATTTCAGATGATTTATAAATTAGATTCTTAAAACTAGTCTTAAATGTTAGGGTATATTTAAAATAGTTTTCCAGAGGGGTTAAGCCAGTGTTCTCACCTGTGGACTCGCCAGCACTGTTTTACCTTTAAAACAAAAGGTTCTCAGTTTAAATATTCACACCTGTTTTAACTTGCATTCCTTAGCAAAGTTAAAGATGCGTTCACACACTCGCAACCCCTCTTCCGCACACGGTTCCCAGCCAGAGCGGTTTTGGAGCTGCCCCATCAGCGAACAACTTTCGGCTTCTCTGACCACGCTTACTTTCAGAAGGCAGGACGGGTCCCCCGATCATGCGTGACAAGCCCACGGCGTAGTCACAAATGTCCACGTACTCCTGAACTTCGCCCACGCCTTCCACCAAGATTTTCCCCATCTCCAATGACACCTAAAAATAAATAAATAGCCAAGCAGAATTTTTCCACCAGAATTCAGGTTGAGAGACAAGACTCAGGAATGGGAAGGCGGGACATACTGTGTGCCTAGTTTTCGGAGGTAACGAGCTGAAGGAGGTGTATTCTTATTTTTCCGAAGAATTTTAAAACCTGATAATTACTTTGCTTTTTTCCGTCCAACGTGTTCACCTTTCTTCTACAGAAAGGATCATTTTTTAACTTATGAATTGCTTTTCTCAACAGACACAGCCTTACGTGTAAAATGTGTGACCGCTTTTCTCTACTCACAGGGGAGTGTGCGTGCAACACCACAAAAACACTTTACCAAGCTGCCCAGGACTTGAATCTTCTCCCGCAAGGCATCGCCGATCTGTCTCACTATTTCTCCTCGCTTTGGAGCAGGAATCTAAGAAAAGAAGGGAATTTCAGTGTCTGATTCCAAGTGTGAATTTGTGTCTGTTACACAGTATTAGGTGTGTGCTATAAAAGAACAAGTACAGTTACACCAAAGATCCACTGGGGGCCGGCATACCACAGGAGCGCCGGTGTGAATCCCGGCTGCTCCGCTTCCTATGCAGCCCCCTGCTAGTGCACCTGGGAAGGCGGTGAAAGATGACCCAAATGCCTGGGTACCTGCAACCCACACGGGAGCCCCGATGGAGCTCCGGGTTCCTGGCTTTGGCCTGGCCCAGCCCGTCTATTGTAGTCATTTGGGGAATGAATCAGTGGACACAAGTTCTCTTCCTCTGTTTCTCACTCTCTTTATCAGTTTGCCTTTCAAATAAATCACGCGCAGCTTTAAAAAAAAAAAAAGACCCTGATACAGCTGGACAAGGAGGCCACCACAGGAGCTGAGGCATTTATGAGCTACTATCTCCTGAGACAAGATAACAAATAATCACACACTGTCATCAGTGCCGTGAGGATGGGAAATAGAGGGGTAACTGGGGCAGAGAAAACAGCAAGGTTAGAGGGCAAATGGATAAATTAATTTACCAAAAAAAATCTCTATGGAGGACAGATTGAAGTCGAAACCTAAAAAGCAGGAAAAGTCAGCCACGAGAATATTCTTCTCGGGGAAAATAACAACCCTGTAGGTGGGATCCCTGTAACAATCAAAGGGGCCAACTGGGAAGGCCGGTCCACCCAGCTGGAATCTACCCCACGTAAGGGGAGAGGTCTTCCATCTGCTGGTTCACTCCCCAGGTACTCAGGGACAGGTTGAAGGGGGAACTCCATCCAGGTCTACCGCATGGACAGCAGGATCCCTCTCACTTGAGCTGACACCACTGGCCCCCAGGATGGCACTGATGGCAAGCTGGAATCTGGAGCCAGAGCAGGGAGCGGAACTCAAGTACCCCGATGCACAACCTCGGTGTCCTAACCATAGGCCAAATTCCCACTCCCGCTTCAGGGGATTTAAGGCACAGCATTAGCTGGTTTGCTGTATCTTTAACAACACTGATGGGTACAGAATTAAAGGGGAAAGAGAAGAAGCAGAAAGGTCAACTAAAAACACATTATGGTAGCCTAGCAAAAGATTACAGGGACTTCTAATTGCAGTTATAACAAGGAAGACAAAAAATGGATTCCAGATCTGCTCTGACGTAGAGTTCACTGGGGGAACCACTGACAGAACAGATGAGGGACACGGAAGAACTGAGGACAGCTCCAGGGTCCCGGGCCTGGGCAGCTGGGAATACAAGTACTGGATAAAAATGCCCTGGGGAGGGGCACAGAAGCACTGGGGCTTGGGGGACGAAGAGTACAGGCTGCGCTGTATTAAGTAAGAGATGCAGGTGCCGGCACTGCGGCACAGATAGGTAAGCCGCCACCTGCAATGCTGACGTCCCACAGGAGGGCTGGTTCAAGTCCCAGCTGGTCCACTTCCTATCCAGCTCCCTGCTAATGCACCCGGGCAAGCAGCAGTTGGTGGGCCTAGTGCCTGGGCCCCTGACATCCACATGGGAAACCGGGTTGGAGTTCCAGGTTCCAGGCTTCAGGCTGGACCAGCCCCAGCCATTGTGATCAGTTGGGGATGAACCAGTGGATGAAGTTCTCTTTCTCTGTGTTTCTCCTTTGCTCTCTATCACTCTGCTTTTCAAATTAGTAAATTCTTAAAAATAAAGACAGTATAAGTACAGCAATGCCCTTACAGTACAGTTGTTGGTAGAAAAAAACAAAAACTATCTAGAGCCCCATCAGCATAAGATTGCATAATTATGGAAAAGCCATAAAACACAATCTTCCCTAAAAAGAATGAACTAGATTAAGGAAAAACATTTAAAAGTTGGAAAAGGATAAAGAAAGTTTGAAAAATCATGCATATGGTAAGTAAACTTTCAGTTAAATTTTGAACAATATATACCAAGTTGTTAACAGCAATAATATCCAGGGAGTAGAAATTCAACAGAATTCAATTCTTCACATTTTGTGTCTGCAGAGTCTGACATTTTTATGATACATATGCTCTCTTGGAAAGAAAAAACAAAAACTGCTTATGATAACTGAATCAGCACAAATCCTGTATCCTCCTAGCACACAACAAGACACATTCCCTTCCCCCCCACCAGGACACACACACACACACTCCACCCACCACCTCCCAACCCCCAGAGAGGCCAACAGGAGTCCTTAACCCAGCACACTTCATCTAGGAAGTCACACTCAGAGCAGACATTAAAGGCAGCCACTGCAGAGCGAGCTACAAGCACCAAGGGCAGTAGACACAGTCTGAAAAATTCATGGAAAGGGGCCAGCGTGGTGACACAGCAGGTAAAACCGTCACCTACAACGCCAGTATCCTGTATAGGCGCTGGTTCAAGTCCTAGCTGTTCCACTTCCAAGCCAGCTTCCTGCTAATGTGCCTGAGAAAGCAGCAAAAGACGGCCCAACCGTTTGGGCCCCTGCACCCATGTGGGAGACCTGGCCGACATTCTTGGCTCCTGGCTTTGGATTGGCTCAGCCATTTGGTCATTTGGAGAATGAATCAGCAGATGGAAAATCAATTTCTGTCTCTTCCTCTTTCTCTCTCGCTCTTCTCTCTCTGCAACTTTGCCTTTCAAATAACTAAATCTTTAAAAAAAAAAAAGTTCATGAAAAATAGATATTGTTATAAACAAACTATGCATGGATTTCTAAAAAATTTCAAACCCAAATGAACTTACCTTTCAATCCTATTTTTCCACAAACTTGGTGAAGTGTCCTCATATTAGCCAAGTTTTGGAAAAAAAATACTGAGACACAGGGGTTAGAGCTACCAGTTAGCTGCTGTTTGTTTCTGCACTTGGTGATGGCCCCCCTCTGACCTCGAGAGAGGGAGCAGTGAGCGCAGCCGTCTCTCACCAAAGAGGACACACAGCACCAGCCTAGGCTGAAGCAGGCCCGTGCAGGAAAGCTGCAAGTCCCAGTGTTCCCGCCAAGGTTCTCCAGGGTCAATAAAGAACTCGGGTTTATAAATGACTTTTCCATATGCTTATATCTTCATTCCACTTTTCTTAAAATAAATGTTGCCTTTGAGGAGTTGGTAATGTTGTGGTATAATGGGTAAAGCCACCACCTACAACCCCAGAATTCCACGAGGGTGCTGGTTCGTGTTCCAGCTGCTCCTCTGCCAACCCAGCTCCCTGCTAACGCACCTGGGAAAGCAGCAGAAGACGGCCCCAGTGTTTGGGCTCCTGCACCCACGTGGGAGACCCAGATCAACTGCTGGTTCTCAGCTTCAGCGTGGCCTAGCCCCAGCCATTGTGGCTATTTGGGGAGTGAACCAGCAGATGGAAGAGCCCCCTGTCTATCCCTCTCTCTCTTTCTTTGTAACTCCACCTTTCAAATAAATAAATAAATAAATACTTTCAAAAAGTAAATGCTCTTGAAAAAATCTAGACTTAACTCAGATGAACTACACAGAAGAGTGGTTTGTCCTAACACAGGCAAGTACACAAGCAGAAGCAGCCCCACCTCAGGTAGGGGGATCCAACAGGGATCCTAGCCCAGGACGGGAGCTGGCACCACTGTGCAGTAGAGCCCACTGCCAAGTGAGATCCTGAATGCGAAAATCCTGGCAACCAAAACAGCAGAGCACACTGCCAGCTACAGCCTCCAGGGCAAGACAAA
The DNA here is from genome assembly GCF_964237555.1 of Oryctolagus cuniculus. Lineage (NCBI taxonomy): Eukaryota > Metazoa > Chordata > Mammalia > Lagomorpha > Leporidae > Oryctolagus > Oryctolagus cuniculus. The sequence goes on from NC_091437.1 coordinate 15,860,608, forward strand.
GACAGGCTAATGAGCCAGTTCAGCAAAAGACCAAATTCTGAACTCCAACAGGCTTCTGATTCTTGTTGTTTGTATCTGCCCTACAAAGGTGTTTCTGGTCAACAATCACTACGAAACTGCATTACCGCTCAGAGAGTATGGAAAGAGCAGACCTACACAAATTATGTGCCTTAGTTCAGAATAATGAATCTGTGCTGACTCATCAACTGGAACAAAGGTACCTGTTAATGATAACAGGGGGGCCGGTGCTGTGGGGTAGCGGGTAAAGCTATCCCATATGGGTGCCGGTTCGAGTCCCGGCTGCTCCACTTCTGATTCGGCTCTCTGCTGTGGCCTGGGAAAGCAGTAGAAAATGGCCCAAGTCCTTGGGCCAATGCACCCACATGGGAGACCAGGAAGAGGCTCCTGGCTTCGGATCGGCACAGCTCTGGCCATTGCAACCAACTGGAGAGTGAACCAGCGGATGGAGGACCTCTCTCTCTCTACCTCTCCTTCTCTCTCTGTGTAACTCTTTCAAATAAATAAAAAAAAAATCTTGAAAAAAAAATGATGACGGGGAAAAGTTGTAGAGGAGGTGGGGGACTGGAGATTTGGAAACTCTACTTTCTGCTCACTTTTCAGAAACTCTAAAATTGCTCTAAAAATAAGTTCTCTAATTCAAAAAACCAGTATATGGACAAGAAAACTGATTATAAAAATTATGGAGTAGCTTTGTAGTATGGTATAGAATGCAATCACTGATTACAAAATTTTACACACACCATATAGATGTTTGTGTAATAATCACAGCTATGGGGACAGGTTTCGTGGTACAGTGGGATAAGCTGCTGCTTGGGACTCCCTCTTTCCATATCACAGTGCTGGTTTAAGTCCCAACACCTCCACTCCTGATCAGCTCTCCACTAATGCACAACCCAGTGGGTGGCAGGTGGTGGTTAAAGTGCTTGTAACCAGGGGCCGGCAGTGTGGCCTGAAGCGCTGGCATCCCATATGGACGGCGGTTCTAGTCCCGGCTGCTCCTCTTCCTATCCAGCTCTCTGCTATGGCCTGGGAAAGCAGTAGAAGATGGCCCAAGTCCTTGGGCCCCTGCACCCACGTGGGAGACCCAGAAGAAGCTCCTGGCTCCTGGCTTGGGATCGGTGCAACTCCAGCTGTTGCGGCCATCTAGGGAGTGAACCATCGGATGAAAGACCTCTCTCTCTCTCTGCCTATCCTCTGTCTGTGTAACTCTGACTTTCAAATAAATAAATAAATCTTTAAAAAAAAAAAAAAGTGCTTGTAACCACTGCCACCCAGGTGGGAAATCCAGATGTAGTTCCAGGTTCCTGGCTTCAACCTGGCCCTGATCTGGCTGCTGTGGCATCTAGGGAGTGAACCACAGATGGAAGCGTTCTCCTTCCCTGTCTCTGTTGCTCCTTCAAGTAGATGAAAATAAGTAGAGATCTGTAAAATAATAATAGGGGCCAGTGCTATGGCATAGCAGGTGAAGCCACCCCCTGTACTGCCAGGATCCCATATGGGTGCCGGTTCGAGTCCTGGCTGCTCCACTTGCAATCCAGCTCTCTGCTGTGGCCTGGGGAAACAAGATGGCCTAAGTCCTTGGGCCCCTGCACCTGTGTAGGAGACCCGGAAGAAGCTCCTGGCTCCTGGCTTTGGATCAGTGCAGTTCTGGCCAGCTGGGGAGTGACCCCTCTCTCTCTTTCTCTCTCTCTCTTTGCTTCTCGTTCTCTCTGTGTAACTCTGACTTTCAAATAAATAAATTTTTAAAAAAATAACGGAACTTTCCAGAACACTCGGTGAGAAGCGGAGGAGCAGCAACTGCCCAAGCTGCGCACAGTCCGCGCTCCTTCCCGCTCCCCCACACCGGCCTCAGCCCGCTCGCGCCGGCTGCAGTAGAAAATGGTGAAAGAAACCACTTACTATGATGTTTTGGGGTCAAACCCAATGCCACCCAGGAAGAACTGAAAATGGCTTACAGGAAATTGGCCTTAAAGTACCACCCTGATAAGAATCCAAATGAAGGAGAGAAGGTCAAATAGATTTCTCAAGTTCTTTCTGATGCAAAGAAAGGGGAATTATATGACAAAGGAGGAGAACAACCAATTAAGGAGGGTGGAGCAGGTGGTGGTTTGGCGCCCCTGTGGGATAAGTTTTTTGGAGGAGGAGGAAGGATGCAGAGAGAACAGAGAGGTAAAAATGTGGTTCATCAACCATCGACTTATATAGTGGTGCAACAAGGAAACTAGCTCTACAGAAGACTGTGATTTGTGACAAAAGTGAAGGCCGAGGTGGGAAGAAAGGAGCAGTAGAGTGCTGTCCCAATTGCCGAGGTACTGGAATGCAAATAAGGATTCATCAGATAGGACCTGGAATGGTGCAGCAGATTCAGTCTGTATGCACGGAGTGCCAGGGCCATGGGGAACGCATCTGACCTAAAGATAGATGTAAAAGCTGCAATGGGAAGGAAAACAGTTCGAGAGAAGAAAATTCTAGAAGTTCATATTGACAAAGGCATGAAAGATGGCCAGAAGATAACATTCCATGGTGAAGGAGACCAAGAACCACGACTGCAGCCAGGAGATATTATCATTGTGTTAGATCAGAAGGACCATGCTGTTTTTACTAGGCAATCAGAAGACCTTTTTATGTGTATGGACATACAACTGGTCGAAGCATTACGTGGTTTCCAAAAGCCAATATCCACTCTTGTCAGCCGAACCACAGTCATCACCTTTCATCCAGGTCAGATTGCCAAGCACGGAGATATCAAGTGTGTGCTAAATGAAGGCATGCCAATTTATCGTAGACCTTATGAAAAGGGTCGCCTAATCATTGAATTCAAGGTAAACTTCCCTGAAAATGGCTTTCTCTCTCCTGATAAACTCTCTTTGCTGGAAAAACTTCTCCCTGAGAAGAAGGAAGTAGAAGACTGATGAAATGGATCCAAATCCATTATAATGGAGCAGCACAGGAGGAGGATGAACATCATCCCAGAGGGCGTGTTCCGTGTCAGACCTCCTAATGCGGCCAGTGAAGAAGGCACTGCTGGCATTTTGTATGCAGCACTGGATGGATGAGTGAAGGACTATAACCGTAATAGCTCACTACTTGCTATTGTTTTTAATATTCAACTATAGTAGTGTTTTAAAAGTTAAGTGAAGAATAAACGCAAATATAAAAGCTCTGACTTTGCCCTGTATGTATGACGACTTCAGTGTGCAAGATGAAATACTTGTAAAAACCTAATTTTAAAAAAGTTCCCCTAGCATTTGTTAGCCATACATTGTAATTAATTTCAGCTGTCTACATGGACAAGCTTAGACTGAAATGCTAGGTGTATGTGTTGGCTTCAGTGTCTGACCCTTCACTGTTAAGCTTATGGAATTAAAACTATTTAACTGGCAATCAGAAATTAATTTGCAGAGAAGTGTTGGTCTGTCTAGTTATTTGTATTAAATGGGATTCATTGTGATGCCAATTCTGCATTTATACTATTGCCTCAACTGTTAAAGATGGCATAATACATAATTTAGCCTGTGATATCAGGGACAGAAATCACTTTCTAAGAAGGGGTTTGTAATATGCTGCTTCTTAAGGGCTTGTACTTCTAGAATTGCATTCCCTTCTATGCCATCTTTTTAAGTATACATATATATATAAATATATATAAAAACATATATATAAAGTATGTTGACCAGTCCCCTTTTTGGACCATGATAAGCCCCTGAGTAGTGACTTCTAGAGCTGGATAATTTAGAAATTAAAGAGACCTTTATGTGGAGAAAATAATTTGCATGTATAATATAGGAAGGTATTCCTTAGGTGTTACAGGCTTACTTTAAACCATTTGACTTATGCTCCAAAGTAACTGTCATTTAATGCTGGTAGTATAGCAAATTATGAATAGCTTTAATTGTATGTTTAAAAGTCATGTTCACCTGCTTAAAATCTGGGTATCAGAATTTAAGCAATTCTTGAAATGTATGAATGTCTCCTTAATATACTGATTAACAAAGAAAAAAAAACAATATTCATGAGGCCAGCACTGTAACACAGAGGATTAAGCCATCGCCTGCAATGCCAGCATTCCATATGAGCATCAGTCCAAGTCCCAGCTGCTCCACTTCCTACCCAGCTCCGTGCTAATGCGCTTGGGAAAGCAGCAGAAGATAACCAAACTATGGGGACTCCTGTCACCCAAGTGGGAGGCCTGGATGGAATTCCTGGTTCCTGGCTTTGGCCACTTGGGAAGTGAACTAGCAGATGGAAGATCTGTCTGTCTCTCCCTAACTCTGCCTTTCAAAAAAAATAAAAATAATTTTAACAAATAATCACACTTATGTAACATACCCCTGAGACTGGAAGGAAAGGCACCCAATCTTAATTCTAATAACCAACTGGTGTTGAGGAGGCTGCGGTAAGGAGACTAAACCTGATTTACTAATTTACTGAACCTGCTTTATTGCAATCAGCTTTTTTTTCCCTTAACAAGGAATACGGACTGCTTTCACCACCAGAAAGGGAATTTAAAACAGCAAATGACACTGCTTTGGACACTCCTGTCCACCCAGGCAGGGTGACGTGTACTTAGCACACTGCTTGGAAATGTTATTTTTCTACTCAAGGATACAGTTTATGTTTCCTGTGTAACAGAACCCTGAAGCTAGCACATTCAGAATTAAAGCAGAGGAAAGATGTTCTCCCCACAAAGATGGCCTCTTGGGTAAAGACAAAACTACAGCCCCCCAGGGCTCTCCCGGAGATTTTTCAGCCCCTCTCCAACCACCCCAGCCAGTCCCTCCAATCACTGACTCAGCAGAGCCAAACCCAGCAGCAAGCGGGTTTGTAACCCCTTGGATGCACTCAGACTTGCCATGTGCTGGGCTCACCTCCAAGCACTTTAAATGATTAACTCATGTAACCACAGAAGGAAGGCACTCCGAGGATGGAGGGAGCAAAGGGGATTGGGAAATCGAGGCCATCCCTGTTGGTGGCCACTACCTCACAACTGGCCAGTGTGGCCCAGCCCAGCACCTGCCCACTGTCACACTTGCTCAGTTAACGGCCTGGTGCAGACTCTGTCTCAACAAAGCCTGAACAGGCAATCAAGGAATGTGGACGCCCAGCCCCGAGCAAGAAAGCGCCCCCGCTGCTGCTCTCAGCACCAGGAATGCTGATCCACTGTGAGACACTCCTCCCAGGTCTAGCTGGCAGAAGGAACAGACAGGTATGTTTAGCACAGCTCTTCCAATCTTTTTCTAGTTGTTCAGATACAGATTCAAGAAACTTCTGTGCAGAAAAAAAAAAGTTTCCATATCCTGAGTTTGTACTACAACAGTTCAGAGCTCTAATCCACTTAAAATCACCTGTTCACTGAACGCCACGTAAGGGAAAGACAAAGACAGGAATCCAGCAGAGGAGTGGACCACAGCCCCCAAGGGCCCACACTGCAGCAGCAGCACAGACCTGGGCTCCCTGGACATGTGTCTTATCACAACCATGACAGCTGACCTCTGCTAGGCTTCAGTTAACCAAGTCCATACTTACATCCGCCCAGACTCTCCAGGCTTCTCTCGCTTTCTTTACGGTTTCTTCGTAGTCTGCCACACTGGCCTGAATCAAGAAGCAGGGAGAGAGAATGGAAATAGGAAAAGGCAGTGATATTTTTTAGAACACACAGGATTTTTTTTAAGAGACCCAGATAAATTTCTGGGTGTCCCTAAGATTTATAGCTGAAAATGATTTCCATAGTCTATGTTTCCCAAAACCTGCCTGGAATCCAGTGATAAATGCAGAGCTAGACTTGAGGGATCAGAACCTCCACTCCAGCAAAACCCTCAGCGATGCTGAACAGTGCCCTCCCTGGACCCTGCCATCGTCCCCTGGGAGGTCCCCTTTTCCTAGGGCCCACCACCCCAGCCGGAAGAGTGGAGTCTCTCCCAGACATCCATGGATGCCCAATGAAAGACAAACATATTGTTCTCCGCATTCCTACTGCGGTACTGCCCCTAAGGAAATCCAGCCAAGGGTCCTGGCAGCGGCTTGAACCCTAAAAGCTTACCTGTCGGACTCGTGCAATTGGCTCGTTGTTAGCAGGACAGTAGGTGGTAATAACCTTGAAATGAGAAGACGGCCATCACATATGGGAAAACGTAACTGGTAAGGGCTGCCCACCCTCCGGTCAGAAGGTAAGTTAACACGCAGACAGCCACGGGAAAGGCGGGTTTGCACACAAACAGGGCAGTCTCGGGTCAGGGAAGACTCAAGCGCAAGCAAAAAGGACTCCAGAAGCCGGCATTGTATCCAAGAAGACAAAACCCCAGCCACACGGGCGTTTGGGAGAGCAAACTCCATCTCCCACAGCCTAGGACCAGCACCAGCAAGACTCGTCCGTCCATGGACAACAAGGTTTGGTGAATGTCACAGCACACTTTCTTAGGGGATGTGCGGCTGTCCTTTAGAACTCCGGGCTGTGATAACCGGGCCTTCACATTGCCTCGGGCTCCGGGACGTTTTACTGAGCAGGAACCGGGCGCCAGGCACGACGCTCCGCTCCGGGCTACACCGCACGGCGGAGCACGCCGCCCCCAAGGGCTTGCTGCAAGGTGCAGCGAGTCTGAGCTCGCCAAGCCGTAGCCTGAGCGAGGAGGCCAACATCACCCTGGCTGCGGCGGGGCTGCAGGCGGGCTCACCGGAGACCGATGCGCCCCGCAGAGCCCGAGCCTCTGCCATACGGCGCGGGGCGGAGCCCGCCGCCAGCTCCCAGGCACCCAGGGTTTGCCGCGGGGCGTCAAACCTCCCGAGTCGGTCCCAGCGGCAGCAGCGCGGCGAGGGTCCGCGAGGGCCCCGGCTGAGATGGCCCCGGCGGCCGCCTACCTCTCCCCGGCCGCCCCAGCTTCCATTATACACGCCCTCGTTGTCCTCGCGGAGCCCCAGCTCTTTGAGCCAAGCGTACTGCGGCTGCTGGATCAACAGGGTGGACATGAAGGCGGCGGGCCTCTTGCAGGGTCCGGGGAGCTGGCCGGTCTTGGCAGCGCGCACGCACAGCGCTCGGGACAGACGCCACATACTGAGCGCTCGCGGTGCGGCCGCGCCTGCGCCGCGGGGAGCGGCTGAAGTAGGAACCCGCCCCCCCGGCCGGGAGCGCCGATTGGACGGGACCGGCCACGCCCCCCGCCGGCGCCCCGCCCACCCTCCCGGGTCTTCGGGCGGAGTTTGGGGCTGGATTCCGGCCTGGAACAATGGCCGCGCGGCGGGCGGGCGGGAAGCGCGGGGAATGCCGCGCTCTGGGGAGGGACGCCAGGAGCGGGTGGGCGCCGGCGTGGCTGCCGGGCCTGTGTGGCCGGGGTCCGCTCTGATAGGGCGGGCCGGCATGAGGGAAACCCGAACGTGCCGAAGGATGGGCTTGTGCGTAGAAAATACGCATGCGCTCTCAAATAAATCAGTGGGCGCCTCAAGCCGCTAATCTGATTAACTCCCAAAGCACTTTTCCAAAATCTTACTTCGCGGCCCGGCCAAGGGGTCTGGGCCTGCTGTTGGCTCCTCCCGCACAGCCCTTCCTGGCCTGGGCCTTCAAGCAGGAGCTTCATGGGTTCCCTCAGAGAGCCGGGGTCTCCTCTGCACTCGGCGTCGTCCCCGCGAACGCTACAGAGACTGATGCTTCCTCTCCTTCTTTAATTTTTATTTTAAAATAGAGGCAACCATAGGGAACTCAATACATAAAAGGATTTTTCTTCTCAGTACTGGCACACAGTTGAAAATACTGCTAAATTACCTCAAATATTTAAAAAATTTTAGATCATTTTCCATAAAAATAGAAAGCCTCGTAGTGTAGAAAAGTATTCATTTACACTAAGTATCACAGTGTTAAAATACAACAGAAGGTATAAACCAGGCAAAAATGATCTGATTCACTTTGACTTAGCCTCGCTGCAGGCTAACTAGATAACCTTGTAGACGTTAAAAATAGCTGTATTCCAAAGGAAAACCAAAGTTGTCTGCAGTGCCTCTCTGCCTAATCAAAGAGCACCTAGTGAACGATGCCTCCTTTGCAGGGCATTTCTTCTCCCTGTTTTGGCAAGTGTCGTCTCGGACTCACCGCTGTCCCGCAGTGCCTAGCGCTGTGCCAGGCTCAGGTCCATTCACAGGAATAACCCACCCCGCGCACCCACGCTGTCTGACCTCACTGATCTCCGTGGATGACCACCTACGACCCAAGGACTGGCACACTAGGTTTCCTCATTTTCACTCTCAGATGGCTTAACCAACTGTTCGTGATATTCGGCCAGCCAGCAAGACTCCTTGTAAACATATCAGACACCACACCCTTCCTGCTCTCTTCCACTCGACTCCACAAAACAAAGAGACATTTTCAGAGGCACTAAATTTTAGGAGCAACGTGTGATACCTTCCAGGGATGGCCACTTCCTTTTCCTCACGAAGTCAGAAGAGACTCTCGTGGCCACCTTCCCAAAGCAGTTCTGGGAAGACCAGCACCAGCAGCTGTCCACACTGAAAACAGGGACTGCAGCTCTCCACTACCTCCGTTGTTGAACACTCACTTAGCCCTGCCCAAAGGGAGTCCAGGAAAAATCGGAAATGATGGATTCTGATGGGGCAGAGCAGGAGGGGATGGAATTTAAAAAATCATATATGAAAGCACTTTGAAAACTGCAAGGCCCTCTATGAATGTAAACTTTCTGAACTCAGGGCACTTAGTGTCAGCCCTGTATGAAAAGTGGCAGAGTGGGGGCCAGCGCTATGACCTAGTGGGTAAAGCTACCATCTGCAGTGCTGACATCCCATATGGGTGCCGGTTCGAGTCCCAGCTGCTCCACTTCCGATTCACCTCCCTGTTAATATGCCTGGGAAAGCAGCGGAAAATGGCCCAAGTCCTTGGACCTTCGCACTCGCGTGGGAGACCTGAAAAAAGTTCATGTCGCCTGGCTTCGTATAGGCCCAGCTCTGGCAGTTGGGGCCATTTGGGGAGTGAACCAGCAGATGGAAGAGCTTTCTCTCTCTCTGCCTCTGCCTCTTTCTCTCTGTAACTCTGCCTTTCAAATAAATAAATCTTAAAAAAAAAAAAAAAGACTTAATAAAAACAGTGGCAGAGTTTGCAAATAGCCAGTCGTGCTTTTCTAATGATTTGTGCATCATGGGTGGTGGCTGAAGGACTCTGAAGTCACAGCACAGGCACAAAGGCCTGAGCTCAGGCCATCCTCCCTGAAGGCTAGCAGCCTTCATGTTCCAAGAGAGTTGGCCAGGAGGCAGAGGAATATGACCGACCCGGTCTGTTTGCCCCAAAGAAACATGAAATTAGTGAAACAGCCAGCACCCAGGACTGCATTTCAACTGCAAAATTCAGAATCTGGTTTGTCAGAGCAGGGGTGAGTGTATTAGCTGGTTTTGTATTGCTGTATGGAAATACCTACGACAGACTAACTTTATAAAGAACAGAGATCTCTTTAACTTACAGTTCTGTGTGTCCAGACTTCAAGGTCAGAGTCCCATTGATATGGCCTCCAGGGGAAGATTAAAGGCGTCACAACGGCATGAGTGTAACTGGGAAGCATGGATCACACTGCAAAACACAAAGCCACAGATTCAAGCGTCAGGCTCAGGCTTTTTTTTTTTTTTTCCTCTCTAGCTTATTTTTTATTTCATTTTCATTTTAATTAACTTAATTTTATTTTATATGAAAGGCAGAGATGAGAAAGGCAGAAGCAGAGAGAGAGAGAGAAAGAGCACCAAGAACAAGAGAGGGAAGAGGAGAGGAGAGGTGTCTTCTAACCACTGGTTCACTCCCCAGTTGGTGTTAACGGTCATAGCTGGGCCGATCCAAAGCCAGGAGCCAGGATCTTCTTCCCGGTCTCCCCATGTGGGTGCAGAGGCCCAAGGACTTGGGCCATCTTCTACTGCTGTCCCAGCCACACCAGAGAGCTGGATTGGAAGTGGAGCACCAAGTGTGGCAGAGGCCTCTGTGCTTTAATGAGACTTGTTTCTAACATGATCAAAGTCGCGGTAGAGGCCTTCCCAAGGCTAGAAGAAAAAGGGAGCCATCTGTCCTGGGGATGAAATGTAGTTGTTATCTGCTTGCCTGTGACTTTGAACTGTGGTCCCTCTCTGCTCATATGTAACCATTTTAGGTTCTGCTTGTTAGTACAGAGCAATGATGGTTAACCCTTGCCAGACAGCTTACAGCTCAGTGTGGGTGTGGGAAAAACAAATCTTCAGTAACTACATTCCCATGGGCAATACTGTATCAATCTCGTGGCTGCCACGTAATATTAAACTATCCAATCAAATGTATGTAGGTGACCTTATAAGGGAGACAACAAGGCTAAAACCATTTATAAGAGAAAACTTTGTTCAAGGCTTTTGGATAAGAAATTCCACTCGGGCCTTATGCCAGCATAATAAAAGACTACTTTCCCATTAAGAGCCCTTGGTGTCTTGTCTTGGTACACGAATCCTACTACATCAGGACGGAACCAGCGCCCATACGGGATGCCAGTAATTCAGACAGCAGCTTTATCTGCTACGCCACAGCACTGGGCTCAATTTTAATTGATTTTCAACTGATTCCATATGATTTATATATACAAGTCTAAGAACATACCGATATTCCCTCCTGAGAGCCACACCCCCATGACCCAAGGATCTCCCCAGTAAGCCACTGCCTCCCATATTGCCACACTAGGACCATGCCTCCAACCCACAAACATCTGGAGGGAAAATTCACACCACATCAGTCAATGACACTATTGTCCTGGGAAAACTTGTACTACCAGGCTCACAAAAAATGATTCTACAGCAGAAGGCTGGGCTCCTGTTTCACAGGGAAATTACCTGCAGAGACGGCCTCCCAAGTCATCCTGCAAACTGCTGGACTCTGGCCAAGACACCAACTGCCCATCTGGTTGTCAAGGAGCCCAGCATCATGAGAACTGCTCCTTGACAATGTGTGATGCCTGGGGCCGGCACTGTCACACAGTGGGTTAAATCGCTGCCCAATGCCAGACCCCTCACGGGCACCACTTCCAATCGAGCTCCCTGCTAATCCGCTGGGGAAGGCAGCAGAAGATGGCCCAAGTGCTTGGGCTCTTGCCACTCATCTGGTAGACCCGTAAGAAGCTCCTGGCTCCTGGCTTCCTGGCCTGGACCCGCCCCAGCCACTGCAGCCATTTGGAGAGTGAGCCAGTGGATGGAAGACCTCTTTGTCTCTCCCTTCTTCCATCCCTCTGCCTCCGTAAAATGAACACACACATAAATATTTTTTAAAAAAAAGAAGAAAGAAAGAAAAGAAAAAAAAAGGGCCAGCATTGTGGTGCACCAGGTTAGAAATTTAAAAAGGAATTGCAAAGAATCTGGAATAGCTAAGATATTTTTTCCAAAAAAACCCGTATAACTTTAACATTATTTTAAATCTACAGTAATCAAGCATCACATTGGTTGGTGTAAAACAGGCATAAAGATCAGCGGAGCAGAATAGAGAGCACAGGAAATTCAAAGAGGAAAAAGTAGTCTTTTCAACAAACAGTGGTCTACTAATTGGACAGTTACACATACACACACACGCACACAAATCCAGATTCTTGACTCTTATTGCAAGCCGTATATAGTAATTAACTCAAAACAGACCACAGACCCAAAAACGTGAAAACTTCGAGAGAAAACACAGGAGAGCATCTTCGTTGCGGGGCGCTGTTGTGTGCATTATAGGATGCTGAGGTGCAACCCTGGCCTGGCCCCCCGTGTCAGCATCACCCCCAACGCACAGCAACTGAAAAGATCTCCAGACGACGCCAGACGTCCCCTGCAGAAGGAAACAGCCCCAGGTTGAAAAGCACTGGGCTATTCTGTGCCCCTGGGACACAAAACGCACACAAGGAAACCACCCATAAAGGAGACTTTGCATCATGGCTCCTCAAAGGACACTGATCAGATGTGAGAGCGAGCCACAGACACGGAGGGAGCAGGGTACAACTCCAATCAGATCAGATGTTCAACAAGGGGTCTCCAGAGCAGGGATGCCATGCTTATAATTCAGTGAAAAGGGAAAAATTCCGACGTTCAACACGAAGGACACACGCACATGCCAAACAGCGGGTAGAAGATACTCAGCAGCACCGCTCACCAGGGAGGTGCGGCGGTGCGCGGGCACCCGGGCCTCGAGGGGCGACGCCTCCTTCCGGGTGCACCTGCCCGGGGCAGCCGCACCCGGGCCTCGAGGGGCGACGCCTCCTTCCGGGTGCACCTGCCCGGGGCAGCCAGGCCACGCCGGGACCCCCGGGCCGCCGCCCCCGCACACACGGCGAGGACGGGCTCGCAGGCGGGAGCCCCGCGCCCCGGCCTTCACGCCAGCTGCCGCGCCGCCGGCTCCCGCGCGGGGGCGCCCGAGCGGCCGCCGCGCCGCCGGAAGTGCTCTCCCGAGCGCGCGCCGCGGGAAGATGGCGCTGGACGCGGGCGACATGGAAGATGGGCAGCTCTCCGACTCGGACTCCGACATGATGGTCGCGCCCAGCGACAGGCCGCTGCCAGTGCCGGTGAGTGCGGAGGGCGGCCGGGGGGCGCGCGGAGCCCGGGCCGCCAGCCTGGAGGCGGGCGTGCAGCGGCGGCGACTCCGCCTGCCAGGCCGCTGGTCGTGGTGTAAAAACCCAGCGGCGTCCCCGGCCTGGCGTCGCTCCGTTGTCCCGGAAGGGCCGAGACCCGGGGCCGTCGGCCTGGAGCAGCCCGCGCTGCTCATCCGGGCCCCGCGGGGTGAGGGGACCGTGGCCCGCAGAGCCCGCCCGCCCGCCCGGCTTTGTCTTGCGGGGCCGCCGGGGTCCCCCGCCGTCCGGCCCGCCTGCGTCCCCCGGGCGTCGCGCCGCGGACGCGGTGGTCGTGCGGGGCGGGGGCGCGGCCCGCACGCAGCGACTCGGCCGACGTCGCCCTAGACGCGGGGACGGACTCCTGCGGGACTCGGCCGCCGCCGGCCCGGCTGCTGGCGCTCGCGGGAGCCCGGCGCACGCGGAGTTCGTGTCGAGTCCCGGGTGCCGAGGGAGCGTGAGTTCTGGAGCTCCGTGCATTGTGTGCTTCCAAGCAGCTGGAGACGGGGTGTGCGGTGTTTCACCGCGCACAGAAGTTTGAGGTGCTGGATCTGCTCAGAGCTCTGATTCGCAGCTCACTCGGTGTAGACTACACTGCAGAACCCCACCTTGGACGCCAGGGGGTTGTGAAGTTGTTATGTGGCGGTAGTTATTTTTTTTTTTTTTAAAGCACAGGTGACTCCTTTTGCATATAAATGCCCTGGGAGTTAATTCCGACACAATTTGTTCTCAGTGGTTTTACCTAAATTGCTCCGTGACTTGGTAAACTGGCGTCATGAACTCTGCAGTTTTAGGATTGTTAGGGGGACAAGGTACTGGGTAAACTCCCTGCCTGCCACGCGGGCATCCTGTATTGGCGTCAGTTTGAGTCCTGCCTGCTCCACTTCGGATCCAGCTCCCTGCTAAGGCACCTGGGAAAACAGCAGAAGACGGCCCAGGTGCTTGAGCCCTGCACGTATGTGGGAGACCCGGATGAAGCTCCTGCTTGGAAGATCTCTCTCAATACGTCTGGCTTTCAATAAATAAATCTTAAAAAAAAAAAAAAAAGTGATATCACGGGTTCCTCCCGGTAGGAGTTTGCCTTCTAATCCAAAGGGAAACAATCATTGAACCTTATGGAGGAAGTTGGTGTGTGTACAGCAAGGCGGGTATCTGTGGAAAGAAAGAAAACAGTTCTAACTGCCAGTAGCAAATTGCGTGTGACATTCCCAGGCATTCTGACAATAATGGAAAAGACGAAATCTTCTGAAAGTGAGAACTGAGAGCTCTGCTAATTTCTTAAGAGACCTTAGAATTAAATGCTGCATTAGCTGTAGAAATAAGAATGCGTAGCCTTTTTTCTTCCAAGATTCATTTATTTATTTAAAAAGCAGAGAGACACATCTTTGATCTACTGGTTCACTCCTCAAATGCCCCCAATAACCAGGGTGGGGCCAGGCTGATGGCAGGAGCCCAGAATCCCACCCAGGTCACCCACATGGGTAGGAGGGGCCCGAGGACTTCGGCCATCTTCTGCTGTCCTTCCAGTATATTAGCGGGGACCTGGATCAGAAGTGGAGCAGCCAAGACTCAAAGTAGGCACTCAGATACGGGATGTGAGGTGTCCAAGATAACAGCTTAATCATTGCACTTCACAACGCCCATGCCAGGTTTTTTAGCTTTATATTTGGCAAATTCCATAAGCATTGGTTTCAGAGATGTTTTTGAAGACAATTTTGTTCTAGAATAGTCCAGTTGAGTCTCTCTCTCCCTCGCTCTTTATTTTTTTAAGCAGCACATGGCGGGTGGAATACATGGCGGAATGTGTTTTGTGGAACTGACCGTGTCTCCTCTTGCTTGCAGAAAGTTCTAGTAGGGGGCAGTGCCGCGAGGGGCTTGCAGAGTCCCACAGCAGCGGGTGCACCCGCGTCACATTACCGGACTGTTAAAAGTGTGGATTCAAGTGAAGAGAGCTTTTCTGATTCAGATGATGAGAGCTCTCTTTGGAAGCGCAAGCGACAGAAGTGTTTGAGCCTGCCTCCCAAGCCAGAGCCCTTCCAGTTTGACCAGAGTAGTCAGAAGCCCCCCGCCGCCGGAGGAAAGAAGGTTAACAACATCTGGGGCGCCGTGCTGCAGGAGCAGAACCAGGACGCCGTGGCCACTGAACTGGGCATCTTGGGAATGGAGGGCACGATTGACAGAAGCAGGCAGTCAGAGACCTACAATTACCTGCTGGCTAAGAAACTCAGGAGGGAATCTCAGGAGCACGCAAAAGATGTAGACAAGGAGCTAGACGACTACATGCATGGTGGCACAAAGGGGGGGTCGAAGGACGAGGAAAACGGGCAAGGGCATCTCAAGCGGAAGCGGCCCGTCAGAGACAGAGTGGGAGCCAGGCTGGAGATGAACTACAAAGGCCGGTACGAGATCACGGAGGAGGATTCTCAGGAGAAGGTGGCCGATGAAATCGCTTACAGGTGAGCAGCTAACTCGGGCCTACCAATGCACGCTCGACCCAGCTCTGTTCTGTTGTTGGAAACTCAGTGTGCATTCATGATGGCAAACGCATTAGCAATGTTGCCTTGAATTTTAATTACTTGGTTATTTTGCTTAAAGAACTCTGTGATTATTTGGTTATGTCAGTACATTTGTGTTTTAAATTTGAACAAGACTGAGAGGATAATCTTGCAGACTTCTAAAACTTTAAGTAACTCTTTGCATTTTGTGCCATAAAGCTCTTATATGGCACTTTTTTTGAATTCTGTGTATTGACTTGTTGTTATTTTCTGGAGCAGGCCAAAGCCAGGAGCCTAGCACTCCGTCCAGGTTTGCGACATGGTGCCTTCTGTCTGCCATGGTGCACGGTCACAAGAAGCTGGATCAGATGCAGAGCCAAGGCCTGAATGCGCGCGCTGATACGGGATGCACACATCCCAAGCAGCATGTGCACGCGCACACGAAGTGCCTGCCCCCAGGGCATCTTTTTAAATTATGTCTCTCTCTAGAGTTTTCAAGCACTTGTGACTTTGTAAACTAGCTCTTGAGGATTATTTTACGTATACTATTCACTCATCTCAAGTGTTGGGCTTTTTCAGCAAATTTATCAAGCTGTACAACCATCACCAACACTTTTTTTTTTCTTTTTGGGTTTATTTGTTTATTTGAAAGAGAGAGACAGATATTGCTGGGTCACTCCATAATGATCTTTAACAGCCAGGACAGGGTCAGGCCAAAGCCAGAACCCAGGGACTCCATGCTGGTCTCCTATATGGACAGCATGGATCCAAGCACTTGAAACATCGTCTGCTTCCTTCCCAGGGTGCACATAAGTGGGAAACTGGATCGGAAGCTGAGGCAGGACACAATCCCAGGCACTCCAGTGCAGGTGTACTGAGCGTGGCTTAACCTCCTGGGCCACTACACCAGCCACTCGTTGTGTCCATGTGCCCGTGCACAGTTGTGAACCCCTGTCCTTATTCCTACGTGACTCCTCATCTATACCTCATATAAACGTGCCTTTTCTGGGCATTTCATAGTATGTGAAATTTCACAGACTATGGTCACATGCCTGGCTTATTTCACTGAGTGTAATGTTTCTGAGATTGAGTCATGTAGCAGACATCAGTCCCTAATTGCTTGTGTATGTGCGTGTGTGTTCCTCCCTTCTGTATGGATATTCTACTTCTGTTTCGAATCTTCACATGCAGATATTAGAACATATATTTTCGGCCGGCGCCGCGGCTCACTAGGCTAATCCTCTGCCTTGCGGCGCCGGCACACCGGGTTCTAGTCCTGGTCGGGGCGCCGGATTCTGTCCCGGTTGCCCCTCTTCCAGGCCAGCTCTCTGCTGTGGCCAGGAAGTGCAGTGGAGGATGGCCCAGGTGCTTGGGCCCTGCACCCCATGGGAGACCAGGAGAAGTACCTGGCTCCTGCCATCGGATCAGCGCGGTGCGCCGGCCACAGCACACCAGCCACGGTGGCCATTGGAGGGTGAACCAACGGCAAAGGAAGACCTTTCTCTCTGTCTCTCTCTCTCACTGTCCACTCTGCCTGTCAAAAAAAAATTTTTTTTTGTTTTCATTTCTTTTGGGTAAATACTTGGGAGTAGAATAGCTTTGTGAATGATAAATTTATAATTCATGTATTTTTAAGAAGCTCACATTTTGATTCATTTTCCATTATCTCCAGCTTACTAATATACAGTGTCACACATTTGAAAATAGATACGGCTCAGGAGTAGTATGTGGGCAGGCATTTGTACAGCACTTAAGATGTCACTTGGAACACCCACACCCATGTTGGAGTGGCAGGTTCAAGTCCTGGCTCCACTTTGAGCTTCCTGCTGATTTGCTCTCTAGGAGGCTTCAGATGGCGTCTCGAGTCAATGGGTTCCTGCCACCCGTGTGGGAACCTGACTTGAGTTCATAGCTCCCAGCCTCGGCCTGACCCAGCCCTGGTTTTTGCAGCCCTTGTGGGGAAAGAATCAGTGGATGAAATCTTTCTCCCCAGCTCCCCTCCCCTGTGTGTGTGTGTGTGTGTGTGTATGTGTGTACCTCTGCCTTTCAAATAAATAAAAGTAAAAATGTAAAGAGGAGGGGTAGACGTTGAGGCACAGTGAGTTAACCACCGCAGTGGACACCTGCATGCCATGTTACAGTACCCGGTTTGCATCTCAGCTACTCCATGCTTGTGGTCCAGTGTCCTGCTAATGTGCCAGGTAGGCGGCAGATGATGACCCAAGTGACTGGGTTCCTGTCACCCACACGGGAGGCCCAGGTGGGCTTCCTGGCTTTGGCCTGGCCTCACCCCGGCTGGTGAAGGAGTGAACTAGCAGTTGGAAAACATCCTTCTCTTCCCCTCTTCCCCCATGTTTCCCTCTGTCTCTGTCACTCTTTCATACAGCTATGAAACAAGTATTGGCTTTCCAGGCAAATCTACCTCAACACTAGTATGGGTTTTAATGTACTGAGAAGTTTGGGATTTGAGTGCTGGAGTGAGATTTTGCAAACTTGATAGATAAGAGGAGTCAGACCCCGTCAGTGGGAACGTGGCATGCCCAAGGTTACAGATGTATTTTCGGACCAGGGGCTAGGCCCTGGTCCCTTTGCTCCTAGCCCGGTGCCCTTTGTACAGATGCGCGCCACCTTCTGCTGAGAGCCAAAGGGTGCCAGGTCTGACGAGCAGGTCAGCCTTCTGTGCTGTTATTCTCCCTCCCCTTCGTGAAGTGGTGGCTCTGACAGTAGAATTTCTTGGGCTCCCTGTGTTTTAAGTGGACACTGTAGTGTTGACATCATAACGTTGCAGAGAGAACTATCTGAGTGGTGCATAAAAGTTTTTGGTAGGTTTCAGCTGCTTCTTTGTTGTTCCGGGGCAGCCTGTGAGGGAAAGGGTGCATGCATTTTAGAGCTCCCAGGTGTCTTTGGGGTTGGGAAAGCCAGCGTTAGGCGTACTTGAAAGCATAGTACAGTACGTGTTTGTTGTGACAGGAGTGGAGTGGGTTTATCTTCTTTTGCATTTGGGTTTCTGTTCATACCTTGCTATCGGTGCCTATCTGTTTTGAAATCTGCCATAATCCACCTGCAAGTGACAAGGCCAAATAACCTTGAGGTTATAATGTCCCTGTGTGGCCTAAGATTACGATGGTTGGTGCCAGTGATTCCAAGGTTAAATATTGAATATTTAGAAAAGCAGAAGTTAGGGGCCAGGACTGTGGCGCTGTGGCATAGGGTAAAGCCTCTGCCTGAGGCACCAGCATCCCATGTGGGCACTGGTTCGAGTCCCGGCTGTTCCTCGTCCGATCAGGCTCTCTGCTATGGCCTGGGAAAGCAGCAGAAGATGGCCCAAGTGCTACGTCTCTCAAGTAAATAAATAAAATCTTTAAAAAAAAAAAAAAGGCAGATGTTATTACAATGGGATTTTCATTATAGTTAAGGAGTAAACTATCAATTTCTTCAACTCTTTACACAAAGAAAGAGGTTAATTTTGCTTTATTTGTTCTTTATCAGGTTACAGGAACCAAAGAAAGATCTGATAGCCCGAGTAGTGAGGATAATTGGAAACAAAAAGGCGATTGAACTGCTGATGGAAACTGCTGAAGTTGAACAAAATGGTGGCCTTTTTATAGTGGTAAGACTGCTCTACTGTTTAGTATTTTTTAACATGATTTTTTCTTTAAGAAAGCAATATTGCCTCTTTTGCATCTCTTATTTATCATCCTTTATGATGTTTTTCATATTTTTAAAAACTATATCAGCAATGAATAGTGAATTTAGAAATTCTGAACTTTTGGCAATTAATACTTACATTTATCTACCCAAAAAGCTAGATAAATTTTAGTATCTTAGTGTGTTGCAGTTAAGAGTGTATCTCTCTTGATTCATTAAAGGTCGGGAGTGCAGTTTTAACAGCTTCGTGGGGAAGCTTGAGAGCCCACATTGGGTGGGTTCGGGGGTCTGGGGTCTGTGCTGTCCCGAGGCTGTGCTTTCTGAGCTTCGGAGGGCTTGTTCGGCTCCTGGGCACCTCCGTCTGCTCAGCCCTGATGAGCATTAGTCGGCTTGATGCAGGTGAAGTCCTTCCCACAGTGCCCACGACTAGAAATGTTACTTTGGGTTCATTTAATTTCATGCTCTTTTCTTGAAAAGAGGAGCAGAAAGTGTTTCTTCGTGTATGAAGCACAGGTAGGTGCACACCATACCCATTGTCTTAAAATTTCATAGGTGGTAGGGATGAAAGAGAAAAAAACCTCTCTGAAAAATGCCGGTGTGGGGGATGATGATGGAACAAGGGTCGCGAGCCTCTGCTGGCTGTTTGAGAATGACAGAGCACTTCTCAGCTGGGCCACACTGGGCTCCGGCAGCCACCTCACCCTGCACAACGGCTGCACAGATCTCGGGCTGGGCCAGACTGGGCTCCGGCAGCCACCTCACCCTGCACAACGGCTGCACAGATCTCCTTTAACGTAGCCCTCAGCCCAGGGTGTGGATGGATGGATCAGTACGCTGTGCAAACAGAGAAAAGGAGCCACTTAGCATCCACTGTGGAAACAGCTTGTGAGCATAAATTGCAGACATTAAAATGGAATTTAGCAGCAAAGCAAGTAATAATCAGGACTGCACTGTGTCCCTGTTACTCTACTTAGAGTCTCATTCAGTTTTATGCAGATTTAGATTCATCGGTATTTTACTACTGTGGTAATAAAATTTTAGATTCCAGTGAGCTAATGCAGGCTAGAAGTTGGGAAGATGGAAGTCCAGGTTCATTTTCTTCAGCTATATTCTTTTCCTTAAACAATTATTTCCTGAGTAACTCCCGTGTGCCAAGTACTCTTCTAGAACAAAGAGTTTACCTTAGGGTTGGAGGTGAGAGGGAGACAGTCCATAAGTGGTCAAGTTCAATAACTGTAGGTGCATCAGGAAGTGATACATCCTGTGGGGAGAGACGATCAAATGGAGGTGGAGGGAGCGGAGGAGAGAAGGAGGTGGCAGTAAATGAGCGATCAGGGCAGAGCTGTATTACAGGAAGGTGCCTGTTGAACTGACATGAAGGGGCAGTGCCTGCAGGACTAGAACTAGGCTGAGTGGGACTCGACTTGCCTTAGGTGCAGAATTGAGGGACTGCTGAAAAAGCTCAGTAATCAAGATAGATAATTCTTTAATGCAGCATTTTCAAAAATCAAAATTAATGCAAAAAATCGGTAATGGGCAAACATTTTTTTTTCCATTTTCGTCTTATTTGAAAGAGGCAGAGAATGATAGAGAAGGGTCTTCCATCTACTAGTTCACTCCCTAAAGGCCTGCAACAGGCCGGCGCCGCAGCTCACTAGGCTAATCCTCCGCCTTGCGGCGCCGGCACACCGGGTTCTAGTCCCGGTCGGGGAGCCGGATTCTGTCCCGGTTGCCCCTCTTCCAGGCCAGCTCTCTGCTGTGGCCAGGGAGTGCAGTGGAGGATGGCCCAAGTGCTTGGGCCCTGCACCCCATGGGAGACCAGGAGAAGTACCTGGCTTCTGCCATCGGATCAGCGCGGTGTGCTGGCCGCAGTGGGCCAGCCATGGCGGCCATTGGAGGGTGAACCAATGGTAAAGGAAGACCTTTCTATCTGTCTTTCTCTCTCACTGTCCACTCTGCCTGTCCAAAAAAAAAGGCCTGCAACAACTAGGACTGGGCTAAGCCAAAGCCAGGAACTCAGAACTCAGTCCACGTCCCAACCTGGGTGGCAGGGATTCAAGTACTGGGGCCATTACCTGCTGCCTCCAGTGTACACATAAGGTGGAAGCTGGAATCAAAGGCAGAGCCCAGACACAGACTTAGGCACTGTCATAAGAGATGCCAGCATCTGTAACACCATCTTTACTGCGACAAAGCTAGTATTTAGTTTTTAATTATTTATTTGAAAGGCAGAGCAACTGAAGGATCTTCCATCCATTGGTGTACTCCCTACATGACCACAACACCTAGGTCTATGCCTAGCCAAAGCCAGGAACCAGGAACTCCATCTTGGTCTCCCTCATGGGTGGCAGGGGTCCAAGTACAGGAGCCAGCTGCTGCTGCTTTCCCAAGTTCATCAGCAGGAAGCTGGATCAGAAGCAGAGTAGGTGTGACTTGAGGTGGTACTCAGATCCACACTTCATTATGGGCTGCTGGCCTCGCACACAGCAGTGGGACAAGTGGTCAGACTTTGGGAGTATGTGGAAGGTGGAACCAACAGAATTTTCTGATGGTTTCTATAGAAGAAATAAGAACAGTTAGGGTGGGCGATGTGGTGCCCTGGGTTAAGCGGCTGCCTGGAAACACCCACATCCCCTATCAATGCCTGGGTTGAGTTCTGTGTTGCACGTGTTTTGGGAGAGAACAGCTGATAGAACCTCTTGCACTTGTTCTCTCACTCTGCTGTTCAAATAAATAAATAAGCATTTTTTTAAAAAAAAAAGAAAAGAAAAAGGGGCGTGGGTGTTGTGCAACACGTTAGCTACCGCCTGGGACTCATCCCATATCCAAGTATCCGCTCTGCTTCCTATCCAGCTCCCTGCTAATGTGTCCGGGAAACAATGGATGATGGCTAAGTGTTTAAAAAAAAGAGAGAGAAAGGAATGTCCATTATACTCCATTCTAGTTTTATTTTAGTACTACACTGTTTTAAAGTTGACTTTTATATTGATTTTTGTTGTATTCATTCTTTTTTATTAGAAAGACAGAGTTAGATAGAAAGAAAGAGATCTTCCATCCAGTCTTCACTCCTCAAGTGCCCACAGTGGCCAGGGCTGCAGCCAGACCGAAGGCAGGAGCACAGAACTCAATCCCAGTCTTGTACACACCACACTGTTTCAGTTAATGAGTGTGATCTTTTGGCCAGATGGCACAGAGAAGCATAAAGTTTAGTCATTTGAGCTGATGGCCATTGTCACCACGTAGATTTTATGATTCGGAGAATTTTGGGGTTGAGTCAGAATCAGGGCTGGACTTCAGAGCTGGTCGTCCTTTCATTTCTTTAGGTGTGCCTGTTAATAGATGCTGCAGCCACTCATGGGAAGAGTCCACACACTTTAATTGTTTGGTTCCTTTTGCAGAATGGGAGTCGAAGGAGGACACCAGGTGGAGTTTTTCTGAACCTCCTGAAAAATACTCCGAGTATCAGCGAGGAGCAAATCAAGGTAGTGATGTTGCCCTTGGCCTTTAGGCTGTCATGGTGCATCTTCCCTGCAGCCTGTAGTCTCATCTCCTGCTCATCTCCCCGGCCTGCTTGCCTTTCATTAACCAGCTTTGTCGCGGTCTCATTTCGGGTAAAACTCGTGCCTTTTGTAAGCTCTTGCCTCATTTTTTTCTTCCCTTTCAGGGCCAAGATCAGTTTTTTTTTAATACAGTACTTTTTCCTGGTGTCTTACACATAATTAGTTTTTCTATTCCCCTAAAACTTTTCATTTTATTTTGAGATACAGTGAGAGAGACGGAGTCCTGTGATCCTCTGATTCACTCTCTACATGTCCTTGATAGTCAGGGCAGAACCAGAGACTCAGTCTGGATCTCCCAAGCTGGTAGCAAGGACCCACCTGCTGCCTCCCAGGGTCTGTATTTGCAGGAAGCTGGAATAGGAAACAGAACCTGGACTCTAACCCAGGCAATCCAGTGTGGGGTGCAGGTATCCCAGTTGGTAGCTTAACTGCTAAGCCAAACACCTGCTCCTGTAACTTTTTATTAGTGAAATTTTCAAACTTAAATAATAGAAGGAAGAAAGATGTGGATACCCATACTCCTCCTGGACTCAGAGGTTGTTTGTATTTTAGCATTCTTACTTTACCTACACAATTTTTTTTAAAGATTGATTTTATTTGAAAGGCAGATTTACAGAGAGAGACAGACAGAGATCTTCCATTCCACTGGTTCACTCTCAAAATGGCCAAAGCTGGGCCAGACCAAAGCTGGGAGCTTCTTCCAGGTCTCCCACGTGAGTGCAGGGGTCCTAGCACTTAGGCTATTTTCTGCTGCTTTCCCAGGCACATAGCGGGGAGCTGGATTGGAAGTGGAGCAGCTGGGACTTGAACCAGTGCCCATATGGGGTGCCGCCGTTGGGCAGCGGCTTAACCTGCTACACTACAGCGCTGGCCCCTACCTACACAATTTTAATTCTCCTTTAAGATTTTGAGATGGTTATTTTATAGCGTCAAGTTATCTTAATTATGGTTCTGGTGACCACCTCCTCATTACTTTTTTTCATGAATTCCTCCACTTGCAAATTTTTTTTTTTAAAGAAGTATTTAGTTGAGAGACATAATGACAGGGAGAGGGTAATAGAGAGAGAGGAGGGGTGAATTCACTCCTGCAATCAGGGATCCATTCCTGAAGTGGAGCTTTCGTGATCAAAATACTTTGTTTTTTTTATGATTTATTTGAAAGGCATAGTGAGAGGGAGAGACAGAGAAGAGAGAGATCATCTGTCTGCTGGTTCATTCCCCAGATCGACACAGGCCAGGAGTCGGGAACTCTCTCTGCGTCTCCCAAGTGGAGGCAGAGACCCAAGTACTTGGGCCATCATGTGCTGCCTCCCACACAGTAGCAGGGAGCTGTATCGGAAGCTGAGACATCAGATCTGGAACTGGCATCTGATGTGGGGAGCCTCTGTCACCAGCAGTGGCTTAACTGCTCCTCAATGCCCGTCCCCTCCAAGATTTCTTACAAACTAGAAAGGAGGTACTAGAAACTAGAAAGAATTATTTGTCATCATTTTTCTGTTATTCAGAATGTCCTCTATGGGGATTCTTCTACAGTGTGGTTTTTAACAACTCCAAGTTTGATACTGCGCCAGCTTTGTGATGCAGTGGGTTATGCTGCTGTTGGGACACCCACATCCCGTATCAGAGTGCCAGCCCTAGTCCTAGCTACTTGGGGTTTCAGATCCAGCTTCCTGCTGACACCCACCAGGAGGCAGCAGATGACAGCTCCAGTCCTTGTGTCCTGCCGCCCTTGTGGGAGACGCCCTAGCCTGGCCATGGACTCTGTGATTCACAATGAGCCTGTGTTTGTTTATTTTGTGTGGGAAAAGGAGATGACTACAGAATCTGTGGCAATAAATGATAGTTCTTACTAACTAAAGTTGTTCTTTTGTTACAGGACATTTTCTACATTGAAAATCAAAAGGAATATGAAAATAAAAAAGCTGCTAGGAAAAGGAGAACACAGATACTGGGGAAGAAGATGAAACAGGCCATCAAAAGTCTGAATTTCCAGGAGGAAGATGATACATCACGAGAAACTTTTGCAAGTGACACAAATGAGGCCCTGGCCTCCCTTGACGAGTCCCAGGAAGGACACGGAGAAGCCAAGCTGGACCCCGAGGAAGCCATCGAGGTTGACCACTCTCACGACCTGGACATCTTTTAAGTACATTTTGGACATTTGGGGGATTAAGCCTTTCTAAAGTATCATTGTAATAATTTCTACTGAGATTGCTTTGTTGTACTTTGCACTGATTAACATGAGAAGACAAAACTGTTTCTTGTTTTAAATAAAAAATAAATGAGGGGAGACAGAAGCGATTGACAGAAACATTTACAAATGGCTCGTGCCTGACAAAACTTTATATAGCACAAGATCTAATTTCTCAGTCTGTTGCATGTGCTAACTACTACGAGTAGTACTCATTGATAATCGGTCTGGGCGGAGGTCATTATAACATGCCATTCAAATGTTTGTTTTCTTTTTCTGATTTCTCTTTCTGGTGAATTATGTTTTGATTTTAACATTCCATTAAAAATGCAGATGGGATACACACATTGGTAAGCTGTTCCTAATGCATTCAAAAAAATTTTTTTTTGTTTTCTCAGAACTCTTAGGCAGTTTGAAGAATAGAGACTAAAAATAGGTTTAGACTGATGGATCCACTCACATATTTGTTTATCCAGAAGTAAATAAATGTCAGAAACTTTTCAAAGAAGCATTGACTCTTTGTTTTTGACTTCTTACTAATTACCAATGTGATTCATACCTTTGTATTACTATGGATATTTTTAAATTTCCCACTGGTGGCCTGCCTAAGTCTTAGCTTGTGTTCAGGAACGTAGGTATTTAAAATGTCACATCTGCATGAAGTTTCAAATTTTCAATTTTATTTTAAAAAGACAGTAAAGATAGTTTACATAGTATGTTCCAAGAGGTAGCTAGTTTATAAAGTATCTCAAACAAAAATATGTATAATATATGCAGCAAAAATGTATATAATTCAGCAGTTATAGACTGTTCTTTATAGAGTGTGTACTTGAAATTTTTCAGTAGTTCCTGAAAATTTGGTCATGGAAGTTGAATGTAAGGGAAATATGCTTATTGGTTGCTTTTTATTTATACAGAATGGAAAATAAAGTGGGTTTTTGACAGTCCTTAATGAGCTTCAGGTGACTTCATTTTTAATTTTCAAACTCAACTCTTCTTTCATAAAACTGCTATTACCAGGGCAGGCCTTGTGGCATGCGGTGCTAAGCCACTGCCTGGAGCACCTGCCTCCCATATGAGTGCCAGTTCAAGCCCCAGCTGGTTTTTTTGTTTCCCATCCAGCTCCCCGCTAATGTGCCGGGAAGACAGCAGAAGATGACCCAGTGCCTGGGCCCCTGCCACTCACATGGAAGACCAGGATGGAGTTCTGGCTCTAGGCTTTGGCCTAGCCCAGTTCCCAGTTGTGCTGTTTGGGGAGTGAACCAGTGAACAGAAATTTCTGTCTCCTTTCTGTAGCTCTGCCCTTAGAGTAAAATTACATGAATATTGCTACTACTGAAATAATGTTGTAAGTAGGTAACTGTGTATTGTATCTGAGATTGCTTATGAGAGGGATTTTAAAGACAGTACATACAGCTGGTTAAGCTGCAGCTCGGGCTGCCTGCATCCCCTGTCAGGGTGCTGGTTTGAGTCCTGGCGACTTGGCTTCCAATCCAGCTTCCTGCTGATGCGGGTAGGAGGCAGAAGAGGACCCAGGTGCTTGGGTTCCCGTCAGCCACAGGGCAGTTGCAGGTGGAGTTCCTGGCTCCTGGCTTCAGCCTGGCCCAACCTGAGCTGCTGTGGGCTTTTGGGGAGTGAACTAGCAGATGGAAGATCATTTCTCCTCTGTCCTGCCTTTCAAATAAATAAATCTTTCTAAATAAATAGCTAACACATTATAAAAGATATAATCATCATTCAGAATATTTAAATGCTACATATTGATACAAATATTACTAATTTTACTACTGAAAGTTATGGGGTTTTTAATTTTTTTCAATGTATTTGAGAGACCTCCCATCTGCTGCTTCATTCCCCCAAATGGCCTCCAAAGCCAGGACTGGAGTGGGCCAGGGCCAGGGCCAAGGCCAGGGGCCAAGAGCAAAATCCAGGTCTTCCACGTGGGTGACAGAGATCCAACGACCTGAGGCATCATCTCTGCCCGCCCAGAGCGCATTCTCAGGAAGCTGGAATCAGGAGCTGGATGGAGGTGTCACACCCAGGCGCCTGTGATAACCAGCGTCTTAGCCACCAGGCCAAATACTTGCCCCAGAAGTTACAATTTCTGAAAGGTACCAATGCTTGAGGCTGCTTTATCCTTTTTTTTTTTTTTAAACATTTATTTGTTTGAAAGAGTTAGAGAGAGAGGGAGAGAGAGAGGTCTTTCATCTGCTGGTTCACTCCTCAATTGGCCACAATGACTGGAGCTGAGCTGATCCAAAGCCAGGAGCTTCTTCCATGTCTCCCATGTGGGTGTAAGAGCCCAAGGACTTGAGCCATCTTGTACTGCTTTCCCAGGCCATAGCAGAGCTGGACTGGAAGTGGAGCAGCCGGGACGCGAACTGGCGCCCATATGGGATCCCGGCACTGCAGAAGGCAGCTTTACCCACTATACCACGGTGCCGGCCCTGAGGCTTCTTTGTCTTAAGACTCCTTTTGCCCACCTTCGTGGTTCATTTTCATCAACAGCTGTTTCTTTACTGTTAGGAAACCACACGGATTCTGTCTTGGATCACGTCCAACTGTCATACAGAAACAACACTTTGGTGTTTATTTCTTTAAAAAGGTCGCCCATTAATGTCACACTATATTCTGGTTATCCAAGTCTAG
The DNA here is from genome assembly GCF_964237555.1 of Oryctolagus cuniculus. Taxonomy (NCBI): domain Eukaryota; kingdom Metazoa; phylum Chordata; class Mammalia; order Lagomorpha; family Leporidae; genus Oryctolagus; species Oryctolagus cuniculus. The sequence goes on from NC_091437.1 coordinate 15,887,738, forward strand.
GAAGTGTCCAGCTCTCTCCTGAGAGGTGTTGCTGGTAGTACTCTGCACACCAGTGTATTTTACAGTAGTTCTTTCTGCCCACCTAGCAGGATTCCTCCTGACGACCAGATTTACAGCTGTCATCCTCCGTCTTCCCTCAGAAGTGCTCATCGTCACCAGTGATCTTTCTTTGCTAAAAGGAGTTTGAGGGGCCAGTGCTGTGGCTCCTGGCTTCGGATTGACCCAGCTCCGGCCACTGTAGCCATCTGGAGAGAGAAACAGTGGATGGAAGCCCTCTTTTTCGGCTTCTGTTGCAGTGGATTCGTTTCTGAGAGGAGCAGCGTGGTGGGGGCAAGAGGCGCGGAGTCACCACACAGACCCCAGGAGTCGGGTGAAAGCAGGCCTGAGGCCAGCAGCCCGCAGACTCATTTATTTCAGTTGACCACATCTTATATAGCCAAGACCAGCCAATCTGGTCAAGGGGCGGTCTATGCCCCAACCAATCACATCCTGTTGCCAGGCAGTTTCCAAAGCCATCCAATCACAGCCTGTTGCCAGGCAGTTTCAAAGCCATCCCTGAGTAACTGACGCTCGCTTGCCAGTGGCCACCTTGGCATGGCCTTCTCATTCTACCACATGCTTCTCCTTCTCTCTCTCTCGAACTCTTTCCGATAAATAAATAATTCTTTAAAAAAATAAAAAAAAAGTTTGAGGGCTGGCGTTGTGGCACAGTGGGTGAAGCGGCTGCTTGAGATGCTACATTCCATCCTGGAATCCCAGCCCCTTCACTTCTGATCCAGCTTCCCCCCAACAACACCCTGGGAGACGGCAGGTGATGGCTCACGTGCTTGAGCCCTGCCCCCCCCCCCGGGGGGGGGAGAACAGATGGAATTCCTGGCTCCTGCGTGGCCTGGCCTACCCCTGGCTATTGTGGGCTTTGGGAGAATGAACTAGCAAATGGAAGTGCCCTGTGTGGGTGTGTGTATCACTCTGCCTTTCAAATAAGTAGAAATAAAAACATTTTTGAGTTGTAATCTAAAAAAGTGTAATAAGCCTAAGGTAATAAAATAGCTTATGTTTTAGCAAATTTGGTTTATACTTTCTTTTTAAAAGAATATTTGAAACACAGTTACCGAGAGGGAGAGACGGAAAGAGCCACAACATCCCAGGCTGGGCCAGGCCAAAGCCAGGAGCCTGGAGCTCCATCCAGGTCTCCCACATGGGTGGCAGCAGCCCAAATATGTATGGTTTCACCCATGGCCTCTCAGGATAGGTTGGCAGGAAGCTGGGTTAGAAGCAGAGTAGCCAGGACTGGAACCATGATTCGTGGGATTAAAGATGCCAGTCTCAGAAGTGCTGACACGCTACTGCACCACTATTCCCACCCATAACTCAATTTTTAAATGGCTTATGATAATGCTTTTCTCAAGAAAGGAAATTTTTGAGCCGGCGCCGCGGCTCACTAGGCTAATCCTCCGCCTTGCGGCACCAGCACACCAGGTTCTAGTCCCGGTCGGGGCGCCGGATTCTGTCCCGGTTGCCCCTCTTCCAGGCCAGCTCTCTGCTGTGGCCAGGGAGTGCAGTGGAGGATGGCCCAAGTGCTTGGGCCCTGCACCCCATGGGAGACCAGGAAAAGCACCTGGCTCCTGCCATCGGATCAGCACGGTGCGCCGGCTGCAGCGCGCCGGCCGCAGCGGGCATTGGAGAGTGAACCAACGGCAAAGGAAGACCTTTCTCTCTGTCTCTCTCTCTCACTGTCCACTCTGCCTGTCCAAAAAAAAAAAAAAGGAAATTTTTTAAAAAGTAACTCTCAGCTGGAAACTTCATTGCTAATACATCTGTCAGAGGTTGCTAAGGAGTCCGCGAAGCATTGTTTGGTCACAAGCAGTGCATCGTGGTCACAGAGTGAGTGAGTGTCGTCCTAGGTGAGAATTCTGCCATTGCCAGCAGGATGGCTTCAGGAAAAGACACTTGTCCTCTGTTTCCAAAACTCACCAACAACTGCTCTGATGAGAGTTTGAACAGGCCTCTTAACAGGTGAGGGCTTACGGGATCTGGAGACTTGTTGCATTCTCTCGGAGCTACATAGATGCAGGGTTCTCAGCATCTCTGTAGACGTCTTTCTGTTCCAGAGGGAGGCGCCGGACATGTGCAGGGAGAACGCGACACTGCACGTGCGTGAGTTCAGAAACCGAGTTAGTGACTGGGTTTTGTAACTGGCCGGAGACTGCCTTTGCCAAGTGTGCTGCCTTCTTCCTTCCAGTCGAGTTAAGATGGACATGAGGGGCAAAGAGGGAAGGAGCATGTGTCTGGAGGTACCCAGCATGGACTCCTGGTCCTTGGGGTACTTGGTCATCTCGTTGATGAGCCTGAGGGGCACAGCTGTGCTGCCTGCCCTTGGGGTGGTCAAGTGTCCTGGACCCACAACCGCCTCTGTTCCCGAGAATGGCGCTGAAGGGGCTGACTTTAACTCACCGCATCCCTTCTTGTTGCTTTCCTGATCTTCAGGTACGAGGAGATTCATTTGCCACGGTTTTCGGTGAAGCAAGGGCTGATCCCAAGACGTTACGTTATGCCTTGGAAACAAAATATGAAATTCAGGAACCTGAATCTGAAGGTATATTTCCACGAGTATTCCTAATTTTTAAGCCTATACTGTTTAGTATATCTGAACAGACACACAGAATTATACAGAAACTGGAGGCAAATGCAAGCCGTCTCTGTTCAAATATCCCTGTAGAACCTCTAGGCATCACGGAGACCTGATTGTACAGCCTATGAGTAGACGCCGTTAGCATGAAAGCGACGGGTGGGCTAGGGACCCTTGGTTCCCGTATGAGATGCCTGGATCAAGTCCTGGCTACCGCACAGGCTGCTCGCACGTTCATGCTAATATGCTTGGGAGACAGCGGATGATGGCCTAAGAGCTCGAGTCCCTGCCACCCACGTGGCAGACCCAGACAGAGAGCCTGGCTCCTGGCTATCACCTGGCCCGTGTTGAGGCACTGGGGAAGTGAAGCACTCTGTCTCGCTTTCTTCCTGTCTTTGTCTCTCTCTGTCAGTCTACTTTTCAAAGAAGTCTTTTAAAAATATGTATTAAAGCTACAGTACAGAGGAGGTGCTTCCATGGTGTGTATTCAGCTAGAGAACCATGGGAACAGCTTGGCCACATTTATAGGTAAGACTCACCTACGCAATGCTCCTTTTCACCCAACAGTTTCAAAACATTTTCTAGATTTAGACTGACTTGTGAAAAGTAAGCTGTTTCTTTAGAGGAGAATAGAATATAACGTAATCATCGGGGGCCGGAGTTGTGGCATAGCAGGTAAAGCTGCCGCCTGCATCTCATGATGGCAGCATCTCACGGGCACCGGTTTGTGTCCCTGCTGCTCCACTTCCAGTCCAGTCCCTTAATGACCTGGGAAAGCCCTGGAAGATGGCCCAAGACCTTGGGCCCCTGCACCCACATGGGAGACCTGAAGAAGCTCCTGGCTCCAGGCTTCAAGCTGGCTCAGCCTTGGCCTTTGTGGCCAACTGGAGAGTGAACCAGCAGATGGAAGATCTCTCTCTCCTCCTTTTTCTAACTCTGACTTTCAAGTACATAAATAAATCTTTTTTAAAAAAGGATATGTTGTAATAGACTATGAAAGGAAATTTCAGGTTAAAATTCTGAGAAACATGAATTTTTATAACTGATTAGGAGATATCAAGTGGATAAGCAGTTAATATAGAATAAAAATACTTTATTTCAAAATGTGTCATATATGTAGAAAATAAATTATTAAAATATGGCTCAATTGTTTTCTTGTAAAATGTACATATACTAAAAATAAACTGCATTTGACTGGCTAGGAGCCCAGAACCCCATCTGGGTCTCCTATGCCATGCATGGCAGACCCTTACACATCTGAGCCATCATTCACTGCTTCCCAGGGTACAGTAGCAGGATGCTGGGTTGCAAGTGAAGTAGCCAAGGGGTTGAATCAGCACTTTTCTATGGGGTACCAGGATCCCAAGTGGCAGCTTAATCCGCTGTGCCACAAGATCCACCCTCATCTGATATTCTGAAAACAAAGCCAAAACAGGAAATCAAGACTCCAGTGTTAAGCATCAGATTTATATACGCTTATTAGTAAGACTTACTGGAATCTTAGCATTGAACAATATATTGTGCAGTTCAGTGGCTCATTTTCAGTGTCCTAAATAGCTTTAACATGGTGACAGTATCAGCACTTTTTCATTTACTAAAACTGAACATGTAAACTATGATTTGAAATCAGTAAAGGAAAACTTTGCTTTGAATGCAGTAAAACATACAATTGTTTAACCTTACTCTTTCAATGCTACAATGCAGCATAACCGTTCAGAGCTGTTTTGCTGTTGCAGTGCAGTTGGTAGGGTCCCTAACACTTTTTTTGGAAGTCAGAGTCACACAGAGAGAGGAGAGGCAGATAGGTCTTCCATCTGATGGTTCGCTCCCCGGTTGGTCACAACAGCTGGAGATCCGGAAACCAGGAGCCTCTTCTGAGTCTCCCACATGGGTGCAGCGGCCCAAGGACTTGGGCCATCCTCCGCTGCTTTCCCAGGCCATGGCAGAGAGCTGGATCGGAAGTGGCGCAGCCGGGACTCTAACCGGCACCCATATGGGATGCCAGCGCTTCAGGCCAGATTAACCTGCTGCACCACAGCACCGGCCCCCTAACAAGTTTTAAAATGCAATTAGTGACTAGTGTGTAGACCACCATGAGAATCAAATAAGAGAATTGCATGAAGAGACCATGCCCATGCTGGGGAAATGCTGCCAGGGCTTCTTCTTTCTTCTGTTTATCCTCCTCCGTTTTCCAGCAAGAGGTGAAAAAATACTGCATTTAACAGCATCAGAATGACAACACGGTATTCTAGCAATGAGGCTGTGCCCTGGGCCAGGCCAGAACGCGGCTTGAAAGGACTGAAGAGTCAGCAGTAGCACCCCAGTGTGTGGTGCAGTGGCTAACCCTCCACCTGAGACGCTGGCATCCCATGAGTGCTGGTTCAAGTCCCGGCTACTCCATTTCTGATCCAGCTCCCTGCTACTGCTCCTGGGAGGGCAGTGGAAGATGGAACAAGTGCTTGCCCCTGCAACCCATGCGGGAGACCAGGATGATCCAGGCTCTTGGCTTCTTCCTAGCCCAGCCCTGGACATTGTAGACATCTGGGGAATGAACCAAAGGATAGAGGATCTCTCTCTGTCTCTCTCTCTCTCTCTGTAACTCTGCGCTTCAGATAAGTAAAGCTTTAAGAAACAGAAAGAATTAGAAGTAGGCATATGCTTAAGAACCCCAAATAGCTGTTTAGCAGTCATTGTAGTAGCATCATATTTCCTACCAGTTTAGGACCTAGGATTTGGCAACAGTTTTTTCATTCACATGTGTTATTCAATATTCCAACATTGTTTACTATCCCCATTTTATGTATCAGCAAACCGAGTCTCATGGACCCAACGCCCATAGTCACCTTTATTTGTGGACACACAGCTGTTATTAGGAGTCAGGCAGCACTGAGCATCACAGAACTGGTTTTGTTTTTTTTTTAAGATTTTTTATTTATTTGAAAGACAGACATAAAGGGACATCTTCTATCTGCTGGTTCATTCCCCAAATGGCCACAATGACCAAGACTGGGCCAAGCTGAAGCCAGCAGGCTGGAACGCCATCCCATGTGTGGCACAGACCCAAGCACTTGGGCCATCCTTCGCTGCTTTCCAAGGCCATCAGCAGGAGCTGGATCAGAAGTGGAGCAGCTGGGACTCGATCCAGCGCCCATATGCGATGCCAGCACTGCAGGCGGCAGCTTTTCCCGCTATGCCACAGCGCCATCCTCCCAGCAGTTTTTAGAAAAGGAATGCTACTGTGCCCCCAGGCCTTCCCCCTCATCAGGGAGAGCTGGAAGAAGTACTGAGTGCAGTTCAGTTCACAACAGCTAAGATACAGACTCAATCCAGAGTCTGTCAGCTGAGGACCGGATAAAGAAATTAGGGGATATGTGCACCGTGGAATACTACACAGCGTTGAAAAAATCAATCAATGCTGTCATGAGCAACCAAGTGAAGGGAACTGGAGAAGGTCATCTTTAGTGAAAGAAGCAGTCCCCAAAGGACACACACCACGCGTTCCCTCGGATCTGTGAGAGCCCAGAGCACCTGCAGGGTGGTCTACAGAAGTGACGCTGACACCTTGAGATGCGTGACTTGAGCGGCCCTGGGCTCCACAGCTGGGGAACAGTCTGTTTTCTTTACATATTATCTGTTGCGCTCTACTTAGAATGGAGTTAATTGTACGTGCGTGAAGTTAATTGAAAATAGATCTTAGTAAGCCGGCGCCGTGGCTCAATAGGCTAATCCTCCACCTTGCGGCGCCGGCACACCGGGTTCTAGTCCCGGTTGGGGCGCCGGATTCTGTCCCGGTTGCCCCTCTTCCAGGCCAGCTCTCTGCTATGGCCAGGGAGTGCAGTGGAGGATGGCCCAGGTGCTTGGGCCCTGCACCCCATGGGAGACCAGGAAAAAGCACCTGGATCCTGGTTTCTGCCATCGGATCAGCGCGGTGCGCCGGCTGCAGCGGCGGCCATTGGAGGGTGAACCAACGGCAAAAGGAAGACCTTTCTCTCTCTGTCTCTCTCTCTCACTGTCCACTCTGCCTGTCAAAAAAAAAAAATAAATAAAAAAAAAAAATAAAAAAATAAAAAAATAAATAAAAAAAAAAAAAGAAAATAGATCTTAGTAAAAACAGGAATGGGTGGGGAGAATCACTGTTCCCGGAGTTGAGTCTATGAAATGCGTGAAGTCGGTACTCCCTGAACAAAAGGTTTCTGTGGGAAAAGTGCTGGGAACCTTCAGGCCCCTCCAAGAACACCGTGACGGTGGGCGTGGTGTGACGGCAGACAGGAGCGTGGCAGTGGGCATAGTGTGTGACGTCAGACAACAGCAGGATAAGTGGGCATGGTGTGACAACAGACAAGACTGTGACAGTGGGCGGGTGTGTGACGGCAGACAGGAGTGAGATGTGGGCGGGCGTGTGATGGCAGACAAGACCGTGACGTGGGCGTGGCTGTGACGTCAGAGAAGAGCGTGACGGTGGGCGGGCATGTGACGTCAGATGAGACCGTGACCCACGTGGGCGTGACGTGGGCGGGCATGTGACGGCAGACCAGACCATGACGTGAGCGTTTGCATGACAGACCAGACCATGACGTGGGCGGGCGGGTGCATGACGGCGGACGAGACCGTGACGTGGCCATGGCGTGTGACCGTGGGTGGGTGTGTGACGGCGGCCTTGTTCCCTCCCGCAGCAGGCGGACGCGTGCGGCATCTACGCGGGGCCGCTGGAGGACTCGCTGTTCCTGACCCACAGTGAGCGGCTCTGCCACGGCGAGGAGCGCCGGGTGGTCCTGAAGAAGGGCCCCCCGGAAATCAGGATTGCGGACCTGCCTCTGCACTCGCCTCTCTCCAGGTACCAGAGCACCGTGATTTCCCACGGCTTCCGGAGGCGACTGGTCTGAGCGGAATAAACCGGCCTCGGCCTCTCTCCCCAGCGTCCGAGCCCTCTGCGCCGCGAGCTTCGCCGCCAGGGTCAGGCTGAAGCCGTCAGGCTCTGGATCGGCTGGCATGGAGGGGGCGGACAGGCGTGTGGCCCCGCCGACCCCAGCCCCGCACCACCTCACGGACGGGAGGGTGGCCCCGCCGACCCCAGCCCCGCACCACCTCCCGGACGGGAGGGTGGCCCCGACGACCCCAGCCCCGCACCACCTCACAGACCCGCTGACCCCAGCCCCGCACCACCTCCCGGACGGGAGGGTGGCCCCGCTGACCGCAGTCCCGCACCACCTCACGGACGGGAGGGTGGCCCCGCCGACCCCAGCCCCGCACCACGTCACGGACGGGAGGGTGGCCCCGCCGACCCCAGCCCCGCACCACCTCGCTAAGAAGCACCAGACCGTGCCAGGCCCACTGCAGGACCTCAGGGCACCCCTCTGCCTTCCTCTCCTCCTCTTCCTCCCCGTGACACCCGGTGTCACCCGAGGCAAACGCAAACACAGGTGCAGTTTGGGGAATTGCTTTCAGGGCTCTTCTGATTGTCCTCAGCATCTTTCTGACCTCTACCTGCGTAACCCCTGGTGATTCATCTCCATGGTAACTAAGTGCATGACGGACAGCTCCGGGATACATCGTGCAGCCTCAGCTGAGGGTGTGTCCTTCCTGTACTGGCTCAGTGTGGCCAAGTACCAGTTTCCTACAGCAAACAGCTGGTTAACTTTTTTTTTTTTTAAATGTTTATTCATTTGGAAGGAAGAGAGACAGAGACAGATAGATTCTCTGTTCACTGGCTCATTCCCCAAATACCTGCAACACCCATTCCCCAATACCTGCAACACCCAGGACTGGGCCAGGCTGAAGCCAAGAGCCAGGAACTTCATCAGGGTTTCCCACGTGGGTGGCAGGAACCCAAGTGTTTGGGTCATTTTCTGTTGCTTTTCCAGGCACGTTAGCAGGAATCTGGCATCTGAGATAAGAGTGTCTCAGTTCTACTCTACTGTCCACTCCCAAGTTCAATTTTCTGCTAAGTGCACCCTGGGTAGCAGTAGTGATGGCCCTAGTAGTTGGGTCCCTGCCAGCCATGCTAGAGATCCGGACCCCAGATTGAGTTTCTGGCTGCCAATTTGGAACTGGCTTAGCCCTGGACTGCTGCAGGCATTTGGAGAATGAACCAGTGGTTAGAAAAGTGGGGTCTCTCTCTCTCTCTCTCTCTGCCTCCCCAATAAGTAGAATTAAATAAATAAATACTCAGAACCAAAGAATGTATGATAAAACACTGAATGACAAGTGCAGACATATGGATAGCAGGTTAATCTGCCTGAGACACTCACATCCCATATTGGAGTTCATGGATCAAGTTCCAGCTACTCTGCTTCCGATGCAGCTTCCCACGAATGCAACCTGGGAGGCAGCAGATGATGGCTCAAGTGCTTGAGCCCCTGCCACCCATATGTGGGGAGACCCAGATGGAGTTCTTAGTTCCTGGATTTGGCCTGGCCCAGCCCTGTTGCTGTGGGTGCTTAGGAAGAGAACCAGTGAATGGATGACAGCTCTCCACTGCCTTTCAAGTAGATGAAAATTTTTAAGGATTTTATTTATTTATTTGAGAGGTAGTTACAGCAAGAGAGAGGGTAAGTCAGAGAGAGAGGTCCTCCATCCACGCTGGTTCACTCCCCACATGGCTGTAACAGCTAGAGCTGAGCCAGTCCTAAGCAAGGAGCTTCTTCTGGCTCTCTCATGTGGTTGCAGGGCCTAAGCACTTGGCCATCTTTCATTGCTTTCCCTGGCCAATGGCAGAGAGCTGGATTGGAAACAGCCGGGACACAAACCAGTGCCCATATGGGATGCCAACACCACTATGCCTACTATGCCACAGCGCAGGCCCCGAAAATAACATCTTTTAAAAAAGAACTCAATGACAAAGTAAAGAGTTACCAGTCTTGTGAATAACAATAATATAATAACCAGAAAACAGCCCTGGAAGCCAGGGCATCAACATGTCTCCAGGGGACCAAGCAGCGTGACATAACAAATAAAGCCACTGCCTGACGCCAGCATTCAACATGGGTACTGCTTCATGTCCCACCTGCTCCACTTCTGATCCAGCTCCCTGCTAATGGCCTGGGAAAGCAGTGGAAGATGGCCCAAGCACTTGGCCCCCTGAACCTGCATGGGAGACCTGGAAGAAGCTCCTGGCTCCTGGCTTCAGCCTGGCCCAGCCCTTGCCGTTGCAGCCATTTGGGGAGTGAACCAGTGGATGGACAATCTCTCTCTCGGTCTCCTGCTCTCTCTGTAACAGAATTCCAACTAAATCTTTTTTTTTAAGATTTATTTATTTATTTGAAAGGCAGAGTTAAGAGAGAGAGAAACAGAAAAAGAGAGAAAGAGATCTTCCTTCCTCTGGTTCACTACCCAAATGGCTGCAATGGCAAGGGCTGGGCCAGGCTGAAGCCAGGAGCCAGGAGCTTCTTCCAGGTCTCCCACATGGGTGCAGGGGGTCAAGCGCTTGGGCCATCTTCCACTGCTTTCCCAAGTGCATTAGCAGGGAGCAGGATCAGAAATACAGCAACTGGGACTCAAACTGACACCATATGGGATACTGGTGCTGCAGGCTGTGTCCTTAACCCCCTAATAAATAAAGCATATATATATATATATACACACACACACACACACATATAAATATATAAATATAAATATATAAATATATATATATATATATATATATATATATATAAAGAGAGAGAGAGAGAGAGAACTCCAAACACACACATACACACAAAGTTTCTACAGGCCAGTGATGTGGCAGTGACCTAAGCTGCTGCCTGCAATGCCAGCATCCATATGAGCCCTGGTTTTGAATCCCAGCTGCTCTCCTTCCCAGCACTGGAAAATGGCCCAAGTACTTGGGCTGCTGCCAACCAGACGGGAGACCTGGATGGAATTTCAGGCTCCTGGCTTTGGCCTGGCCCAGCTCTGGTGTATGCGGTCATTTGGGGAGTGAACCAGCAGATGAAACATCTCTCTCTCTCCCTCCCTCCCTCTCCTCTATCACTCTGCCTTTCAAATAATAAATCTTTTAAAAACCGTTTCTACTATTATTTCTGGATGGTGGAGTTAGGCATGACTCTTATTTGCATGGTGTACTTTGTAAATTATCTACAGCCGGCATATTTCACCATGGGAAGCGAAGAAACACGACCATGTTCTGCTCTCGTGCGTGCTACTCCTCCCCATTCTGCTGAGTCAGCACCAACACTCTCTTCTGCGAGGTTTCTGTTTCTTCCGACTCTGCTGCCCTGTTTGGAAGTTGGTTCTCTGCCCAGTACTTCTGCTTTTGACCGGAAGGGGTCTCTGTGGCTCCACTTAAGAAAAAGTCTTTTTTTTTTCTTTTAAACTTTTGATTTTTCCTTTTTTTCTAATACGGCCTTTTTTTTTTTCATTATAGATATTGTGATATAAAAGAAGGTAGACATCAAAGTTTGTGCTTCTGTAACTGACAAATTTTCAAATAGAGTGTTTTTTTTTTTTTTTTTTTTGTTTAAGATTTTTGTTTGAAAGACAGTTACATAAAGGGAGAATGAGAGACAGAGAGAGCGCTTCCATCTGCTGGTTCACTCCCCAAATGGCTGCAACAGCCAGGTTTGGGCCGAGCTGAAGCCAGGAGCCTGGGGCTCCTTCCTGGTCTCCCACGTGGGTGGCAGCAGCTCCGATTTGGGATGCTGATGTCCCAAGCGGTGGTCTGACCTGCTGGACCACAGCCCCAGCTCCATTCAAACAGAGCACCCCACTAGCAAAGGTGAGCTTACACTCTTTGGGTGCCCTCACAAGTACCTAGCACCTCACCCAGCCACAGAGGGATTTCGTCTGATATATAAAAATGTGACAGTGGAGGCCGGCGCCGTGGCTCACTAGGCTAATCCTCCGCCTAGCGGCGCCGGCACACCGGGTTCTAGTCCCGGTTGGGGCGCCGGATTCTGTCCCGGTTGCCCCTCTTCCAGGCCAGCTCTCTGCTGTGGCCAGGGAGTGCAGTGGAGGATGGCCCAGGTGCTTGGGCCCTGCACCCCATGGGAGACCAGGAGAAGCACCTGGCTCCTGGCTCCTGCCATCGGATCAGCGCGGCGGCCATTGGAGGGTGAACCAACGGCAAAGGAAGATTCTCTCTGTCTCTCTCTCTCACTGTCCACTCTGCCTGTCAAAAAAAAAAAAAAAAAAAGTGACAGTGGAGAGAGAAAGCAACAGAAAGGAGAATACATTTAAATAGGAAAATATAAGTTTCCCAGGAACAAACAAAAACAGGAGTACAGGGCTGGGCATCCTGGCACAGCTGGCTGAGCCACTGTTTAGGACACTCACAGCCCACATCAGAACACAGTTACTCTGCTTCTGACCCGGGTTCCTGCTAATGCACCCGGGGAGGCAGCAGATGACCGCACAAGTATCTGGGCCCGTGCCACCCACAGAGAAGACCAGATACGGCTGCGGGCTCCTGGTTTTGGCCTGGACCAGCCCTGGCTGTTGCAGGCATTTGGGGAGTAATCCAGGTGACAGAAGATCTCCCTGTCTTTGTCTCCATGTTTGTGTTTGTGTGTCACTCTGCCTTTCAAGCAGATTAAAAAGAAACAAACATGAAAGAAAAACATCAGAACAAAGTTTTAGAGAGCATAGAATTCGCAGTTAGATGGACCCAGATTCACATTCTGACTTCAAGCAAGCTCTATACCCACACCCTGTGCCTCAGTGTCTCACCAGGAAAATGGAGATACTGGTAGTACCTCATGGACTTACTGCAAGTCTCTTATTAGATGATACATTCACAGTCCCTAGCCTGAAACGTGGCAATCTGAAACACCTGATATCTACTATGGTTATTAGGCCCATGGAAAAGCAAACCGATTAGGCTGAAAGTTAAGTTGGGGCTGGTGTTGTGCAGCAGGTTAAGCCATCACCTGCCATACCGGCACTGCACAGGAGCACTGGTTTGGAGTCCCAGCTGCTCTTCTTGGGATCCAGTTCCTTGCTAACACCCCTAGGAAAGCAGCAGAAGATGGTTCAATTTTTTTTTAAAGATTTATTTATTTATTTATTTGAAAGAGTTACACAGAGAGAGAAGGAGAGGCAGAGAGAGAGAGGGGTCTTAATCCTCTGGTTCACTCCCCAGTTGGTCCCAATGGCTGGAGCTGCACCGATCTGAAGCCAGGAGGCAGGAGCTTCTTCTGGGTCTCCCATGCAGGTTCAGGGGCCCAAGGACTTGGGCCATCTTCCACTGCTTTCCCAGGCCATAGCAGAGAGCTGGACAAAGTGAAGCAGCCGGGACTCCAACTGGCGCCCATATGGGATGCTGGCACTGCAGGCGGCAGCTTTACCCACTACACCACAGCGCCGGCCCTGAAGATGGTTCAGTTACTTGGGTCCTCACCACCCACGTGGGAGACACAAATGGAGTTCCAGGCTCCTGGCTTCCGAGCAGCCAAGTCCCACCCACTGTGGCCATTTGGGAAGTGAACCTATAGATGAAAGATATCTCTCTCTCTCTCTCTGGCTCTCCCTCTCTCTATGCAACTCTGCGTTTCACATAAATTAATAAATCTTTAAAAAAAAAAAAAAAAAAGGACAGAAAGAAAGTTAAGTTCTAGCCATACCAGGACTTAGTTGTAAAATAGCATTTTCTGAAAGGAAAGATACAATGAGTGCAAGAAACAAGAAACAGAAAAGTCTCAAAAGATGGAAAAACGAATGTCTTTATCCCCTAACTTGGCTTCAATCAGTCACCACTAGTACGAGGAAACGAAACTCACACCTCTCCCCAGCTGGGCTAGCAAGTCTCACTCAAAGCCACGTGCTGCCACCAAGTGTGTCCCCAGAGCCGCACGTTCATCCGAGGGGCCCCTCGCCTCCCCCAGCCTTTCTTCCTTCCGACCGTCTCCTGCCCCTGCACCCCGCTCACTTGTTATCGGACCTTGGCTATCTGACCTTGCTCATGACCATCCCTAACAGCTTCCCTTCATTCTCAGTTCTTTGGGTGTCAGAAATCACCCACCCCACTCAAAACCATCCCATCATCTCTGGTCCTTGCAGCTGGCTGGTGCTACCCCCTCTCTCAGTCCTACTGGGGAACGACTCTCATAGCCCCAAGGTATTCAAGTGGGCACTTTGTCCCCTGCCTCCCATGTCTCCTTGCACGTGAATCAGCTGGGGGCGGCCCAGCAGCACGGCACAGTTCCTCACGGGTGACCTTGCTCAAGTCCCCTGAGCTGCTTTCATCCTCCTGCTCAAAGACCATTCTTGGGGTGGGCGTTTGGCACAGCAGCAAGAAGATACCCGCCTCCCGTATCTGGGTATTTGGGTACAGGTCCTCGCTCTACTTCTGATTTTACCTTCTTGTTGGTGCACACTCCAGGACGCAGCAGGACGTAGCCTGAGTTCCTGGCTCCCTACCACGTACATGAGAGACCAGATTGGGTTCCAGGCTCCTGGCCTATTCCTGGCTGTTGCAGGCATTTGGGGAGTGAAGTAGTGGATGGAGGATCTCTGTATCTCTCTCTGTCTCTCTCTCTTGCTCTCTGCATTAAAAAAAAAAAAAAAAAGTCTGAGAATGGATGGTGTTGATAGTTACACAATGTGAATGCTGAGTGTGCAAAATGCCACTGCATTTCACATTTTAAAGTGGCAAATTGTATGCCATGTATCTTACAATTAGAAAAAAAAAACATTAACAATTCAAACACCCACAGCATGTTACATGAGGACCATCACCACTCCATTCCAGTGAGTCTCCATTCATACAGTGTGTGCTGTCCTGGATGGTGAAACAATGTTGAATGGCCATCCTCCTGTGCCCGATGCTCCGGCCACCCGCCCACACCTCGTTCCCTCACCCTTACGCTGCTCTCCTGCAGTGCTTTGTCTCGGTCCGCAGACACGGCCCCCCAGAGATGAACTGTCCTGGAGTTCACCCTTGTTTCCCAACCTGCCTAGTCACACACCTCGCTGACCTTGCAGCCATCCAGAGCCCAGTTCAGCAGCACTTGGCCCACGACCCACCCCTTGGACACCTCTCAGACGGGAAACAACCCCCGCGTCTCTGGGCTCCCGTGCACTTCACACCACCGTGCTGCCTGCACACACTTTCCCAAGGACTAAGGCCATGCCCCCACGCTTTGCTTGCCACAGACGTGCAGGGATGCTTACTGATGGCTGAAGTAAAAGGAATGGGGAAGGGACAGAAGCCAACACTTGGGTCCCAGGCAGCTTTGTGCTACTTGGCTCTGTCCACCCAGCCCCCACTGCCCCACAGCGCTTCCTGTGCTTGGGGTCAACCCACTGTATCTACTGGTTTGGGGCAATGTGAGTTTTCCTCCCTTTCTTTATCTCCTTAACCACTAAATTCCAGATTAACAAATTCTATGTTAATTTTGGGCCCAAAATATAACATTCCCATCAATCTTGAGGCCGTCCAGTCTGTGGGCCCCTCAGACATAGGTAGAATGTCCTGCACAAGCAGGCTGCCAGCCGTGGCTAGAATGCCAGTCTACAGACCGGCCGGCATTTCCCCACCAACAGCTGCTTGTGCGGCACGTGTGACCTTTCGGACTTAGGTCACACCTTCAGGGTGGGTGCCATCTTCCACCCAGAGCTGGCAGAGGGGGCTGAGCCCCTAAGGAGACAGACTCTCTCCAGGAGACCCCCAGAATCTTCACGAGCCCCAAGCCAATCAACATACATACGCGAAATCCCATCCAATGGGCACCCCCACAGAATGACTCCATGAGAAGAAAAAAACAGTAATGCCTTAAAAACCCGGATACTTCCTCAAAGCCAGTGTCTCCTCTCGAACCAGATGATTTTTTGTCAATTGCCAATTAAATAAAAGTTTCTTTTCTGTCAAATAAAAGTTTCTGCCTCTTTGCATTGTTTGCCGGCTTTTTACCTCTACACTAAGCTGAAAGAACTCACGAAACTGGCTTCTGCAATCGCCTTCCCTCCACGACTGGGAACAAATCTCCCTCACATCCCCATTACAGACAAGCTGTAGGAGAGGAATACTCCACGTCTCTATTTCCACTTAGTTACTCGGTGCACTAGCGGCATTTTGCTATCTGGTGGTGTCAGGACATAATTTCAGAGATAATGAACTAACGTTGATAATTGTATACGTCCGGGTTCGGTATTGTCCTGTAGCAGGTAAAGCCGCCCGCTGCGATGCAGCAACCCTTATGGGCGTCAGTTCGTGATCCAGTTACCCCACTGCTGATCCAGCTCCCTGCTAATGGCTTCGGAAAGCAGCAAAAGATGTCCCAAGTACTTGTGTCCTTGCCACCCATCTGGGAAACCCAGGAGAAGCTCCTGGCTTTGGCCTTGCTCAGCCTGGGTCGTTGCAGCCATCTAGGGAGTGAACCACTAGATGGAAGATCTCTGTCTCTCGCCCTCTCTAACTCTTTCGAACACATACATTTGTTCAAAAAAAAGTACATGTTTGTACACCATCCAGGAATATAACAGGGGAAGAATGCCTGGTTGTTTTAACAGCCTACAGCATGGCCAGAAGTTAGTACTGGGACAACTCCACAATAAAGATGAGACTTCATGATTGCTCTGCCTTAACATGGACTTGTTTGCCAGAGGGGGAAAGGAGGACATTTGTACGACAGAAGCTTTAAATAAGAAGAAAACAAGGGGCCTGCACTGAGCTGTAGCAAGTTAAGCCACCACATCCCAAGTCACAACACCCACATCCCAAATGGGCGTCAGTTCTTGTCCCAGCTGCTCCACTTCCGATCCAGCTCTCTGCTAATGGCCCAGGGAAGACCCTGGCTCCTGGCTTTGGCCTGGCTCAGCCCTGGCTGTTGCAGTCGTTTGGGGAGTGAAGCAGTGAATCGAAGATCAATTTCTCTGTCTCTACTTCTGTCTGTAACTCCACCTTTCAAATAAATAAATTTACTTTAATATGAATTCTCTAGTTCAGAAAATAAAACTCTTCCCAAAGACATTGAAGTACCCCACTCATTCACCACCCTGCCTGGAAGGCTGCAGCTCTTTCTCAAAGTGGATCGCCGTCAAATGGACTTGTTTTTTTTCTTAGACATTCCTTTTAAGCCTCAATGACCAGAAAATATTCGGCACGTTGCTCACTCAATGTATGTGGGTAGCGGCAGAACTCTGCTCCACATTCATTCACACACTCATGTTCTTGTTCATTGCACATCTACTCAGCATATTTTTTTCTAAGATTTATTTATTTATTTATTTCAAAGGTAGAGTTACAGAGGCAGAGAGGAGAGAGAGGTCTTCTATCTGCTGGTTCACTCTTCAAATGGCCACAATGGATGGAGCTGGGCCAATCTGAAGCCAGGAGTCAAGAGCTTCTTCCAGCTCTCCCACGCCGGTGCAGGGACTTAAGGACTTGGGCCATTTTCTACTGCTTTCCCAGGCCACAGCAGAGAGCTGGATTGGAAAATGAGCAGCCAGGACTGGAACCAGCCTTCAGATGGGATGGCAGCACTACAGGCGGTTGCTTTACCCGCTATGGCACAATGCTGGCCCCTCAGCATATGTTAGGTGCCTGGTATTTAAGCTGGAGACTAATCTTCAGGTTTCCTGTTTGTTTTTATTAGAAATTCTGTTCTGTGGTGGTTCTCTAAATTCATGACGCATCAGAATCACCTAGAAAATCTATTAAAGCATAGGTCGCTGGGTCTCACCTCCAGAGACTTTAATTCAGTAGTTCTGGGATTGAACCAAATAATTCATTGTAAACAAACTCCCAAGCGATGCCCCTGTGCGGACCACACTCTAAGCAGCTGTGCGTGTGTCACAGGACTGCTGCGTGGGAAACCTACAGTACTTCCTGAAAGTTCACGCTGGTGCAGTGTAATGAGGTTCACAGCCCCCACTCTGATACAGGTCCGGAGAAACAGGATCGCAGGTCAAGTGGTCCTCCTTGCCCAGGAGCAGAGGTGATGACGTTGCTGTCCCACTAGTCCCCACCACTTACCACCAGTGTCCTTCCTGACTGACAGACAGTAACGCCACACACTGCATCAGCAGCTTTGACGACCACCCTCTCCTGAAAGTCTCAGGGCCGAGCTTGTGGCACAGCAAGGTAAGCCGGCGCCTACAATCGCTGGCTCCAATCCCAGCTGCTCCCGGCCGCTCTGCTTCTCACTCAGCTTCCAGTTCATGAGCCTGGGAAAGCAGGGGAAGACAGCCCAAGTGCATGGGCCCCTGCCACCCCTGTGGGACACCAGGATGGAGCTCCAGGCTCCTGGCTTCGGCCCACCCCAGCCTCAGCCACTGCAGTCATTTGGAGGGTGAACCAGTAGATAAAAGATCTCTCTCTCTCTCTCTCTCTCTCTCTCTCTCTCTCTCTCTCCATTTCAAATAAATAAATCTGGAAAGAAACGGAAAGAAAATAGGATGGTCCAGTAGCAAGAGAAGAACTCTCCTAGACCACAGTTTGCCCAAAGGCCAGTCGCTCATTTCGTATTCTGGGACAAGCAACTTTTACAAAAGGACCTTACATTAGAAAACATTACTTAAGCCGGCGCCGTGGCTCCAAAGGCTAATCCTCCGCCTTGCGGCGCCAGCACACCAGGTTCTAGTCCCGGTCAGGGCGCCGGATTCTGTCCCGGTTGCCCCTTTTCCAGGCCAGCTCTCTGCTGTGGCCAGGGAGTGCAGTGGAGGATGGCCCAAGTGCTTGGGCCCTGCACCCCATGGGAGACCAGGAGAAGCACCTGGCTCCTGCCATCGGATCAGCGCGGTGCGCCGGCCGCGGCGCGCCAGCCACAGCGGCCATTGGAGGGTGAACCAACGGCAAAGGAAGACCTTTCTCTCTGTCTCTCTCTCTCTCACTGTCCACTCTGCCTGTCAAAAAAGAAAAAAAAAAAAAAAGAAAAAAAGAAAACATTACTTAAACAGGACCCAAAGGCACCAATCATTTAAAAAATTTGAAATTTTGGTCTTCATCCTCAGACTACATGGACAGAGTGAAAGGAACACCACAGACTGGTAGAAGACAGATGAAACAGATAAACCCCAAGACTCCACTCAGCATGCATAAAACACCCTTTTAAGCCTGTAAGAAAAACAAAAGTAATCCAATTTGTAAAAAGATCAACCTTTGGAACAGGCGCTGTGGAGTGGGTAAAGCCACCACCTGCAGTGTTGGCATTCCATCTGGGTGCCAGTTCGAGTCCCGGATGCTCAATCCAGCTCTGTGCTATGGCCTGGGAAAGCAGCAGATGATGGCCCAAGTGCTTGGGTCCCTGTACCCCCATAGGAGACCCAGAGGAAGCTCCTGGTTCCTGGCTTTGGATCGGCCCAGCTCTACCCATTGTGGCCATTTGGGGAGTGAACCAGCGGATGGATGATCTCTCTCTCTCTCTAACTCTGCCTCTCTGTGATTTCACCTTTGATATAAATAAATAAACAAATAAATAAATCTTAAAAAAAAAAAAAAACAGCAGCAGCAGCAGCAGCTCCTGGCTCCTCCCTTTGGATGGGCGCAGCTCTAGTTGTTGCAGCCAAAAGGGGAGTGAAGCAGTGGGTGGAAGACCTCTCTCTGCCTCTAACTCTTTCAAAAAAAACCTTTTTTTTTTTTTTTAAAAGAAGCTAGACTTCGGGGGCCAACACTGTGGGGTAGTGTGTAAAGCCACTGCCTGTGGCACCAGCAGCCCATATGGGCACTAGTTGGAGTCCCAGCTGCTCCACTTTCGAGCCAGCTCTCTGCTATGGCCTGGGAAGGCAGTAGAAGATGGTCCAAGTCCTAGGGCCCCTGCACCCAAATGGGAGACCTGGCTTCTGGCTTCAGATCAGCACAGCTCCAGCCGCTGCAGCCAACTGGGGAGTGACCCAGCGGACGGAAGACCTCTCTCTCTCTCTCTCTCTCTGTCTGGCTCTTTCTCTTTCTCTGTAACTCTGCCTTTCAAATAAACAAATACATAAATCTTAAAAACAAAACAAAAACCAAAAATAAATCCACAGCCACATAAGTAACAAGAATAGACTTTCTTAAAGAGAAATTTTTAATAAATTTGTCTTTTAAAAAATTTTTATTTATTTTCATTTTATTGAAAAGTCACAGAGTCAGAGACAGAGAAATCATTCATTCATTCCCCACAGGACTACAACAGCACAGGCTGGGCTTTGGTCCAGCCAGGGGCTAGGAGCTCACTCCCAGCCTCCCACATGGGTGGGAGGACCCAGGCACTGAGCCAGCACCTACTGCCTCACAGGGTACACATCAGCAGGAAGCTGGAGCCGGAAGAGGAGCTGGGACTGGAACCCAGGCAGCCCAAAACGGGATGCACGTGTCTGACATTGCACTCAATTCCTGCCCCAAAGACAGCATCCCCCACGCCTCTCTACCCTGCAAACTCGGGCAGGTCACACACACACACACACACACACACACATCTGTGCATACCAAGCACAGGTGAGCAATAATTCCCAAAAATGTGGGTCAATGTGGGAAGACAAACATGGCCTAAGGACAAAATAATTTTCAAAGGCGACTCCTGTCCACAATGAAATAAATTAGAACTTTCAGATCTTCACATCACCCCAGAAATTTCAGACATGCTTTCTTTAGCAAAAGGAAAATTTAAAAGTCGTTTCTATCCATCTCTCTCATCAGCAGGATTAACAGTTGGCAGAAGTTTGAAATCAAGGTTTATTCTCCTAAAAAATCATTATCAGAAGAAAAACATCTTGTCTTGTCCTCTCCCTGGAGTCCTTGGAATTTTCTAATCCTCCATCTCTCTCCACCTGTGTGGTTTTTTTTTTTTTTTTTTTTTTTTTTTTTACTTATTTGAAAGACAGAGTTACAGAGAGAGGTAGACGTCCATCCGCTGGTTCACTCCCCATATGGCAATAACAGCCAGAGCTGAGTTGATCTGAAGGCAGGAGCCAGAATCTTCATCTAGGTCTCTCATGCAGGTGCAAGGCCCAAGCACTTGGGCCATCCTCTGCTGCTTTCCCAAGCACGTTAGGTGGGAGCTGGATGGGAAGTGGAGCAGCCAGGACTTGAACTGGAGCCTACATGGGATGCTGGTGCTGAAGGCTGGGGCGTTAATCCACTGTGCCACAGCGCTGGCTATGCACTTTTCTTTTAATATCTTTAAATTTTGAATTAATTTAAGAGCCAGAAGAAATTATAAAAGAATACAGACATTTCTCAAGTACACTTTTACCCAATTTTCCCCAATGATAATATCTTAAATAATCATAATCATAGTAAATTGTTAAACCCAGCAAATTGATTTTAGTTAAACATGATTAATTCAAGTACAGAAATACAGAGCGGAGCTGGCCTCGTTTTGCAGAAGGTTAAGCTACCATCTACAGTGCTGGCATCCCACGTGAGTGGCAGTTCAAGTCCTGGCTGCTCCACTTCCAATCCAGTTCCCTGCGAATGTGCAGGAGAAAGCCGCAGAATACGACTAAAGTCTTTGCAGCCCTACCACCCACATGGGAGACCTGGATGGAGTCCCAGGCTCCTGGCTTCAGCCTAGCTGTTGCAGCCATGTGGTGAGCAAACCAGCAGATGGTTCTTTCTGTCTCGGTCTGTTCCTCTCTCTGTGCCACCCTGCAATGGAGTATGGCTGTGTGCTGAGAATCCGAGGTCCCTGTAGTGGATGATAGAGCCTGGCAGTGGTCTTGGGACATACAACCAAATGTCCTTCTGTGGATGAATGAGGTGACAAATTGTGTTAGGCCCATGCAACAGGCCGCTGCTCAGTGAGGAACCAACTGTCAATACAGGCAACACATTGAATAGAGCTCAAGGGCGTTATGCTGGGTGAGTGGAGCCATTCTCAGAGCCTGCCATGTTGTGTGATTTTGTTTACATGACGTTTGCAAAGTGAGAAAAACACAGCAATGGACAGCGGTCAGCAGTGGCCAGACAACAGCTGTGGCTGCTGAGGGGGTCGCGAGGGAGCGTCTCTGTGGCAATGGAGCAGGACTACATGACGGCGGAGGTGACAGCTGCTGCTTCCCGTACTTGTGATAGAACATCACAGAACTGCAGACTGAACAGCCCAACCAATGCAAGAAAAGTGCATGCAAAAAAGGGTGAAATAAAAATAATCTCTGTGTTTTCAGCTCCAGGCTGAAGTCAGGAGCCAGAAACTCCATCCAGGTCTCCCACAGGGGCGCCAGGGACACAAGCACTTGGGCCATCTTCCACTGCCTCCCCAGGCCCATTAGCAGGAACCTGGATCAGAAGTGAGGCAGCAAGGACTTGAATGGGGGCTCAGACATGGGATGCCAGTGTGACCAGCAGCAGTGACTTAACCCGCGGCTTCACAAAGCCAGCTCCAGCTTGTGGACATTAGCAAGAGTGACTCCATTTTAATGTTCAGCCTGGTCTGCAGGGGCCCAGTGCAGGATCTTGGCCCAAAAGCGTGACCTCCAGTAATTTTTATTTAACACACTGGACAGTTTCTCTTTTCTTTATTCATTAACCATTTCCTAAAGTTTCTCCAAAATAACTCTCCTTTATTTGGTTAGTATCGAGGCAGCCCTGGACTAGACGCAGGCCAGACTAACTCCATCCCACAGCTCCTTGCCAGCATGTACACACTGAATAGAACAGGATGCAAGTTCACATGTAACAGTATTTGCTGGAGCCAGCACTGTGCTGTAGCAGTAAAGCCGCTGCCTGCAGTGCCAGCATCCCCTATGGGCGCCAGTTTGAGTCCCAGCTGCTCCACTTCCATCCAGCTCTCTGCTATGGCCTGGGAAAGCAGCAGCAAATGGCCCAGCTTGGGCCCCTGCACCCACATGGGAGACCTGGAAGAGGCTCCTGGCTTCTAAGTGGCCCAGCTCCAGCCAATGGGGCCAACTGGGGAATGAACCAGTGGAATGGAAGACTCTCTCTCTCTCTCTCTCTCTGCCTCTCCTTTTCTGTGTAACTCTGACTTTCAAATAAATCAATCAACCTTTTAAAAAATTAGTATTTGCCAGTGAACAAAAAGATTTGTGTTTTGACAAAGACAAATTAGAAGAGGTTCCATTAAAACATCTCCTGCCTTCACAATAGCTTATAACCACTACTTCTGCTCTTTGGAGATGACGTGTTAAAGACACACAAATAGCCCTAGACTGCGAGACTGCAGCAGCTTGGTCTCTCTCTTTCTACAGCCCCTCCTTTTGCTGGGAGCTTCTGTGTCTCCTACCCAAATAGAACTTCACTTCTTCTGTCCTCACGGCTGTATCCAGTCTCTCAATTGTCATCGACACCAGTGTTCCCAAAACAAAAATGATACAGCTGCCCATGCCTTGGTCTTGCTGGAGAGTTGAGAGAATTTTTTGCAAGCGCAAGAAGGTCCTTGTCGTTCTGGGCCTCGAAGGCAAGGCTGGTGGTGGTGCCTTGGTATTCTCAAGCTGTCACAGGTGCATTTCCTGCTATGTGTTTACTGGGCTGGCTGACCTTGACAGGTGCTGCCTCTCGGGAGAGAAGCCTTTCTGAGTCCAGGCAGCAGCAGGTCAGAGTGGATTCCAGGAGGACATGAGATGGGCAAGAATCAAGAAGATGTGGATGGGTGCAGACTTTCTGTCTTGGGAAAAACAAAAAGAGAGGCAAAAGGTCTCTAGGTTTACAACATCCCCGGCAGAGCAGAGGACTTCTGTTGGAGAGTAATGGAAGATACTGGTAGCTAGGATGTGGGATCTGGCCTGTAAAGAACTGTAAATCCCAAAACAGATGACTGAGGCAGATTACTGTGGATTACAGGGTGATGTTCATGAGAGAGCAGGGCTCGACAAAAATTAATCTGGCAATAGTTCAAAGGATGAACCAGAGATTAAGAGACAGGGACACTTGTTTGGAAACAAATCCAAGTAAGAAGTGGTGGATGAGGACCATAGCTACATGAATGCAGAATTTATATTGGTGTAAATGGCAGCACCAGTGAGGCCACGCCCACAGGGAACATTCTGGAATAGGGAGATGGCGCTTGTTCCCTTCCTAGGTGAGGACAGTAGGGCAATTCGAACCTTCAAGAAAAGCCATAAAACACTTCTACTATAAAGACAGATGGTGATAGAGAAGGAGAAAAAAATTCACCGTGTGGTGTCAGAGGTATTAAGAGGTGTGATGATTTATTTTATGGCGAAGTATTGTAAGAGAGCCATTTCGTGCACTAAACTGTGTTCTGCTTCAGAGATGCTTGCTTAAGGCAGCCCAATTAGGAGGGCAGAGATAAGGCGCCCAAGGTTAAGGCCGGACTGGCCTTGCATCTGTATACAGATGCATGAACACAGAAAGATCTCAGCTCTGGTGCACTGGGAATGAGCTGGGAGCGCTGTGCGGTGCCCTGGACAGCTGTCCTCAGAGCTGACGTCGACGCTGCGTCTCCTCACTACAACTCAGAGCGACGCGCACAGCCGCTCACACTGGCTCCTGAGCCTGACCCACCTCAGAACCTCCTGGGACACTCTGCTGTAGTCTTTCACATGGTTCCTCTCTGTTATCATTCATTCCGCTTTTGTAGCTAACATTTATTTATTTATTTATTTGAGAGGCTACCTGTTCGCTCCCCAAACGTCTGCAACAGCCAGGGCTGGGCCAGGAAGAAGCAAGGAGCCAGAAACTCACTCTAGGTCTCCATGTAGGTGGCAGGGACCCAACTCCTCGAGCCATCACCTGCTGCTTCCCAGGATCCTATTAGCAGAAAGCTGGGATCAGAACCTACGCACTTCCATGTGGGTCACAGGCATCCCAGGCAGCACCTTAACCGCTCCACCCAGCGCCCACCCTCATCTTTCCATTTTTAAACTGAGGAAGGCAGAGCAGACGGCAGCAGGTGCCCGTCTCGCCTTCCGCAGGCTCTGTGTTCACCCTCCGGCTGCTGCGGCCGGGGTGGCAGCGGCCCACAGCTCAGGACAAAGGCCTTTCATGGAGGAGTCTCAGGGGCCTCGGGGCGGCAGGAGCCTCCTTATCTGGAAGCGGCCCTGGAGGTAGTGGCTGACAGCGGCCTCCTCCCTCCAGGAGAGGGCCCTGGCCCACGGCTAACTGATGAGCACCTCTGGCAGCCTGCTCGCCTCCGGGTGGGGCCTCGTCTGTGCTGCAAGGCACACTTCAGGGCTTGTGTGGCGACAGGCTGAGGCCAGGCCTCTGCTGACGTCATCATGTGGCCTAACTTCTTCCCCTGCTGGCTCCGACCCTCTCACCCCTAGATTTCACCGTGAGAACACTGCACCAGGAGTTCCCAAGTCGGGTTCCGCTCACGGGAACTCAACCCAGGCGGCTGAGGACGGAAGTCCTAGGAAGCGGGCGAGAACTAGCTTTTGGATCACTCGTCCACTAGATGGCGATGAGAGCTGCAGCATCAGGAGTGGCGGGTGAACTAGTTCAAGGGCTCGACCTACTGTACTGATGTGACTGCTGAGATGTTACCTGTAGTGTACCCGGACAAGACAGAGTTCAGAGAAGCTGTGCTAACTGTGGAATGGGGTTGGGTGTTGTGTTTAGTGGTTCAGGTGCCCACATCCCACACTGGAGTGCTTGGGTTCAATTCCCAGGTTCAGCTCCTGACTCCTGTTGATACAATGCTGAGAAGTAGCAGTAATGGTCAGGAAACTGGGTTCCTGCTACCCACACAGGAGACCAGCATTGCGTTTCCAGCTTCCAGCTTCAACCTGGCCCAGCCCTTACTGTTGTAGGCATTTGGGGAGTACACAGTGGATAGCTGCTAGCTTGCGCACTCTCTCTCCCCCCCAAAATTAAAAAACAACTTTAATGAAATAAATAAATCGTGGAATGGCTGTGGCAGCTGAGAGGTAAAGCAAGGGGAAGCTGGGCACACGGGATCATTTGTGAATCTTCTGCAAGTTCTTGAGGGTCTAAGTACTCAAAATGAAAGGCTAAAAATGAAAGCAGCTGATTACAGGAGACAACAGGCCCCCGGGGAAAGGCAGTGTCGTTACCATCCTCCAGGCGCTGGCAGGAGTGGGCACACTGGCATAAGGCCTGCAGAATCATGTAGTCTGACCCTGTCAAGGCAACTGCAGGGTTCAAGCTACCAGCAGGCTAGTTTTTAAGTTGATAACTTTCTGTGGCTCACGAATGATGTCATAAATCTCCAAATGGCCCTTGGCAGAAACCAAGTTTCCCACCCCTGAGAAGCAGTGACTCCCAAGCATTTGATCCAATAATTCGATCTCCACAGCAACCAAATGGATGATGGCAGATGACACAGACGCCCAGGCACTCAAAGAGTGGGCTCCGCTGACGCTGTTGGGTGAGATGTGGTCTTCCCGAGAGCAGACGAACACTCTCGCAGACCTTCGTGCTGGCCTGCAGCTGCTGGGCTGCAAACTACTCACACATTCTTGTCGACGCTCATCAGAAAGGTGAACCAGGAGTACTCTGATGTAGGCGGCATGGAGAACCGTGCACATTCACTGTGTACAAGACCAGTTTCACTCTCCTGCTCTCAGTCACAGAACGGCCCAAAGGAGCCACATCTTGTGGGCCTTCTGCATGGGTCAACTCTGTTGATGACATGGTGCAAAGTGAACCAGATTGAGAAGAAAAGGGCAGGGACTGTTGCAGAGTAATGGGTGAGGCCACCACCAGCCAGGCTGGCATTCCACATGGGTGCCAATCCCAGTCCCGGCTGCTCCACTTCCCACCCAGCTCCCTGCTAATGTGCCTGGGAAGGAAACTGATGATGGCCCAAGTACCTGTGCCCCAGGTACCAAAGTGGGAGACCCAGATGGAGTTCTAGGCTCCTGATTTCAGCCTGCCCCAGCCCCGGCCATTGCAGCCATTCTGGGAGTGAACCAGCAGATGGAAGATCTCTCTAGCTGTCTCTGTAACTTTGCCTTTCAAATAAATACTTAAAAAAAAAAAATAGAAGGAAACGGCAGAGTTCTGGGAACCTGACCAACCACACCAGAAGGTGGAAGATAAACCCTACAACAACGAAGAAGCTGCACGCTGGCCAGGTGTTCAGAAGTCCGATGTTCTAGAGCATTCGGGATGTTTCCTGCCTGATAAAGGACGAGTTATTGCACCTGCCTCTCTACCTCTAGAGAAAAAGCACAGAGCACCGGGGGCCACTGTGCGTTTTGGAGATGGTGCACATCACATTTGGGGGAGAAGGCTCTGGCCCATTTACAGGGTAACAGGAAGGCACCCATTTAAGTGAGACCAGAACAGAAAGGAGCTCTGTAGGGGATCCAGCCTGCAGGACAAGAAATGCTGCTCCTGGGGCCCTAGGACCCAGGAGACTCCAGAGTGTCAAATGTGTCCACAATATAGACCCTGTGCAAATTATCTGAATCATTCTTTTTCAAAGATCTATTTTACTTATTTGGAAGGCAGAGTGACAGAAGGAGAGGCGAAGAAACAGAGTGAGAAAAAAAAATCTTCCATTCACTAGGTTACTCCCCAAATGGTTGCAACAGCTGGGGCTGTGCCAAGCAAAGCCAAAAACCTAGAGCCCCATTGGGTCTACCATGTGGGTAGCAATGACCTAAGCACATCTTCTGCTACTTTTTCAGGTGCATTAGCTGGAACAGAAGTAGAACAGCCAGGACTCAAAGAAGCACTATGATATGAGGTGTCAGCAACACAGGCTATGGCTTAAGCCAAGGCTCTGTAATGCTGGACACCTGAATTATTTTTTAATTTATTTTCACTTTTATTTGAAAGGCAGTGAGATACAGAGTCAGAAAAGTGGAGAGTTATCTCCCATCTGCTGGTTCACTCCCCACATGACTGCAACAGCCAGGACCAGGTCAGGCCCTGACCAGGAGCCAGGAACTCACTTGGGTCTCCCATATGGGTTGGAGGAACCCCAGTACTTGGCCCATCATCTGTTATCTCGCAGGATGTACATCAGCAGGAAGCTGGATCAGAAGAGGAGTAGCCGGGACTCAAAGCAGGCACTCTGACAGGGGATACGAGTAACCCACGCGACATTTCAACCACTGCTACAGATGGCTTCCTCGGTGTGTGAAATATTTGGAAAGCTCAGATATGAGAGTTTCAGGGAAGTCTAGAAGGGTTCTGGGCTGCAGCCATGTCAGCTACAGCAGAACTGCACACCATCCAGGAAACAGCTTCTAACATCCTACGGGGACCTGAGAGAGGCGATCCGATTATGAGACATGAGCGACCATGCCTACCCATGGTGAGCCGGCTCTGTGAAGAGCCCTAGACATGAGACTGGGGACAACAGTAGCATTCCGTCCTACGGAGGCAACAGCACATCTGACACTGGGCCCACGCAGGTCCCAAAAGCAAAAGGAGCTGTACCCACAAGAAGACGAGCCTGACAGAGCAGCCCCGCTTCGCACACAGGCAGTTTTCCTTCGGATCAAATCTCCACCTCGTCTCCTGAAGCTTCCCAAAGAGCAGCTCGTGCAGGAAGAAAGGTCCTGGCGTGGCTCAGGTAACACTGAGGGAAGCAAGATGGAGGCTGCCCACAGCCCACTCCCTCAACCCGGCGCTCATATGGATGCTGGTGCTACAGGTGGCGGCTTTACCTACTATGCCACGGTGCTGCCCCAGACAAGCCCTTGGGAAAAACCGACCTGCTTCCTTGTAGCTGCTTATTTCAGACCGCTTTCATTCTCAGCAACAGTTCATTCGGATCACAACTGTACTCATCATGGTCTCAGAACTAGCTGTAGAGCCCAGGACTGTTAGCTTTGCTCCACTAACCTTCCTGTTAGAACCCTGAAACTGCAGAGAAACTGCAAAGAATGGAGGACTTGCCATCAGACTGAATGACACCAACATGACAAACAACCGGAGCAGAACAATACAAAGGGTGTATATGACAGGTGCTCTTGGTGCCCTCCCAAATCCCTTTGACAGGTGGCTGAGCCCACGTTGCTGCTAATGGTTTTCACCTGTGCTTCTCCCTGAAGGTTTGCATTTGGCTTCAAAGAGCTGCCTGAACCAGAGATGACCCACCCCCAGAGAGCCTGGGGTCAGTGACTGATGATACAACGGTATAGATCCGGCCCCTTCGCCTCTGGGAGAGTTCATCAAACATCTGTGCTCCTCCAGGCAGGGTGCCCTCCCAGCCTGCACATCCCAGGGGCCTGTGAACAGGGCTCACCAACAGCATGCCCCAGGACACGTGCAGTCTCCCGAGACCAAGAGGATTGCAAAGCTCCTCCAAGGTTCTTTCCCAAGCTCCCCCTGCGTTCAGGGTAAGGAAACCGGAGAGGAGGGCACGCTGGGCTCCTGCATCGCCACGTGGAAAGCAGCCTCCACTCAGGAGCACCTGTGCCGTGACCCGAGTGAGGCGCGGACTCCCGCTGTTTAGCCGTGACGCCGGGGAGCTGTGTTGTTACAGCAGCTGCTGCTGCTCTAAAAGCGCATGGTGTGCTGTGAACTCAGACAGGATTCCTGAGGTGCCGCAGAGGTGAACCAGGCACTTCCAAAGCTCCCTCCTGACACAGAAGGGAAAATGACTGAACTGGCAAAGAGTTATTCTACTTGAAGGTTGTATTGCTAAATAATGTCACTGGGCCGGTGCCGCGGCTCACTGGGCTAATCCTCTGCCTGCAGCGCCGGCACCCTGGGTTCCAGTCCCAGTTGCTCCTCTTCCAGGCCAGCTCTCTGCTGTGGCCCGGGAGTGCAGTGGAGGATGGCCCAAGTGCTTGGGTCCCTGCACCCACATGGGAGACCAGGAGGAAGCACCTGGCTCCTGGCTTCAAATCGGCGCAGTGCTGGCCATAGCGGCCATTTGGGGGGTGAACCAACGGAAAAGGAAGACCTTTCTCTTTGTCTCTCTCTCTCTCTTTCACTGTCTAACTCTGCCTGTCCAAAAAAATAAAAAAATAAATAAATAATGTCACTGGATTATCCTGTGATAAACACTGTAGAGTTCAAACGCCACTGGTCAGAGCAGCTGAATTCCAATTCTGCCTCCTCTATCAGCCCATTCCAGGGTCTGATTAGAAAACAAACCCTGGGGACCAGCAGGTGGCACATCGGGCTAAGCCACTGATTGAGACGCCAGCATCCCCTATCAGAGTGTCAGTTTGAGTCCCAGATGCTCTGCTTCCAATCCTGCTTCCTGCTAATGTACCTGGGAGGGCTACCGAAAATAGCCCAAGTATCTGGGTCTCTGCCACCCAAGTGGGAGACCTGGTTGGCTCCTGGCTTCAGCCTGGCCCAGTCATGGCTTTGGCAGCTATCTGGGGAATGAACCAGCAGATAAAAAAATCTATGTGGGGGAGCCAGCACTGTGGTGTAGTAAGTAAAGCAGCTGCCTGCAGTGCCAGCATCCCATATGGGCACCGGTTCGAGTCCTGTCTGCTCCACCTCCGATCTACTATGGCCTGGGAAAGCAGTAGAAGGCAGCTCAAGTCCTTGGGCCCCTGCACCCACGTGGGAGACCCAGAGGAAGCTCCTGGCTCCCGGCTTCGGATCGGCACAGCTCCGGCCGTTGCAGCTATCTGGAGAGTGAATCAGCGGATGGAAGACCTCTCTCTGTCTGTCTCTACCTCAGCCTCTCTGTAACTATGCCTTTCAAATAAATAAATCTTTTAACACACACACATACACACACACATACACACACACATACACACACATATATCAGCGTTTGGCTCTTTCTCTTTCCTGGCTCTTTACTCCTCTGAGCCTCATTCTCATCCGCTGTAAAATAAAATGTTTGAAAGGACAACACACCCTCAGAGGGCTTTGCTAGCCCTTCGGGTAATGATGCTCAGTACTGCCTTAAAACATAATTTCTCCAAGAAGCCTACAGCTACAGCTCTTCTCAGGCGGGGAGGTATGGCAGCACGCAACTTCAGTGCATTAAACATTTACTAAACGTAACCTGTAATAAACCCTTTAATCACCGCGTATCTTTTATTATTGGACTTTGGCATTCTAGGATGAGTCAAAGACACTAAGTTCTTGGCTTTCGCTGTTGAATATACTCAAGTGGGACTCCAGAGCTCAGACACGCCCTTCCACTTGGGCAGCAGTCAGCAGTTGCGAATGATTTGTGTTGCAGAGTAGTGGGAGGTGGGCCAAGCAAATCCAGAGGGAAGTGGCTGGGTCTGGCAATGCCAAGAAACACTGCAGGGTGCCTGGCTGTGACCTTGTCCGTGACACATGGACCAGGCTGGGAACAAGATGCTACCAGCTGATTGAAGCTTTGTTCCTCTGTAAACAAATATGCACAGCAGTGTTCCAATAAAATTGTACTTACTGGTTTCAGTAATCTGCTTTAAAATTTTTTTACGTAGTTATTTATTTATTTGAAAGGCAGAGTGACAGAGGGAGAGGGAGGGGGAGAGAGAGGGAGAGGGGGGAGGGAGAGAGAGAGAACTTTCATCCACTGGTTCACCCCACAAATGGCTGCAATGGCCAGGGCTGTGCCATGCTGAGGCCAGGAACCTTCATCTCGGTCTCCCACATGGGTGCAGGGGTCCAGGCACTGGGCCATCGTCTACTGCTTCCCCAGGTGCATTAGCAGGGAGCCGGAATGGCAGCAGAGCAGCTGGGACTCAATCTGGCACTTCAATATGGAGTGCTGGCATCGGAAGTGAAGACCTAGTCCACTGCACAATACCTGCCAGTTTTTAAAATTTGACAAACTTAAAGCATTTAGAAGGCACAGAATAACAAAAGAATAACCTTCACAAGTGTCCACAGGTAAGCCTGTTTTCAAGTCTTCTAACATTCTACTTCTCTGAATCACACAGATTTTCTTCTTCATACGGGGTGGGACCTTGGCCCAGATTGATATTTGTGTAATAAAACATGGGCCAAATGTAGATAAGGAAGGGATTAGGAAGTGTTGAGGGCTCTCTCTGGGCCGCCTTGTCTCTCCAGTTACATAATGTATGTGTGCTGCCTGGCACGACTTTCCCACAGGTGAGGAGGAAGCGTGGTCCTCACAGTCGGAGGAGCTACTGCATTCCATGCACGCTGTTGGATTCTGCTTTGTTGAACAGCTGTGCACATTTTTGTCAAATTCTAGGGGCCAGCTGCAGCTTGAACAATGACATCCTATAATGCATTTTTTTTTCAAAGACTTATTTATTTGAAAAGCAGAGTGACACAGAGAGAAGAACAGACAGACAGACAGATATTTTCCATTTGCGGATTCCCTCCCCACATGGCCAGGACTGGGGCCAGGCTGAAGATAGGAGCCCAGAGCTCCAACCAGGTCTCTTATGTGGGTAGCAGGTGCCCAGGCACTCTGGGGTCCCCTCCTGCTGCTTTCCCAGTCACATTAACAGGGAGCTGGACTGGAAGCCAGACCTACTGTCCAGCATCCTTATCAAGCATTTTACTGCACACAGCGAAGTCCACTGAGCAAGCCTGGCTCTCCAGAGCTGATGCCCTCTTGTTACTGAAGGAAAGGGCGTGGCTGTTTCCTTAGGAACAGAGAGTAAAGGCATTGCTGGCTTTCCCTGCTGAGGAGCTGTGGAGCCATCCCAAAACCTCCTTGCAGATAAATACGTCAAAGCACCAGGGGAGACATGGAAGGTGGTCAGAGACCTGGTTCCCTGAAGAACCAACAGGATCTGGGATAAGCGCTGGAGGTCTCAGTGTCACATCTCTTGCCATCTGGCTTTCAACAGTCAAACACTTGGGGCCAGCGCTGTGGCACTGTGGGTTAAAGCCCCAGCCTGCAGTGCCAGCCTCCCATACAGGTGCCAGTTTGAGTCCTGGCAGCTCCTCTTCTGATCTAGCTCTCTGTTATAGCCTGGGAAAGCAGTAGAAGATGGCCCCATGTCCTTGGGCCCCTGCACCCATTTGGGAGACCCGGAAGAAACTCCTGGCTCCTGGCTCCGGATTGGCATAGCTCCAGCCATTGTGGCCAACTAGGGAGTGAACCAGCAGATGGAAGACCTCTCTCTCTACCTCTCCTTCTCTCTCTGTGTAACTCTAAATTTCAAGTAAATAAATAAATTTTTTAAAAAGAATTATTTTATTTATTTGAAAGATAGAGTTACAGAGGGAGGTAGAGCCAGAGAGAGAGAGAGAGCGCGCGTGAGAGCGAGCAATGGCCGGAGCTGTGCTGATCTGAAGCCAGGAGCCAGGAGCTTCTTCCAGGTCTCCCACATGAGTGCAGGGGCCAAAGGACATGGGGTCATCTTCTACTGCTTTTCCAGGCCATAGCAGAGAGCTGGAGCAGCCGGGACTAGAACTAAGAACTAGCCCCTACATAGGATGTCAGTACTGCAGGTGGTGGCTTCACCTGCTATGCACATAGTGCCTACCCCTAAAATAATTCTATAAAAAAGTCAATGACTCCCCAGTTTCTATATCCACAGAGGTTTTCTCTTAGCTCCTTTCTGAACCACCACCACTTATTTCAGGCTTTTTCACCAACCCCACAATGTCAGCCTCTAAATGGTCTGTCTAGCCTCAGTATATCTTAATGTACTCCCAGACAGCATTTTAAATTCATTTCCTGGCCAGCACTGTGGCTCACTAGGCTAATCCTCTGCCTGTGGCACCAGCACCCCCGGTTCCAGTCCTGGTTGCTCCTCTTCCAGGCCAGCTCTCTGCTGTGGCCCGGGAAGTGCAGTGGAGGATGGCCCAAGTGCTTGGGTCCCTGCACCCACATGGGAGACCAGGAGGAAGCACCTGGCTCCTGGCTTCAAATCGGTGCAGCGCACCAGCCATGGCAGCCATTTGGGGGGTAAACCAACGGAAGGAAGACCTTTCTCTCTCTGTCTCTCTCTTACTGTCTAACTCTGCCTGTAAAAAAAAAAAAATCATTTTCTATCACATTAATCTCTGCTCATTTCTTCCCAGTGGTTCCCTATTGTGTAATTAAGTGTAACCATACACTGGCATTTCTTGAATTGAACCTCAAACATGCACTTTCCAGTATTAATCTCCCTAGTTCTGGGGGCTGGTGCTGGGCACAGTATGTTAAGCCACCTGCCATATCAGAGCACTGGTTCAAGTCCCGGCTGCTATGCTTCTGACCCAGATCCCTGCTAATGTGTTTGGAAAAGCAACAGAAAATGACCCAAATACTTGGGTTCCTGCCACCCACAAGGGAGACTCCAATGGAGTTTCAAGCTCCTGGTTTCAGACAGACTTGGTCCCAACCATTGCAGATTTTTGGAAAGTGAACCAGCAAATGGAAGGCACCTCCCTCCCTCCCTCCCTCCCTCCCTCCCTCCCTCCCTCCCTCCCTCTCTCTCTCTCTTTCCCCTCTCTCTGTAATTCTGACTTTTAAATATATAAAATAAATCTTTTTAAAAAATCAATAGGGACCGGTGCTGTGGAATAGCGGGTTAACGCCCTGGCCTGAAGCACCAGCATCCCAAATAGGCACCAGTTCTAGTGAACCATCAGATGGAAGACCTCTCTCTCTCTATGCCTCCCCTCTCTCTGTGTAACTCTGACTTTCAAATAAATAAATAAATCTTAAAAAAATAAACAAAAATTAGCATGGTAAAACCACTATCAGTGAAGTCTAAATAAAAATTAGTAACTCTGAAAAATATTTGTTGTCCATTTTATCAAATGAGGTTTCCTAATGTATTAGTCCTACAAATAGGGAAGAAACAACAGCAACAACCCAAGGGAAAAATGAACACTAGATTTGAGCCAAACACGAGCACACAACCACAGATGCCTTTTACAAGTGAGACACTCCATGTCACTCAAAATAATAGCAAGGAAAAGTACGACTGACAGCAGGCATGTGGCAGAGCAGCTTGGGATGTCTGCGTCGCATATCTGAGTGCCTGGGCCCGAGTGCGGGCTCCTCTGTGCTCCCGATCCAGCTTTCTGTTAATGCATCCTGCGAGGTAGTGCCGATGACGCCTCCAAGTGCTTGGGCCCCTGCCACCCACACAGGACACCTCTATGGAATTCTGGGCTCTGGGTTTCGACCTGGTTCAGCCCTGGCTGTTGCAGGCATTTGAGAAGTGAACAAGCAGATGGAAGATCTTTCTCTCTCTCTCTCTCTCTCTCACTAGCTTTCAAGTACAGTAAATAAACTTTTTTTTTAAAAGCTATGATTAGAAAAGTTCTTCCTTATCAGACTGATAAAGATCAAAACACTTAATAACTCAGGGCGTTGGCTAGCACATAAGGAAGCAGCATTCTGCTAAATCACCTTCCATGGACAGCAGTTTGGCAATGTCTACCATTATTTTAAACATGCATTCTCTTTAATCAGCCACACCATTCTCCTTCTAGCTACGTACGCTAGAAATATAATCGCATTCTTCTGAAAAGACGCATATATAAGGTTATGTGCTAATCAAAAAAGATTGGGAACAACTTAAACATACAATAACCATGGAGTAATGGTTAAATTGTGGTACATTCATTGTAAACATCCATTAAAAATAATAAGGCAGCTTTGTAAGATGTACTATTAAGATACAGAGATATGATTAAAGGAAAAATCAAAGTGTGGAATGGTTTGTGTACTGAGCTATCATTTGTGTGAAAAATTGAGACAGAGTATATGCATGCACATGGTTTATAACCGCAGAAGAAATGATCTCTGCCCGTGTGTGTGGCAAATGGATCAGTGGTTGACTGGGGAAAGAAGCTAGGTGACTGGAGAACAGAGTGGAAGTGGACATTTCATTTTTATGATTTATTTATGTGAAAAGCAGAGTAACATAGAGAGATGGACAGACAAGTAGACAGAGAGCTCCCATCTGCCACTTCACTCCCCAAATGCCCAGAACAGCAGGGGCCTGCAGGAAGCTGGCTGGAAGCACAGGGCAGCCGAGACTTAAGTCAGGCCCTCGGAGGGGAGACGCTGCTGTCCTGTGTGCCGCCACGCCTGCCTCTCTCCCTCTTATAAAGCCTCTGGCACAGCCATGGGCCCTCACCCACACCAGCTCATCTAATCCCCATTACCTCCCAAAGGCCCACCCACAAAAACCACCAACGTGGGGATCACGTTTCCAGCACAGGAACATTTGGGGGACACAGGGAAACCATGGCAGGATTCTGATACTCGAATGAGTGCAGACGGTGAACTGGGGACTGCTACACGCTTGCAAGGAAGGGAGAAAGGCAGCTGCAGGCAGCCGGAGAAGCTGACCCGCAGTGCGGCTGTGGCTAGGGCCTCCACCTGACAGTCCTGGGGTGAGCGCTGCAGGTGGGATGTCCTTCAGCGCTGTCCCAGACCCAGGCAAGCAAAACAGGACTTTTCACCCCAAACCCTGCTGTCGGTCACTGGGCCGGGCTGCCCCCTCTCTGGCCAGGCTTTAGGGCAGCTCCCTGTGACTGAGGGCAATTGCTGTTGGCATTTCCCACATCGAGGGCGCTGCTTTGTAGACCCTGAAGCTCCGGCAAGAGTACCTCTAGATGTGTTAAACTAAACAGAATAACGTGGGTGCGGTGAGCAGGAAGCCAGTACTCCACTCTGAGTGTATAGGAGGCAGCTGCTGAGAGCTCACCCTTTGGTGCTGCTGGGCCTCTCTATGGACTCCCCCACACTGCCCGTCCTTCCACTCCCCAGGCCATTCCAAAAGACTCCGTGTGTCCCTGTACGCCTCCAAGCTCCCTCAGGTGACAGGGGGCAGAGAAGGAAGTAAAGTAGCTGCATCCTGAGAAAGGAATTCACCGTTCTCTTTTAAATGCTATCATTTATCTTCCAGCCTAATTATAGTGACAAACTCCTAACTACATCTAATTTGAATGTATTATATTTTAAATTAAGTTTGGTATTTTCATCTTCTCCTTGTGCCTCTTAACTGTCTTCATTATGAAATTTAATAATTTACATATTAACCTAGAATCCTCAAACAGGATTAAAAGAGATTTGAGAGACAGAGGAAATGGATGGATGGAACTCATTTGAATACTGAGACAAAAAATCCAAACTGCAAGTGAATATTTTTGAGATAATCAGGGAAATCTGGACATGCACTGGTTTATTCGATCATTTTACTAGATATAATCTTTTATTTCATTTTTCTTCCTCAGATATAATTTTAAATCATTTTATATTAGCAATTCATGCTAAAATAATTGTAAGTGAAATAATGTCTGAAATTTTGTTCTAAAGCTAAAAAAAGAAAGCATGGATGGAATAGACAAAATAATGTTGATAAAACATTAGTGGGAGGGCTGGCGCTGTAGGGCAGCGGGTTAACACCCTGGCCTGAAGCAGCATCATCCCATAAGGGCACTGGTTGGAGAGTCAGCTGCTCCACTTCCCATCCAGCTCTCTGCTGTGGTCTGGGAAAGCAGTAGAAGACGGCCCAAGTCCTTGGGCCCCTGCACTCGGATGGGAGACCAGGAAGAAGCTCCTGGCTCCTGACTCCTGCTCGGTGCAGCTCTGGCTGTTGCAGCCAATTGGGGAATGAACCATCGGATGGAAGACTGTCTCTCTCTCTCTCTCTCTCTCTCTCTCTGCCTCTCCTCTCTCTGTGTAACTCTTTCAAATAAATAAATAAATCTTTAAAAGAAATAACAACAACAAAAAACATTAGTGGGGCAAGCTTTTGGCATAGTGGCTAAGCAGTCACTTGGGATGCATTTATCTCCTATCGCAGTGCCTGCTTGGAGCCCCGGGTCCTCAGCTTTCCATGTTCCTTCCTGATAATGTGTACCCTGAGACACAGAGGGTGACAGCTCAAATACTTTGGTCCCTGTCACCCAGATTGGGTTCCCAGCTCTTGGCTTCGGCACAGCTCAGCCCTGGCTGTTGTGGGCATTTGGGGACTGAACCAATGCATGTACGCCATCTGTCTCTGTCGCTCTGCCTTTCAAATAAAAAGTAAAAATAAATGCATGCATTTTAAATATTAGTAATTGTTGAAGCTGGTCATTCACTCTACACTCTAGTTTGTTTTTTTTTTTTTTTTTTTTTTTTTTTTTTTTTTTGACAGGCAGAGTGGACAGTGAGAGAGAGAGACAGAGAGAAAGGTCTTCCTTTGCCGTTGGTTCACCCTCCAATGGCCGCCGCGGCCTGCGCACTGCAGCCGGCGCACCGCACTGATCCGATGGCAGGAGCTAGGAGCCAGGTGCTTTTCCTGGTCTCCCATGGGGTGCAGGGCCCAAGCACCTGGGCCATCCTCCACTGCACTCCCTGGCCACAGCAGAGAGCTGGCCTGGAAGAGGGGCAACCGGGACAGAATCCGGCGCCCCGACCGGGACTAGAACCCGGTATGCCGGCGCCGCCAGGCGGAGGATTAGCCTAGTGAGCCGTGGCGCCGGCCGTCTACACTCTAGTTTTGCAGATATTTGAAAATGTCGGGCCAGCGCCGTGGCTCACTAGGCTAATCCTCCGCCTGGCGGCGCCGGCATACCGGGTTCTAGTCCCGGTCGGGGCGCCGGATTCTGTCCCGGTTGCCCCTCTTCCAGGCCAGCTCTCTGCTGTGGCCAGGGAGTGCAGTGGAGGATGGCCCAGGTGCTTGGGCCCTGCACCCCATGGGAGACCAGGATAAGTACCTGGCTCCTGCCATCGGATCAGCGCGGTGCGCCGGCTGCAGCGCGCAGGCCGCGGCGGCCATTGGAGGGTGAACCAACGGCAAAAAGGAAGACCTTTCTCTCTGTCTCTCTCTCTCACTGTCCACTCTGCCTGTCAAAAATAAATAAATAAATAAATAAATAATAAAAAAAAATGTAAGGAAAATGTTAAAAATTTTAATTGCACATATTTGCCATGTCATTGCCCTAAAACAATGAAGAGGCTAACATATGTCATAACATATGTCCAAACTGTGATTCTCCTCCATACTGATACAACGGGGAAATATCAGGCCTCCACTGCTTCCTACTCTAGCGGCTCTGCTGGTCCACCATTTGATATCCCCACCACTGCAATTTTCTGAGTATACAAATCTAGGTTTATAATTACAGCAATGGAACCACAGCAAGGCAAGCTTAATGCTTCTCAGTACTTCTCAGAGTGAAGACACATCATATACTTGTGTTTTCAGTGGCAGAGTCCCATGTATTGGCAGGAGAGCTTGTCCCCTATAGTAATTAATCTGAGTACCTGAGGCAGCCCTGGGATGCAGGGAT
Source organism: Oryctolagus cuniculus (assembly GCF_964237555.1). Taxonomy (NCBI): domain Eukaryota; kingdom Metazoa; phylum Chordata; class Mammalia; order Lagomorpha; family Leporidae; genus Oryctolagus; species Oryctolagus cuniculus. Next base: position 15,926,242 of record NC_091437.1, read on the forward strand.
GAGTACCCATTCTACACTAGCCTCTTTCTTACACAGAAAAAAAAAAAAAAAAAAAAAAAAAAAAAGCTCACTTCTAACTACAATTATGTGATTTTCTTGAGTTCAGATACAGCATACACAGTGCTTCTCAAAGTCTTTGGAACCATTTGCATTCTTCCTTTTTTTTGTTTTGTTTTGTTTTGTTTTGTTTATTTATATGAGACACACAGACAGAGATCTTTCATTTGCTAATTTACTTTACAAATACTAGCAATAGCCACGACCAATCAGACTCTCCTACCTGGGTGGCAGGAACACTACTTGAGACATTACCTGCTGCCTCCCAGGGTTTGCATTAGTGAGGAGCTGGACTGAAGTGGGCACTGTGGTGCCGCGGATTAAGATGCCATAAGGAGACAGCATCCCGGCTGCAGTACAGGTTCTGGCCGTGGCTACTCTGCTTGTAATGCAGCTTCCTGCTAATGCATCCTGGAGGTTACAGATGTTGGCCTCAGTTCTTGGGCTCTTATTGCCATGTAGGGACACAGACCTAGTTCCAGGCTCCTGGCTTCTACCTGGCCAAGCTCCTTCAGTTGTGGGCATTGGAGGAGCAAATCGGCAAATCGAAGAGTCTCTCTCTCTTTTTCTCAAATCAGCAAGTTGAAAAGTCCTTCTCTCCCTCTTTCTCACTGTCTTTCTCTGCCTCACTGTCTTTCAAGAAAATGAAAATAAACAAAATTAAAAAACAACAACAACAACAACAAAGTGGAGCCAAGGCTCAGTCTAGGCACTCTTATATGGTATGTGGGCGTCTCAAGCAGAGTGTCAGCCACCACACCACAACATCTGCCCCACTGTGATGTTACCACATGGTGTTTTATTTGCCCAGTATCTGAAACTTGCATTTCCTAGGCAATACCAGTCTGGTTTTATCTCTTGAACGCATTTCTTCTCTGCAATTCTTACTACAAGACGGTATTTATTCACATTCTGTAAAATGTGTTTAAACAGCAAGCTTTGATTGACATTCTGCTAGTGCTGCACTATACTTCCCCCCCAAAAAAAGTGTTTATATATTTTAATTTTATTTGAAAGGCAGAGACACACACACACACACACACACACACAATCTTCCACCTAGTGGCTTACTCCTCAAATACCTGAAACATCCAGGGCTGGGTTAGCTTGAAGCCAGGCGCCAGGAACTTTATCTGGGTCTCCTGTGGGTAGCAAGGACCCAAGCACTGGGCCCAGCACCTGCTGCATCCAGAGTGCACATTAGCAGGAAGCTGGATGGGAAGTGGAGCTGAACTTGATCCAGCACTTCTATGGGATGCAGATGTCCCAAGTGGCATCTTAAACGCTAGGCCAAATGCTTACCCCAAATAGTAACTTATTCAAAATTAACTTTTACTTATTTTAACTATAAAAGTAAGACATTTATTGAAAAGGTTTTAGAAAACAGCATAAAAACGTGAACAAAATAAAGATCATATATAATCTTAGTTGCCAGATACAACCACTGTTACTATTTTATGATCCAGTTTTCTGGATTTTATTCTACATATCACAGTGCACAGATGTAAAATCAAATGCATCAAACAATTAAAATGTGACCTATTGGGGCCGGCGCTGTGGCGCAGTGGGTTAAAGCCCCGGTCTGCAGTGCCGGCATCCCCTACGGGTGCCGGATCGAGTCCCGGCTGCTCCACTTCTGATCCAGCTCTTTGCTATGGCCTGGGAAAGCAGTAGAAGATGGCTCAAGTCCTTGGGGCCCTGTATCCACGTGGGAGACTCAGAAGAAGCTCCTGGCTTTGGATTTGTTCAGGTTGGCCATTGTGGCCATGTGGGGAGTGAACCAGTGGATGGAAGACCTCTCTCTCTCTGCCTTTCCTTCTCTGTGTAACTCTGACTTTCAAATAAATAAATAAATCTTTTTTTAAAAAAGAATGTGACCTGTTTTATGCTTGCAATAAACTCAAGCTATTTCTGCTTCTCAAATAGAATAAAGAAATTAATTAATTAATAACAGAGCATCTTGTGAATCAAAAAGGTACTGTTGGAATTTTTTTCATAATTTACTAAGGCTATAAAACATTAATTTATTTTAAAATGTTTCAATTCTTAAATAGTTTATTTGAAAGGTAAAAATACACATAGAGAGAAACAGAGAGATAGAAAGATATCTTTCATTTGTTGGTTTACTCCTCAAACGCTTACAAGAGTTGCGGTTGGGCCGGGCCAAAGATTAGGAGCCCAGAATCCAATGTAGGTCTCACATGAACGGCAGGGACCCAAGCACTTGAGCCATTACCTGCAGCCTCCCAAAGGAGCTGGAATCTAAAGTGGAGGCAGAACTCCACCAAGCATTCCTATATGAGATATGGATGTCCCAAGCAAAAGTCTTTTTTTTAAAGATTTATTTACTGGGGACGGCGCTGTGGCGTAGCAGGTGAAGCTGCCGCCCGCAGTGCCAGCATCCCACATGGAAGCTCCTGGCTCCTGGCTTCGGGGAGGCGCAGCTCCAGCCGTTGCAGCCACTTGGTAGTAAACCAGCAATGGAAGATCTCTCTCTATGTGTATCTCTACCTTTCTCTGTAACTCTTTCAAATAAAAAAAAAATCTTAAAAAAAATATTTATTTATTTACTTGAAAAGCAGAGATATTGAGAGAGAGAGGAAGAGACATCTTCCGTCTGCTGGTTAACCCCCCAAATGGATGAGCCAGGTGGAACCAGGAGCTTCTTTGCTTGGGACAGAGTTACAGAGCAGCAGAGACAGAAAGAGAGGTCTTCCATCCATCACTCGCCAAATGGCCGCATCAGCCAGAGGTGGGCCAATCCAAAGCCAGAGCCAGGAGCTTATTCTGGGTCTCCCAGGCAGGTGTAAGGGCCCAAACACTTGGGTCCTCTTCTACTGCTTTTCCAGGCCATAGCAGAGAGCTGGATGGGAAGTGGAGCAACTGGGACTCAAACTGGCACCCATATGGGATGCCAGCACTGCAGGTGTTGACTTTACCCACTATGCCACAGTGCCAGCTCCCCCTTCTCTTTTCAAAGTTGTCCGGCTGGCTTGCAAATGGGGGAAGAGCGTATTTGGGACAGCAGAGTCCACCTCCCTCTGGGTGGCAACACCCTGCATCAGCTCCGGCCTGTCTCCGGGGTACTGACTATTCAGCGTCCAGCAGCCTGGGCCTAATCACAGCTTCATCTTCCATGGAAGATGCTGGAAATCCTGCAGATAATGTGGGTTTTAACCTTGAGTCTTCGGGGAAGTTGTGTGTAGAAGCCAGCCTTGGATAAACACAGGTCACAAGAATAAGCAGTTGTTCCTGTTTTTCCAGTTAGTAGGAGCAGCATTTCCAGAGCTTGCTGACCATCCAGCCACCTGAGCTACGTGGTGATAAATCCCGAGTGAAAACCAAAACTTTTCCCAGGGCTTGAGCTTTGTGTGTGTGAGCCTTCCAGGATCCAAGAGAGCAGGAAGAATTTACAACTTAGGTCAGGCATGTGGACAGTGCATTCAACTTCAGATCTACAGTTCAGTCTACAGTTTAGACGATTTGTCCCGAGATGGCTGAGGGGGATGTACCTCATCGGAAGTGTGTTTGGGAAATTTGTAGGGATCTTTTTAGTTCTCGCAGTGATTGGAAGACATGACAAGAGGAGAATTTAATGGGTGGGGCCTGGGGATGCTAGACCATGGACACTGTGTGGAAACACATCACACAACAGAGTGCCCGATTTTGCTCAGGTATTCTGTGTTCCACCGGAAGAACCCCAAGTCGCATACAAATCAGTGGACATGGAGAAGGGTGAGCGGGGGTCATTGTCACTGCGCAGCAAAGAACTCAGAGGGAAGACAGGTAGGAGTGGTAAGTGAGGGGGCAAAGCTGAATGAGCAGAAACACACCTGAAGGGCCAGGCTCGTGACTCAGGAAAGGAAAAGCCAGACTGCTCTGAGACTGGAGTCTTCACGGCCTTGACTGTGGACCCGCCTCTCTTCCCTCCCTCCCTCTTCTGGGAAATTGTAGGTGAGGGGCTCTCTGGGTGTGGAGTTCCCAAACACCCCCCAGAGCCTTATCAGTACAGCGCTAACAGACATAATAGTGCCCTTGGAGCAGGGCAGGGGGAGTCCCCTCAGCTGCCCCCTAACAGGGCTACTGAACACGAGCGATTACTTCCAGGGTTATTGCTGCTCTCTCTCAAGGACTGGTTCCTCCTGCCATTGCACATAAATTCATTTTCTTTAAAAATTCCAACTTTCCCTAAAAATTCCCACTTTCTTTGGTCTCTCTTATACATACAGGCTAACATTTATCTAGCTACATTAGAATTTGAAAGATTGCAATAATTAAAAGTTTTTTGTTGTTTTCAAGAAATATTGAAATAAACAAACAAGCAAGGATCCTATAATCTAGGACGTGGTTACAGAAAAGGAGACACAAATGGATTAAAGTAAAGACACTGTGTATAAATCATTGAATGATTTGCTAACACTGAACTTCCCCAGGTGTGACATGCGACGCAATTCTGAAAACTTGGAGGCACAGAAACTAGAAAAACAGCTACTAGTGCTGACTCATCTTTTTCTGTAAAATTGTAAAATTCATTTATTTATGGGTTGTGCTGTGGCATAGTGGGTAAAGTCGGTACCTGTGACACTAGCATCTCATAAGGGTGCCAGCTCATTTTCGGCTGTTCCACCTCTGATCCAGCTCCCTGCTGAACAGAAAAACAACAAAAGATGGCCCAAGTGTTTGGACTCTGCACCCATGTGAGAGACCCAGATGAAATTTCTGGCTTCAGTCTGGCCCAGCTCTGGCTGTTGAGGCCTCTTAGAGAGTGAACCAGGGGATAGAAGATCTATGTCTCTCTCTGTAACTCAGACTTTCAAATAAATAAATCTTGGCCGGCGCCGCGGCTCACTAGGCTAATCCTCCGCCTTGCAGCACCGGCACACCGGGTTCTAGTCCCGGTCGGGGCGCCGGATTCTGTCCCGGTTGCCCCTCTTCCAGGCCAGCTCTCTGCTGTGGCCAGGGAGTGCAGTGGAGGATGGCCCAAGTGCTTGGGCCCTGCACCCCATGGGAGACCAGGAGAAGCACCTGGCTCCTGCCTTCGGATCAGCGCGGTGCGCCGGCCGCAGCACGCTGGCCACGGCGGCCATTGGAGGGTGAACCAACGGCAAAAGGAAGACCTTTCTCTCTGTCTCTCTCTCTCACTGTCCACTCTGCCTGTCAAAAAATAAAAATAAATATACTTATAAAAAATAAATAAATCTTAAACAAAATTAAAAAATATATACCTACCAAAAGTTTTTCTTTATTATTAGTTTTATTTGAAAGGCAAAGTTACACAGAGAGAGGGAGAGAGAGAGAGAGAGGGAATCTTTCATCCACTGGTTCACTCCCCAAATGGTCAAAACAGCTAAGGCTGGGCCACACTGAAGTCAGGAACCAGGAACTTATTCTAGGTCTCCCACGTGGGTACCAGGGGCCCAAGTACCTGGACCATCCTCCGCTGCTTTCTCAGGCTATCAGCAGGGAGCTGGATCAGAAGTGGAGAAGCCAGGACACAAAGAGGTGTCTATATAGGATGTTGGCATTGAAGGAGGTAGCTTAACACACTTTGCCACGGCACTGGACCTCCAAAAAATTCTTATTCAAGTCACCAAGAGACACGCATTGGAAGAATTTTCATGACAGCACTATTTCCAATAGTCCCACACTGGAAACAATAGAGTCCATCAAAAGTAAATTGAAACAACACCACAGTGTGATATAGTTATGCAATGGGGTGACAAGCAGTCATAAAAACGGGGACCCGGTCAAGACCTCTTCCTGAGGAGGCTGCAGGAGGCTGTGGCTTTGCTAAACCGAGGGAGCCAAAGAAGCTTTAGAAGATGTTAGGGGGAGGTGGGGGGGTGGTGCTGGTGCTGTGGCGTAGTAAGTACAGCTGCAGCCTGCAGTGCCAGCATCCCATATGGGTGCCTATTCGAGACCAAGCTGCTTCACTTCCAATCCAGCTCTCTGCTATGGCATGGGAGAGCAGTGGAGGATGGCCCAGGTCCTTGGGCCCCTGCACCCGCATGGGAGACCTCGAGGAGGCTCCTGGCTCCTGGCTTCAGATCAGCACATCTCCGGCAGTTGCGACCAATTGGGGAGTGAACCAGTGGATGGAAGACCTCTCTCTCTCCCTCCCTCCCTCCCTCTGTCTCTCCTCTTTCTCTATGCTAACTCTAACTTTCAAATAAATAAATAAACCTTTTTTAAAAAAAAAAAAAAAAAGACAACAACGTGGGATCCAACAAGAGAAAGCCAAAAGGTCCTCCAGAAAAGTGACTTGGAGATGCCAGGGCATTGGCAGGACTGGTAGGCCCCACTCTGAGCCCACAGGAAGCTCCAAGAGACTTTTTCACTAAGGATGACAGAGCGCTCACTGAGAGAAGATTGCCAAACCAGGGAAAGTGCAGGGTTGAACCTGCAAGAAGCACTATGCAAAGAAACTTAAGCACATTTTTTAAAAACACACTTTTTAGGATCTGGCATTGTGGTGCAGCCAGTCACACCACAGCCTGTGACACCAGCATCCCACATGGGCGATGGTTCTAGTCCCGGCTGCCCCACTTCTGATAGAACACCCGGGGAAAGGCACCACCAGATCGCCCAAGTCCTTGGGCTCCCGCCACCTATGTGGTTTTTGCATGTCCCAGCCCCAGCCCCAGCTGTAGTGACCATTTGGGGAGTTGACAGAAGATCTCTCTCTTTCTCTTTCTCTTTCTCTGTGTCACTTTCTCTCTTTCTCTGCAACCTTGCTATTCAAATAAATTAATAAATCTTTACCAAAATAGAATTTAAATTTTTTAAAGATTTACTTATTTATTTGAAAGGTAGAGGCAGAGAGAAAGATAGAGAGGTCTTGCATCTGCTGATTCACTCCCCAGATGGCCACACAGCTGGAGCTGAGCTGATCAGAAGCCGGGAGCCTGGAACTTCTGGGTCTTCCATGGGGGTGCAGGGGCCCAAGCACCTGGGCCACCTTCTACTGCTTTCCCAGGCCATACCAGAGAGCTGGATTAGAAGTGGAGCAGCCGGGATTTGAACTGGCGTCCATATGGGATGACGGCTCTGCAGGAGGCAACTTTATGCCACAGCACTGGCTCAGAATAAACATTTTTTAAATGTAGTTTGTAATCACTGGGTGGGGATTGGAGGTGGGAAGAGGAGGAATGTCCTAGAGGAACTGGAAGATATTCACAGCTCAGCAGCCAGCAGTGGTGTGTAGTGGTATCAATGACATCTAAGTCTCTACCCAAGCACTGCTACAATGTAACTCTATTTGGGGACAGAGAGGATGAGACAAATGCTTGTGTGCCAAGAGCAGTGTCTGTGTGTGTGTATGTGAGTGTGTGCGCTCTCCTCTGAGTGTTACGTCCATAGATGACACCTACAGCCAGAAATTGAGGAAGTGTTATCATAAGCATATTAAAGCACATTACTTAGAGACATGCAGGTAAGAACCCAGAGAAGGAACACAAACAGTTAAAGCAGTGCTCTGGGAAGTGAAGCGGGATGCGAGTAGGTGACTGGTTGGGGAAAGGCTGAGTGTTTTTTCTTCACGACAAACCTTATAGGATTTTTGACTCTTTACAATGTAAGCGTATGATTTTTGATTAAAAAGATAAAATAAGAATTATGGTCAAGTGCATGAATGCTGCCAAGATAAAGAGAATACAAGTCACCATGACACTGGACAATGTGCACTGAAAAGGGCAATTTCCTTCCGCTAACAGCCCCGAGTGAAGGAGCGGCAGACAGGGCTGGGTCTTGTGGCCCAGTGGGTTCAGCAGCTGCTCAAGTCTCCTGCATCCCTGCCGACGCTCAGGTTCAAGTCCTGGCTCCTGTACTTCTGATCCAGATTCCTGCTAATGCATGGAAGCCAGTGGATGATGGCCCAAGTACTTGGGTCCCTGCCACCCACATGGAGGTTCCGGATGGAATTTCTCGCTCCTGGCTTCAGTCTGGCCCAGTCCCAGCTGCTGTGGACATTTGGCAGTGAACCAGTATGTGGAAGATTTCTCTCTCTTTCTCTGTGCACCACTCTTTCAGATACATACTCAAATAAATCTTTAAAAAATCCTCCCACACGCTTCAAAAATAAATAAATAAAATTGTGACAAAAGTTAGCAACACTTGGCCAACATTATTTTCCCCAAGAAATACACATATTTCAATTAAATGTGTGATCCTCATTTTTATGGGTTTTTCCTCATCTTGTTTAGGTATAAAACAGAGGAATTGTGCACATAAGTATTTTTAGTTTGTTGTTAATTACAGGTTGTCCACTGCCGTTCTCTCTAAAGCAGTTTGCTTGCAGAAAACTTCAGAGGATAAACAACATGTGATCTCCAGCCCTTCCCACTCACCCTGTGCTCTGCACATACATTGAGGGCCTCTCCCAGAGAGCTAGGCATAAGGTACACTTGGTTGTACAGGAAGGGTTCCAGGATTCACAGGTTGAAGTGATAAAGCCACGTAAGAATTTAGATGCCAAATTAATGTACTACTGGAAGCACAGGTGTTTAGAGCAACCCTTTAGATGCTGCTTGGGATGCCTGCATCTCATATCAGAGACCCTGGGTTTGCATCTCGGCCCTGCTTCTGATCCAGCTTCCTGGTAATGCACGCTCTGGAAGCAGCAGATAATAACTCAAGTACCTGGGTCCCTGCCACCAGTATGGGAGACCTGGATGGAGCTCGTGGCCCCTGGCTTTGGCACTTAGGGACCAAATCAGCAGGAAGACGTTTCCCCCCACCAACTGCCTTTCCAATAAATACGTCAGTAGCAATTTAAAAATATTCTACAGGAGGAAATGGGAGGAGGAGAGGACCACACAGGAAGAAGAGCGCTTGGAGGGGGAGCATCTGTGTTGGGCAGGAGCAAGCCCAGTGTCAGTGGCAGGCCAGCTCCCAGAGGCCTTCTGAAGTGTCCCTGTGTGCTGGCTCTCTCCCCTCTCCACCACCTGACACCAGAGTGGTCAGCGCACCACACAGGGCTCCTCTGTCAGGACTGACAACCCCAACCCCAGCAAGGGTTTTCCACCGCTCAGACCCCCAGACTCATGCTTAGCTGGCCCTTCCCAGGCCGGACAGTGCTCACCACAGCAAGACTGGGCCAACCAGGTGCCAGGGCGCCCGGCTGGGCCTGGGCTGGGAATAAGGGCGGGCACCTGCAGCTGCATTCACAACAGGGATGGGTCCAGAAGTGCAGCAGGACCAAGCACAGCAAAGGCTGGTGGGGATCGTATTTATTTCCCAGCTCCCCATGTCACCCATGGCTGCCTCTCTGCAAACTCCACTTCCAGACTCTCACCCAGGAGTGGCCTCTGGATAAGGCGGACAGGAAGGCCAGCCTCAGATGTAGCCATGGCCGTCTGCTCCGTGGTGACTGACACAAGGGTCCTTTCGCTTTTCTCTTCCACCAGAATAACTTCTTTAATATTAATAGTTTTCATACTCCGATTCTGTATTTTTTGAAACTCTTTCATTTCTTGGCTTTTAAAAAATGAACTATTTCAAGTATGTAAATACCAAGTTGGCTGAAAAGTATTCCTCACTCTTCTCTTTTTAGCATTACATGTTGAATAAGGTTACAATCCATGCGATTCCAAATGTGATTTAAAATACTTGCAGTTCCAAAGAATGATGAAGTATGAAGTAATTTGTTTTGAGCTAATAAGCTAGTTTCTGCTGAATTATTTATAAGATTTTAAGAAACCTTTCTTTTAATGTTTTTTTAATTTTTTTTCATCCACTTGCAAGTTTGAGTGGCAAAAAGAGAAACAGAACTATCTTCCATCTGCTGTTCACTCCCCAAATGCCCATATTAGCTGGGGCTGAGCCAGGCCAAAGCCATGAGCCAGGAATTCCATCTGGGTCTCCCACATGGTAAACAGGGGCTGGAGGACTTCAGCCATCACTTGCTGCCCCTCAGGCATAGAAGCAGGATGCTGGATGGGAAGCAGGGATGCTGGGACTGGAACCAGGCACTCCAATGTGGGGTGTGGGAACTCCACGGCATAGCTTAGCTGGCTGTGCCACAGCACCCACCCCTGTCAACTTTCTTAAATGACCGAATACATATATTTCTTTAAAAGCGTAGAATCTCATATGTTTGTAAAACTTGGACAACCTCTTCATCCTGTGCCAGATATGCACGCACAGCCTGTTCCAAGTCCTGTTATCTTAGACTTGGCCCTTTTCTTGTGTGATATTCATTTCTCAGTTGTAAGTAATTACACAAGCTAAACCTCAATGAAAGGGTGACAATTTAGTCCTCCGAAAAATCCCATAAGGTTTTCTAAACATCATAGCAAAGCATATTTGCTATGACAGATCATCTGGCACCTTCTCTGACATTCGGAGATACCTAGTCATCCCTTCGTGAGAAGATACAGCTTGCAACTGGAAACGGTGGCCTGCCTCAGCTCTGGAAACACAGTATAACAGTACTGGATGAACTGTTTCTCTGTTCCTAGAGTATGCTCCTAAGGGCATGTGATACTCTCATAAGAGTCCAGCAGCTGCCTGGAGCAAAGCCAAAGCTGGGTGTAGCTACACCTCATGTGCAAATGATTTAGGGGACGCAACCAGCACACCAGCAGCTCAATCAGTACACGCCCGTTTTGAGCTTTCTACTCAAAAAATGAAAGCGAGATTTTAAAAGCCAGTGTGAACCGCATTCCAGAAAAGTCAAATGTGGGAGTGCGCTCACTCCCCTCAGAAGCCTGGAGAAGACACAACTGCAAAGTACTCGTGGGGAGAAATCGGGCGGGGGAAGGGGCTTGGCGCGCACAGGTTATTCAAGGAACAGTAGAACAAAGTCATCTGAACACAGGCAGCTTTGAAAAGAGCCATCTCAGTTAGTCTGGCCGCCCTTAAATTTCTGAAGCACGTTTTGTGGAAGATGCTTAGGGTGAAGAACCTAGATCAAGGGTCGAACACTATAGAGAAACAAAGGGAGGTTCCATTCTCAAAACACCACTTGGCTCCTGTTTTCCAAATGCAGAATGGCATTTCAGAAATCAGTGAAACCTGGTCTCTAGATCTGGTCCAACAGGCTGGGCGGCTTCTGAGGAGGTATAAATGCTGGGTGTGTCTTTAACGAGACCATCCTCCGAAGCATCTGCACTGTCCAGCGTCAAGACGCCACGGTTTCAGAGCAATGCAATGAACTCTCTGTTTTCTTCAAAATGGACCCCAAGGATCCTGTATGATCATCAGGGATGCAGGCAGCGTCTCCCACCTGTGCGTCCTCAGGTTATCTGCAAGTCCAGCGTCCATCCCCAGGGCCCTCCTCTCTAATTGTGTTAGGAATTCCTCAAGGTGCCTTTTTTTTTTGGTGGCGGTGGAGGGGGCAGGGTGTGGAATCTTCCATTTGCTGATTCACTCCCCAAATGCCCTCAACAGCCAGAGGTACGCTAAGCCTGTGCCAGGAGCTCTGAACTCAGTCCAGGTCTCCCGCATAGAAGGCAGAGAACCAAGTAGTTGGGCCGTGATCTGCTGCCTCCCGGGCACATTAGCAGGAAGCTGGATCCCAAGTGGGACAGCCAGGACTCATTCACACATGGGGTGCTGGCATCACAGGCAGCAGCTGAACTCACTGTGTCACAATGCCAGCCCCAAGGTGCTTTTCCGTTTCAAGGGGCACCCTGGGCCTTCCATGTTTGTTCTCCTCATTCCTTTGCTTCCAGCAGGAACACAAGCCCAAAAAGCCTGCATGTGTAAACATTCATGCATTATGGATTTTCACTGAAGGGCTTGGAAGCTAGAATTTAATCACTGGCAGAGAAGCAGCACACGCAAGCGCATGGGGCACTGTGGCGCTCCAGCTTACCGACCTCCCTGGCCACCGCAGACCTCTAACTTTTCATGTCTTGCCCGAAGCTGCTGCCTGTTGCTCTCAGGACACTGGGGTCCAGCTCCTCATGCTGAACGGTCTTCCTCCATGTGTCCTCTTAATTCTGAGTACGAGGCCTCCACCACGAGCTGCTTCAGAGCCGTGCCCGAAAACCCCCATCTGTTCCTGCGAAGCACCTGCCCGACTTCTTCCCAGCTAGTCCAGGGCCTCCCCACAATTAGAAAGCATAGATGCTATGGTCCAACACAAGGAGAGAGAGAAAGTAAGAGACAGCAGAGAGCAGAGGATGGGAACAAGGAGGAAGGGAGGAGCAAGAAGGGAAGAGAAAAAGAGGCAGCTTGGTCTCCGGAGGCCAGGGGCGAATTTTCTTCCCTTTACACACAAACATTTGTTCCCGGCCCTGACTGAGACAAGGCCAGGAGCAGTGTGCAGCCTCTGTGGAGGAGGCCTCAGGACCCGCTGGTGCAGCCCTTTTGGTTGGGTGAGTGGCACCTTCCCTCACCCCGCCCAGCTTGACTCTGGGATCTCGCTGGCCACTCAGCCTGGCTCTGGAGAAATACAAGCTGGACCCTGCAACCGTCTCCTGATAAAGCCCCAGAGACTCCTGTGGGAGGGAAAGCAGAAGATGGCCCAAGTCCTTGCAGCCCTGCGCCTGTGCAGGAGACCAGGAGGAAGCTCCTGGCTTCTGACTGGCACAGCTTCAGCTGTTGTGGCCATCTGGGGAGTGAACCAGTGGATGGAAGACCTCTCTCTCTCCCTGCCTCGGTCTCTCTGTAACTTTGCCTTTCAAACAAATAAACAAACCTTTTAAAAAATCAGTTCAACAAGATATTTGTCTTGCACTGTAGATTTCTTGGTTTCAAGCATGAGAAACAATCCTGAAGGACTTAAGGAAGAACATTTTGGAAGGCTATGTCAGGGCTCACGGAATCTTGGAAGAGCTGAGGACACAAACTCAGCCAGACGTGAAGAAGAAAGTCAGGGCATGGTCAAAGTGGATGTTCCCTTGAGGCCTAGCAGCTTTGCATGTTCCAGTAACCGGGAAGCATCCAGAGATCTTAGGTTTACAAATACATGAGCTCACCTGGCCCACGTACCCACAGGATACTGTTACTTTTCATTGTTTTAAAATATCTGAGAGGAGGCAGGAAATTGGGGAAGAGATTACCATGCCACTGGGGATACCAACTGAGGAGTGCCTGGCTCTGCATCTGATTCCCGCTTCCTGCAAACCTGCATCCTGGCAAACAGCAAATGACGACTCATATCACTGGGTCCCTGCGATCCATGGGTGAGACCCAGACTGAGTTCTGGGTTCCTGGCTTTAGCATGGCCCAGCCTGGGCTCTTGTGGGCATTTGGAGAGAGAACCAGGAGATGGGTGATTTCGCCTTCTCTCTCCTTTCAAATAAAAGGAAACCAATGTAGCTTTTGGAAACCTGAGAGCGATTACTTAGGAAGGAAGCAAAGTAACTTCAGCTTACCTTTTGAATGTTCACAGTCCAAGGTGGGGCAGCCTCTTTGATCTAGGAAACCTGTGAGGCTGGAGGACGGCAGAGAGACGATCGCATGTGAGCCTGGAAGCAGACAGAGAGTGGAAGCATGTTCTGCTTACATATCCAACCCTTGGAGAGAACCACGGTCCAAGAGCAAGCTCCCAGGGACCCAAACACCTCCCTCTAGGCCCACCACCCAGAGGGCATACGTAGATAGGGTCTCTATTCTTCATCCATCAACCTTGAATGTGAATCCTTCAATCACTAGTAAAAGACATTGGGATTTAACCATTTGCATGAGTTTAGTGAGCAAATCCTGCTGAAGTCGTAAAGTTTTCTCCAGAGTAGTATATACCTGCAAACGCTTACATGTTATATACTATGTCCCAGGAACTCTTCTCGGTGCGTTCCACGTATTAATTCACATTCACTTAATCTCTAATAAAAGGCCCATTAAAAACTGACAGCATGGTTCAGTGACTTGCTATAAATCACCAAGTTAATTAGCACCGGATGAATTGACATCATTTACTTGTGAAATACATCCAGGACTGGGTGTCATTGGGATAAGGAATCTATGGAGAATGTTAAGAAACAAAATCCCAGATTAGCGGCTCTGGACATGTAGTGCTCAGACCAAGAGCACACGCGTGAGGTGGAAGCGTTCCTCCCAAGTCAAACTCTGGGTGTGGCCCAGAAACCCGAGTTTCAGCAGCACAGGTGGCCGTGATGTGTGCTCTGAGCTAGAAACACAACCACGAAAGTCCCATCACTCACGAGCGCGAGGGAGCAGAGCTGCACTGGGACGAAGGTGCATTTTTTAGAAAGTAAGGGGTTGAGATCTTCAGCCTTGTCTTTGGGGTTTGTTTGCAGAGTTCTCCTTCCTTAGGTGAACTACTTCTCTCCCACAGCAATACAATCAGGAGACTGCTGAGGCCCCTAGCCCAGGACCCTGCTCAGTCTTGGGCACATGACACTGCAGACTTTCCTAATTTCCTATTGACAGGGCTTTAGGAATTGTTCCTGGCATGGGCATGGAACCAAAGTCAGGGCATTTGGAACTCCCTCACCCGACCCCAGGACCCACCTTTAGTGGTGGTAGAGAGAGTGCTTTGCTCTCTGCGTTATGGTCATGGCGACAATGCTGAGTGGGGGACGCTGTCTCCTAATTCCCCCTGCCCTGTGCAAACAGCCCACCTTTGGGGAAAAGAGGAGATCTAGAGCAACCCAAGAAATGGAAAGACAGGGCAGCAGCCTTCGAGACCCTGCTTCTGTCATCCTGAAACCAGCCCCACCCTCAATCTTCCAGCTGCACAAACCCATCCACTCAGACTATTTCCCCTTGCAGCACAAAGCATGCTGGCTACTGACCTCGAGGTAGGAAGACACTGACCCAGTTCATAACTGGAGTTTCATTTTCTGGTCTGTAGTACTTTAGCAGCGCAGAAGCGCTCCATTCAAATTACACTATTCCACTATGTCATACCTTAAACATTGTGTAACTAGTTCAAGATGTTTGGACTTTTTGTGCTGCTGGTCCATAAGCTATTTTTTTTTTCCTGAGCCCGAGCTGCCACATCCATCTGTCACCAGAGGGCTATGGCACTTTTGTTCCCTGCAGCTGGCAGCTGCCACAGAAAATGTCCACTCCAAACTCCCGGCTCCTTTGGGAATTTATTCACTTGGAAGGAAACAGTATGTCCAGCACGGGCAGCTCTCTTTCCTGTTTGCTTAACCATAAGAAAGCTCACATACGCAGGAGGCACTGGATAAATACTTATTGGATAAATGGAATGTAAACCAGGAGCAACCTAAAATTGTAATAGGTTTTTAAAACACAAAACGTTTCATTTCAGCTGCAAACTGTCGCCCGCCTGCAGGAATTTAGGAAATGCATTCAGTCTGGCAAACATTCAGTGAAGTTACAGTATCAGAGGTTGGATCCTTGAGTCTTTCAGCCTTAGGCAAGCAGTCACAGTGCCTGTGTCACTCAGCCCCGTGCCTGGGCTTGCCAGGTGGTGGGTGTGCTGTGTACGTCTGACCCCGTCTCACCCGCTCGGCTGTCCAAGTGGATTACTGTGTTGTCTTGGCTCCAGGCTGAGGCTGGCTGACACGTGTGTTTCTGCCATGTTTATGGCCGCCGAGATTCCCGCCCCTGCGGTGCCGAGCACAGCACTCTGAGGTAGCACCCTGATGGGATAGAAATCCAGGGAAGGGTGAGCTCTGGAACTCCCGTTCATTCCCACGGCAGGACCAGATTCTCTTCACGGTTGCAGTTTTCACTGTGTTTCTCTTAACATTTTCAAAAACTGGTTTTGTTAAGCAGAGAGCAATTAGGTTCCCTGGCTAGTTCATCAATTTTTTTCTCCTCAAGGCAAACTGATTTGACCTGCAAATGTAAGTGTCTTTTGGATGGGAGTCTGAGAAAGATACAGCTCATAACATACACCCTTGGAAACAATGTGTACAACTGTGATTTTAATGTATTCCAGATGCAGTTCGCTCATCCTTTCTGGAAATTCCAGGCATTCCTGGAACAGAAAAGACTGTGTCTTTGGAGTTTAGAATCAATAACCTATTTCTGAAGGGCTGTGATGAGTTGGTACTACTGCTAGCTCAGCACCTTAACCTGCCTGTTTTGTTGCTGGGTTCGCTTTGGGTGATTCCATTAAACATCCCACCTAAGTGGAGTTGATCAAATAGCTAAAAGGCTTCCAGATGCTTAGAAGTGTGAAACCCACCTAATATCCTTCCAGAGCGTTCACTGGATGTCAGGACTGTCCAGCGTCCACACGGCACAGCCTGGTATTTGCACTCAGGCCCGATCCTTCCCTGGGGCAGATGACACACTACTGGCTGTATCTGAGGGATCTTGCTGTGAATGCCACACCCGCATGGCTCTCTGAAGACATCCCTCTTCTGTTTCAGAACAAAAGATTATCCTGTAGATCTGTTTCTGCAGATGAGACTTTTTGTTTCAGTTTTGGAAATCTTCTGGCCTCCCTTTAAGCGGTTGAGTCATATTGCTCCTGCTGGAAACACACAAGTTCCAATCTGCCAAAGCAAAGTGTCAAAGCGATCAGCGCGGACATGTCCCTGGGAGGGTTTGTCATGCCCTGAGGATGCTGGAGACCTTCTCTTTGCGCATTTACCAGGTACCCACTGAATGGTGCAGCAGGCACTCCCTTTTGGGTGTGGGGACCTTTGGGAATGCAAACTATAACAACCAAGACATCCTGCCTACATAGTTTTATACAGGTGTGTACTTTCACAAAACAAAAATTAGCTGATTTTTTTTGAAATTTAAGAAAGTTATATACCATCAAGGATGATCACAAGGCAGGATAAAATATTTTTAAGGAGGTGGGTATTGCGGCACAGTATGTTTAGCCACCACGTGGGGTCCCTGCATGGCATAGCAAAATGCCTTGGTTAAGTCCCTGCTGCTCCATGCTTCTGATCCAGTTTTCTGCTAGTTTGCCCGGGAGTCGGCAGAAGATGGCCCAAGTACCTGGGTTCCTGCCCACATGTGGCAAACCCAGATGGAGTTCCTGGCTCCTGGTTTCAGCTTCGCCTATCACCAGCTGTTGTGGGCTTTTGGGAAGAGAACCTCTCTCAGTCTGCCTCTCCCTCTCTGTTTGTCAGTCTACATTTCAAATAAATAAATAAATGTTTAAAAAGTATTTTTAAGGATACAATCAATATATTAGTTATCGCTTAAATGTAGATATGAAGTATATCCACTGCTTTTTTTTTAAAAAAAAAGATTTATTTATTTACTTGAAAGTCAAAGTTACACAGAGAGAGAAGGAGAGGCGGGGGGGGAGGGTGTCTTCCATCTGCTGGTTCGCTCCCCAGATGGCCACAACGGCTGGAGCTACGCTGATCTGAAGCCAGGAGCCAGGAGCCAAGAGCTTCTTCCAGGTCTCCCACGTGGGTGCAGGGGCCCAAGGACTTGGGCCATCTTCCAGACCATAGCATCTTTCCCAGACCATAGCAGAGAACTGGATCAGAAGAGGAGCAGCTGGGACTAGAACTGGTGCCCATAGGCGCAGAAGGCCAGGGCTTTAATCCACAGCACTACAGCACTGGCCCCATCTCCACTGCTTTAATCCTGAACAGCAGCTGTCGAGTTGAGCTCAATAGTTTTCAGTTGTGTAAACACCATTAACTGAAACTTTTAGAAGTTACTGATTTGGGGCTGGCGCTATGAGGTAGTAGGCTAAGCCTCTGCCTGCAGTGCTGGTATCCCTAATGGGCAGTGGTTCGTGGCCCAGCTACTCCTTGTCCAATCCAGCTCTCTGCTATGGCCTGGGAAAGCAGCAGCAGATGGCCCGAGTTCTTGGGCCCTTGCACCCACGTGGGAGACCTGGAAGAAACTCCTGGTTCCTGGCTTCAGATTGGCCCAGTTTTGGACATTGTAGCCATTTAGGGAGTGAATCAGTAGATGAAAGACTCCTCTGTCTCTCCCTCTCTCCATCTGTGACTCCACCTCTCACATAAATAAATAAAATTGGGGGCTGGCACTATGGCCTGAAGCGCTGGCATCCCATATGGGCGCCAGTTCGAGACCCGGCTGCTCCACTTACAATCCAGCTATCTGCCATGGCCTGGTAAAGTGGTAGAGGATAGCCCAAGTCCTTGGGCCCTAGCACCTGCATGGGAGACCCAGAAGAAGCTCCTGGCTTCGGATCAGCACAGCTCCGGCCGTTGCAGCCAATTGGAGAGTAAAACCATCAGATGGAAGACCTCTCTCTTTCTCTGTCTCTCCTCTCTCTGTGTAACTCTGACTTTTAAATAAATAAATAAATAAATAAATATTTTTTTAAAAACAAAGAATAAATAAAATATTTTTTTAAAAAGGGGGGAGGGGCGACGCCATGGCTCAATAGTCTAATCCTCCACCTGCGGTGCCGGCACCCCGGGTTCTAGTCCCAGTTGGGGCGCCGGATTCTGTCTTGGTTGCCCCTCTTCCAGTCCAGCTCTCTGTTATGGCCAGGGAGTGCAGTGGAGGATGGCCCAAGTGCTTGGGCCCTGTACCTGCATGAAGGACCAGGAAAAGCACCTGGCTCCTGGCTTCGGATCGGCGCAGCATGCCGGCCGCAGCGGCCATTGGAGGGTGAACCAACGGTAAAGGAAGACCTTTCTCCCTGTCTCTCTCTCACTGTCCACTCTGTCTGTGAAAAAAAAAAAAAAAAAAAAAAAGACTGATTCAATTGGCTCTCCCGAATAATTGAATCTAATTCTTTTTTTGGCTTATCTATCTGAGCCATGTGTCTCTGCTCAGGTCTATCCCACGTTTCCTGATATTGACCTGAACTGTCTTGAAAACCTTTTTCCCTCCTGTGTGTCGCATCCTGAAACATTCCACGCTGTCAGTAGAATGTAAGGCTTGGATTTAGGAAATCACAGAAGCCTCTGAAGTAGATTCAGGAGTGACTTTTCCCCTCTGCCCTAATTGCACATTCCTTATTCTTATCTTTGCTGGCTGTCTGACTCCGTTCTAATACCTACCTCCACCAGCCTATGCCAATAACTCTGGACACACCTCCCTGGATGGTGCTCTCTTGGATAGCTTGATCACACATGGAGCTAACAGGGAGTAATCTCCAGTTCCCCACCTGACCCAGTCCTCACAGCCTCACGGCTTGTCCACAGGGCTTATCCGCTAACAGTAGGTTTCTAAGAGATACTTGAAACTCTCATTTTTAAAAAACTGCTTCACCTACATAGGCAGCAAAGAGAGAGAAGGAGAGAGATTTACCAACTGCCCATTCATGCCTCAGATGTCCACAACAGCCAGGACTCTGCCAGGCAAAAGCCAGGAGCCCTGAATTCCATCTGGGTATTCTGCATGCGAGGCAAAAACCCAAACACTCAAGTCATCATCTGCTGCCTCCCGGGATGCGCTAGCAGCAGTTGGATCGGAAGCAGAGCGGCCAGGGCTCAGACTCACCTTCCCAAACGGGATACATGAGTCCAAGTGGCAGCTGGTGGAGGCAGGTGAAACCAATGAAAGGTCTTCTACGTGGATACAGGTAAAAATTCCTTTCCATGTCACATGCCACATCTTACTCAATGTGCCATCAGTGTCAGGCTACTTATTTTGGGACACATAGGAGATCAGACAAATCCCATGACACCACTTGTGTCCTGGATGGAGATTTTCAGGTTCAGCCAGTACCAGTACTGCTGCTTCCAGGGGGAGGGGGGTTGGTTAAGAGGGACAAAACCATACAATTAAGTTTCACGATAGAGATCCTGAAGAAGAAATGAGAGGTGCTCACTGTGACTTCAGTTTAATTGAAACACACCCTGAATATTAAACAAAACCAAAATGATTACTTCGACCTGAACTTGAGAAGAATTAGAGACTATGAACTTAATGATGCCACCCACCCCCACACTACACAATAAGCACCTATTAACTTCTTCCAGAGCTTACTACGTCTCTGAAACAATGCAGGCCTGCCCAGCGGATGTGGCAGAACAGGATCCTGCACTCTCTGTGGTGCAGCTGTGACTGTGTGCATTGCTAACAGCTCTGCTCTACTTCCTGCTGTTTCCATTTCACTTTTTTTTTTAAATCACTGTCATATATATAATGACTTAGGACTTTTACTTCCAGAGTGGGTCACCAAGAGCATTCACATCTGAAGCTTGACCAAAGAGGAAAACTCTCATTTGACCTCAGTGATGTTTTACAGACAGGTTTCTACGTCTTGCTAGAATTCTGAAATGAAGTAACAGTTTTTTATTCAAAAAAAAAAAAAAAAAAAACTAAAAACAAAAGGGGTTAAGATGCCAGTTAAAGAGCAGGCATTGGGCTGGCACCACGGCTCACTAGGCTAATCCTCCGCCTTGCAGCACTGGCATACCGGGTTCTAGTCCCGGTCGGGGTGCCGGATTCTGTCCCAGTGGCCCCTCTTCCAGGCCAGCTCTCTGCTGTGGCCAGGGAGTGCAGTGGAGGATGGCCCAAGTGCTTGGGCCCTGCACCCCATGGGAGACCAGGAGAAGTACCTGGCTCCTGGCTTTGGATTGGCGCAGCGTGCCGGCCGCAGCGGCCATTGGAGGGTGAACCAACAGCAAATGAAGACCTTTCTCTCTCTCTCTCTCTCTCTCTCTCACTGTCCACTCTGTCAAAAAAAAAAAAAAAAAAAAAGCAGGCATTGTGGTGCAGTGGGTCAAGCCGCTTGGGATACCAATGTCCCATATAGGAATTCCTGCAATCCAGCCCTGGCTCTACTATTTTTTTTTAAAGATGTATTCATTTATGAAAAGTCAAAGTTACAGAGAGAGAAGGAAAGACAGAGAGAGAGAGAGAGAGACAGACGAGAGATCTTCCATCCGCTGCTTCACTCCCCAAATGGTCACTACAGCCAGGGCTAGTCCTCCCAATCTCCTATGTGGGTACAGGGGCCCAAGCACTTGGGACATCCTCCACTGCTCTCCTAGGCACATTAGCAGAAAGCTGGATCACAAGTGAAATAGACGGAACTCCAACCATTGGCCATATGGGATGCTGGTGCTGAAGATCATGGCTTAACCTGCTGTGCCACGCACCAGCACGCTGGCTCCACTTCTGATTCAACTTCCTGCTAACGTACCTGGGAGGCAGTGGATGATGGCCCAAGTGCTTGGATTCCTGCTACCCATCAGGGAGACACAGATGGAGTTCTTGCTCCTGGCTTTAGGCTGGTCCAGCCTTGTCTGCTGGGGAGTAACAAGCATTTGGAAGATCTCTGGCTCTTGTTGTCTCTGTTGCTCTGCCTTTCTAGTAAGTAAGTAAGTAAGTAAATACCAAAACCTTTCTACAAAGACACCACCTCCCACATCAGACTGCCCGAGTCTGATTCCCAGCCTTGGTTCTGGATTCCACCTTCTGCCAGGACAGCCCCTTGGACGCAGCAGTGATGCCCCCAGCATTTGGTTTCCTGCTACCACATGTGAGACCTGGGCTGAGTTCCTGGCTATTTTGGGCATTTGCGGAGTGAACCAGCCAAGGGGAGCTCTCTCTATCTTTCTATTTGTCTTTGCCTCTCACAAAAACAAAAGAAGAACATTTACATTAATAGACTTCATGTTGTACAAATTAAAATATTTTTTAGTACACTGCACTAACTTATCTTCAAATAATTCTAAACACATTAACTGTGGCCCTTTGGAGTTTTCATACTTCAGAAAGAAGGTGAGGCACAAGCAGACAGGACCCTCTGGACCAGAGAGCCCTGATGATGGATAGGGCTGAGCCACCCAGCACAAACTGGCCTGGGAAGCACCCATCTCTGTGGGCACCCTGGGAAGTTGTCAGACAGGGGGCAGCACATGGTCTATCACATCTTCAGGATTGGAGATGGCTTAGTCCAGCTTACAGTATGGGAGGTTTACAGCCCAAGATGGCGCGGCCCCATTGGTCTGGCATCTGATGAGGGGGGAATTTGTGTGCAGGGAGGAGAACTTGGTAAGCCAGGAAATGAAGGAAGAAAAGCTGGGCTGAACTCAGCCCATATAAAAACCCTCCCCTAAGAACAGACTTCCAAGGGTGAGCTTCCAACGACCTAATGACCTCCAAGTGGGCCCAGCTCCCAGATGGCATAATCAGAACAAGTCTCCATGTTAAATTATTAATCATTAGCCTTAATCCATTAACCACTAACATGAACCTCTGGGTACCAAGCCTTCCAATACACTAGCTTCTGGGGAACTTCCAAACTTTCCCAACTATTATCCAAATCTTAACAGTGGCTAAAGGTGAGTTTTGGTTATCTTGCACAGCTGAGTGATCAACACATGGCAATGATGTGTTCGTTCCCAACCTTCTAATTTCAAGACTTAAAAAAAAAAAAATTAAGACCTAGAGCAGTGATATCAGTCAGGTATGTGACCAATGGAAGCTATAGGGTGAGTCATATACATCTCTGTACACAGAGCAGGATATGTACGATGCAAACAACTTGTAGTTACTATGCACATACAATCCAGGACAGGTTTCTTATCTGATTAGCTTTTTAAAAAGAATTTAAATGTTTAAAAAAAATTGATTTATTTAAAAGGCAGAGCAACAGAAAGAGAGGGAGACAGAGAAAAAGAGAGATCTTCCATCCACTGTTTCACTCCCCAAATGCCCACAACAGCCAGGACTGGGCCGACTTGAAGCTAGGAGCCAGGAATTCCATCTGGGTCTCCCATGTGGTGGCAGGGGCCCAAGAACTTGGGGTATCCTATGAGCATTCCTAGGCACAAAGCAGGACCTGGATAGATCAGAATCAGAGCCCTCTGATACAGGATACCAGTGTCACAAAAGACAGCTTAACAGGTGCACTGAATGCCAGTCCTTAGCATTTACTTTTTTTAAAAAAGGATCTCAAAATGTATCATATTCTGTACCATGGATATTAATTGTTTTCTAGTCTGGAATGTGTGTATGTGTGTAGGCACATTTGAATATTCTGATATCACTGATCTTCACATCCAAAAATTATGCTATCTACAGTCTTTTAAATATGTAGCTGGAAAACCATAATTAACATATACTATGAACATGTAAACATAGCTGTTGAAGTCACTATTTCAGTAGCTTGTCTGTGTTCCAAGTCCTACTTTTTTCTCTCACAAATGTCTTAAGCCCATTCCCAATAGCTGTAGGATATAGGGGATACGATATAGCTAATGCAACACTTGAGGTGGAGAGACTGTAGAAATGCTTGCATAGAAATCCAGAATAGGGGCCGGCACTATGGCTTAGCAGGTAAAGCCATGGCCTGCAGTTCCAGCATCCCATATGGGTGCAGGTTAGAGTCCCAGCTGCTCCTCTTCAAACCCAGCTCTCCGCTATGGCCTGGGAAAGCAACAGAAGATGGCCCAAGTCCTTGGGCCCCTGCACCCGTGTGGGAGACCTGGAAGAAGCTACTGGCTCCTGGCTTCAGATAGGCAAAGCTCTGGCCATTGAAGCCAACTGGGGAGTGAACCAGCAGATGGAAGACTGACTTCTCTCTACCCTCATCTTCTCTCTGTAACTCTGACTGTGAAATAAATAAATAAATCTTGAGAAAGAAAGAAACCCAGAATATCTCAGGCTGCCTGTGGTGATCTCAGAGTCGGCCTCTTCGCTACCAGGAGGGAGTAGCTTTAATCTCTCCTTCCTCAGTGTCTGTTGTTGTCTGAAAAATCTGAAACATGGGCCAAGTATACAAAGATTAGCTTCCTGTCTGGCTAGCAAATTATCTTCATTTCTAAAGAGTACAGAAATATTTCTTGGGTCCAGTGCTGTGGCGCAGTGGGTTATGCAGCTGCCTACAATGCCAGCAACCCATACGGGCACTGGTTTGAGTCCTGACTGCTCCACTTCTGATCCAGCTCTCTGCTCAGGAGCCTGGGAAGACAGCAGAAGATCGCCCAAGTGCCTAGGCCCCTGCACCCATGTGGGAAACCCGGATGAAGCTCCTGGTTCGTAGCTTCAGATGGGTGCAGCCATCTGGGGAGTGAACCAGTAGATGGAAAATGTTGCGCGCTTGCTCGCTCACTCGCTCTCACTGACAGATCCATGAGAGAAAGAGAAGGCCTCATTCAAGACTGAACCATGTAACAGGCTAGGTGAGCCAATGAAGACGTCATATCTTCAACCGTTTATACCCTTATCGCCTCATCAGCTGGGATTTGTTAAAACAGCTCTCTAAAAAAGTAAAAACCCTAGGAACAGGATACTTGCCTATGTCACTCCTTCTGTCAACCCCAGCCCACAATCGTGGAAACATATTATTCACTCAGTTTACACCTCTGAAAGGAAGCACAACTCCAAGAGTATGTGTGGGGAGGAAGGGGAGGGGCGGTCTAATGAAATCAACCCCATGATCCTTAAATCATCTTACTTTTCCCAAATGAAGTTTACATCTTAACCGCCAGGCTGAAGTCTCAGAAACCTGGGTACCAAAGCAACAGGCAAGCTGCACTTTTGCTCCATCTGTACTCCCAGGAGAGGCAGTCTAGGAGCCTGTGGCTTGTAGGAACAGCCCCCACTTCCCCGGTTCCCCAGGAAGCAAGGTAACAACCCTTATAGGCCTGATTTCTTTTAGTTATCTGCAAGACAGAGAGAGATCTTTCCTTCATCTGGGAGGCAAGGACCCTGGAACCTGAACTATCACCTGCTGCCTCCTTGGGCACACCTTAACAGGAAGCTGGAAGTGGAAGTGGAGCTGGGACTTAAACTCAGGATGCAGGCTGCCTGGAATGCCAGTGCTGAGGGAACCAAACCCGCTCTTGGGTTACTGAACCTTGGGACAGCTTCTGAGCCATTTGTAGGTGATTTTGCTGTGCAAACATCACAGTCTGCACTTAACAGCATACTACACACCTAGGCTATAAGGCCTCACCTACTGCCACTGGGCTACACACTTGGGCAGCAGGTTATGCCAGTGCATACCACAGGCAACTAAAACACAACGGTGAGTATTTGTATATCTAAACATAGAAAAAATAGTGAAAATACAGTATAAAAGATAAAAATGGGGGTGCATCTGATAAAGCAGTTAAGATGCTACTGGGATGCCCATACCCCATGTAAGAATACCTGGTTCAATTCCCTCCCCCTCTCCTGATTTCAGCTTTCCACTAAAGCACACACTAGGATAGCTAACACCATCAGGTGACAGACAGCTCAAGTACTTGGGTCCCTACCATGCATGTGGGATCCCCAGATGGGGTTCCTGACTTCAGACTGGCACTGCCCTGGCTGTCACATGCATTTGTCCAGCAGATGGAAGCTCTCTCTGTCTTCATTGCTCTTACAGATAAATACGACTAATATTAAAACACACACACACACACACACACACACACAACAACAACCTGAGAACTGCTTCTGCAACTGCCTTCTCAAAATTGATTTGCGTTGAAGGGGACTCTCCAGTCGGGAGATCAATCAGAAAGGGGGGAGGAGCCAGATTGGGCTGAACCTGGGAGGAGTGGGATTAGGACGCCCAGGTTCAGCAGCAGCAGGAGGAATGGCAGAGGAGGAGGAACATCCAGGACAAATCCAGGCACCTGTGTAGAACGGAGGCGCTGCGGGGCCAGTCAGAGACAGCCCAGGCCCCCCGGGCTGCAATCAGTCAGCCCACGGTTTTGTGGGTGGGCCAGGAGCCGGTGCACTCTCGGTGCACCTCACAGCCTGGAAGAGTCCATTACAGCCCAGCGTGGTTTCCGTTTCCCCAGAGGATTCTCAGCCTCCCGCGGGCCAGGCGGTGCAGCCAGTTCCTAGGTGTGCTGTCCATCTCCCCAGGAATCTCGCTGCTCGCTTCCTTCTTTTTCTTCTCAGGGACAAAGCCCAGCTGTATACCATAGCCTGGGGCATTTGTGTTTCTACTGTGCCTGATGAAAGGGAAGTGACTTCTGGTTTGTGAGACAAGAGAAATCCCTCAGTTCCCAAAGGCAGCAATGTCAGCACCAAGCGCCAGTGTCTCAACAGAGACCACAAGTAAGAAATCACTGGGGATCCAGCTTCCTGCTAATGCATACCCTGAGAGACAGCAGGTGATAGCTCAAGTGCTTGGGTCTAGGTGAGAGACCCGGATGGGCTTCCTGGCTCCTGCCCCAGGACTGGTTGCTGTATGGAAATTAAACCAGGGCACGTGATGTGGGCAATGAATCTATTAATTTTTTAGATATTTATTTAGAGAGTCAGAGTTAGAGAGGGAGAGAAAAAGACAGAGAGGGAGAGGAAGAGAATCTTCCATCTGCTGGTTCACTCCCCAGACAGCCGCAAGAGCCAGTGCTGGACCTGGCTGAAGCCAGGGGCTTTTTCCAGGTCTCCCATATGCGTGGTAAGGGCCCAGGTACTGGGGTCATCCTCTGCTGCTTTCCCAGGTGATTTAGCAGGGAGCTAGATTCGAAGTGCAGTATCTGGGACACGAACTAGTGCCCATATGGGATGCCAGTGTCACAGGCGGCGATTTTACCTGCTAAGCCACAACGCCGGCTTATATATTAACTTTTGATTCAGGTTCTTGTCTGCCACAAAGACAGAAACTCCAAGTGGAGACAGATATCATGTGCAACTAGGAACAGAGTTGATTAAGCTGAGAGGGAATAAACATATTCAAATGCAAATACGGGGCCGGCACCATGGCTCAGCAGGCTAATCCTCCACCTAGCGGCGCCGGCACACCAGGTTCTAGTCCCGGTCGGGGCGCTGGATTCTGTCCTGGTTGCCCCTCTTCCAGGCCAGCTTTCTGCTGTGGCCCGGGAGTGCAGTGGAGGATGGCCCAAGTCCTTGGGCCCTGCACCCTATGGGAGACCAGGAGAAGCACCTGGCTCCTGCCTTCGGATCACCGCGGCGGCCATTGGGTATGCAAACTGATGGGGTCTTAGCCTGTGCCCTCCTGAATTTGGTAAGTGTATCCTGGGAAGGTGGGTGTAGCAAATTGACAGTTAAAGAGACAACATCATTTTGAGAGACAATGGTTTCTGCTTGCTTGAACTTTAACTGTCTAGCTACACACCATAATCAGATGGACAATCTTGTCTCTATGCCGCTCTGCCTTTCAAATAAAAATAAATGAATAAAAACTTTACAAATGTTCACAATGAAAATCCTAAATACTTAGAATTTTTTTAACAGGGACCACCTGTGGCGTAGCTGATTAAGAAAAGGCCTGCCACGCCAGCACCCCATATGGACAAGGGTTCCAGATCCAGCTGCTCACTTCCAATCTAACTCCTTGCTGTGGCTTGGGAAAGCAGCAGAAGATGGCCCAAGTCCTTGGACCCTGCACCAGTGTGGGAGACCCGGATGAAGTTCCAGACTCCTGATTTCAGCCTGGCACAGCCCTGGCTTTTGTGGCTATCTGGGGACTGAGCCAGTGAATGGAAGATCTCTGTCTCTCCCTCTCTCTCTGTAACTCTGACTTTCATATAAATAAATAACAACTCTAATTCTAAAAAATGAGCTGGAGCTGGGCCCATCCAAAGCTAGGAGCCAAGAGCTTCTTCCAGGTCTCCCACGTGGGTGCAGACACCCAAGGACTTGGACCATCTTCTGATGCTTTCTCAGGCACGTTAGCAGGAAGCTGAATCAGACATGGAGCAGCCGATTCGAATGGGGGCCCCGTATGGGATGCCGGCGCTGCAGGCCGGAACTTTAACCCACTGTGCTACAGCGCTGGCAGTAAAAAATAGTTTTAACAGCTTTGTTTGTAGAGGAAATACGGCCACAACCAGAAACAAAGAAAGAGAAGCAGACCCCTCCTCCCAACACAGACCTTGAAAAGTGGCTGTTCGCAATTAACTAGTGAAGCAGCTGCCCCCTGTTATCTTGTCTAGGGAGGGAAGACGTCCTAAATTCTGCTTCTGTCAACTCCATCATAAATCTGTCCTAATGAATCTGCCCCTGAGATCTCCTATACAAACATACTGGGCCCACTGAACATTGGTAGTGTGGTCCTGAGTCATGTAGGCTGCAATTTAAACCCACCAATGCTGTAACAGCTAAGATACACTGCTGATGAACCCATAAATATTGTAAGAAACTTGGGATTGTTGCTCAGTTCTCAGGAAATGATTCCAGCTGAGCCCGCTGGCGTAATAAACTGCTTGATCCTCTACAGTCTCTGGTGCCTGTTTGAATGGAGGGAGTTTTCCCACCCAGGTTTCTGCAACATGTTGAAATGTAACTCATATATCATACAAGTCACCCACCTAACCCATACATATCAATGATTTTTCCAGCAGAGATATACTATGGTATTGACTTTTAATTATTTTAAATTGTTTATTTATATATTGGGAGAGTGAACCAGTGAATGGAAGATCTCTGTATCTGTATTTCCATTCCACTGAAATAAAATAAAATTTAAAAAATCAAAACAAAACAAAAACCCTGTTTTGATTGCAGACAAGGGTGTTTAATATCATCATCCTCTGTCAGTGGAGCCTCAGCCTAGGTGTCCTCCCAACTCCTGCTGCCATTAGGCATTGGGGCCAGGCAAACCCTAGTGTGTGGGCAGGCTCCATCTCTCCCGCTCCTGGCCAAGCCCCAAGCATGTGTAGCTGCAGGTTTTTTCTGTTTTGAGATCTCAGGGACTGCGGAAATGGCATTGGGTGCCAGGGCCAGAGGCCTTCAGATAGAAGCCCTGCATTTGGCACAAGAGTGTGAGGCCTGGCCCACACAAAGAAGTAAGTTTCCCGACGGCCAGCGCAAGCCACCTTGTCCCCATGTACCCTCCTGGACGCATCTCCCAGTTACATTAAGGGAAAACATGCAGGTATTTTTTCCCTACCGATCTTACCTTCAGCCACACGTCTTTCATGAGCAGCACACAGCTTGTCAGAGAAACTGCTGCCTTCCCTGGCTCCCCTCTCCTTCGTTCTCTCTGAGCCGCTGTTCCAGAGCATTCTTCATTATGGGCAGCAGAAGCCGATTCTGGCCTGAGCAGAAAAGGAGATTCCCAAAAACATTCTGGGAGCTCACAGGATCCTGGGAGGGGTAGCGGTCCAAGGTCAGAAGAGACTACACAGCGTAGTCTTCGAGCGTGTCTGGGTTGGCCATCGTTGTTCTATATAGCTGCCACCAACACTGCGCAGAGAGGGTGCTGCAGTCCCCATTATCTTTGGAGACCTGGCACTGCTACCAGAGGGGACTCACTTCCCTCTCATTGCCTTGGGTCACTGGCTTCTGGGTCACACTTTGGACTTGGTGCATCTGACTGGTCAAACCTAAGCACACAAAAGAAATGTGTGTTTGACTTTTAAGAATTTAGCATAGTGGGTAGACCCTTGTCTTCAGACTCAGAGATGGGGCGCCGAATTCTGTCCCGGTTGCCCCTCTTCCAGTCCAGCTCTCTGCTGTGGTCCAGGAGTGCAGTGGAGGATGGCCCAAGTGCTTGGGCCCTGCACCCCATAGGAGACCAGGATAAGTACCTGGGTCCTGGCTTCGGATTGGTGCAGCACGCTGGCCGTAGCAGCCATTTGGAGGTGAACCAACGGATAGGAAGACCTTTCTCTCTGTCTCTTACTGTCTAACTCTGCCTGTCAAAAAAAAAAAAAAAAAAAAAAAGACTCAGAGGGTGAGCAATTCCCCCAGGTACAGGAAAACAGTTCAATGGCGAATAGCCCAGAGTTCCAAATGTCTCCTACAGGTGACATCTGGTGTTCTGAACAGATCTGGGTCTCAGTCTAATGTCATCCAACTTATTTATTTGAAAGTCAGAGTTACACAGAGAGAGGAGAGGCAGAGAGAGAGAGAGAGAGAGAGAGAGAGAGAGAGGTCTTCCATTCGTTGGTTCACTCCCCAGTTGGCTGCAACGTCTGGAGCTGCACTAATCCAAAGCCAGGAGCCAGGAGCTTCCTCCAGGTCTTCCACATGGGTGCAGGGGCCCAAGGACTTGGGCCATCTTCCACTGCTTTCCCAGGCCATAGCAGAGAGCTGGATCAGAAGTGGAGCAGCCGGGACTCGAACCGGCCCCCATATGGGATGCTGGCACTTCAGGCCAGGGCACTAACCCACTGTTTCACAGTACCGGCCCTAATGTCATCCAACTTATACAAATATTCTAAAGTGTGTTAGTCTCCCTCATCTTCTGTTATTAAAATAAAAATACACACTTGGGCAATTACTTCCGATAAATTATTTTAGTGAGGGAAAAGTTGTCACATATAAATCCCATCGCTTGGGTTCGGTGTTGCGGCACAGCAGTTAAGCTGCTTCTTGGGATGCCTGCATCCCACACCAGAGTGCTGGTTCAAGTCCCCTCTACTCTGCTTCCCATCCAACTGCCTGTTAATGCCCCTGGCAGCAGTGGGTGATGGCCCAAGTACTTGGGTTCTTGACTCCTACGTGGGAAATGGAATTCCTGGCTCCTGGCTTTGGCATAGTTCATTCCAGTTTACTGTGGGTATTTGGGAGTGTGCTGAACTGCTGCTCCCTGGGTTCCTATTCTGAACTGATTTTTAGTTTTGTAATTTTCAGTTTTTTTATATTGCCTTTCCTCCTTTAAACTGGCACTTAATTATTTTAACTATGTAAGATAGAAGAAGAGTCAAGACAGAAAAACAACACAGGGAGGAGAAGGCATCTGACTCAGTGGTGAAGTGGCCACTTGAGATGCCGTATCCTGCACTAGAGTGCCTGGGTGTGAGTCCCAGTTCTACTCCAATTCCAGCTTCCCGCTAATGTGTACCTTGGGAGGCAGCAGGTGATGGCTCAGGTAGTTGGATCCTTTCCACCCATGTGGGAGACTTGGACTGAATTCCTGGCTTCTAGCTTTGGCCTAGCCCAGTCCTGGCTCCCACAGGTACTTGAACAGATGACAGGGGGATGGGAGATCTCTGTTTGTATGCATGTCTATCTCTCTCTGGCTTTCAAATAAATAAAATACAATAAAAAAAGTTAAAAATAAAAGCACAGAAAATAACATACCATTTTCCTTAATCAAATCCTACGTTAACAGAGATTTTTGGCATCATCCAGATCATGTGATTTCTAAGGCAAAAAGAATCCTATTTCTTGTCTGTTAGTTGCTTGTGTGTATTCTGCTTTTGAAAAGAAGGTTCACTCTGTTTTAGTCTGTGACATCTCGGAATTTTGTCTGCTTTTATGCTCCTATTTCTCTTCCCTCTCTTTAGTAAGTACTGTCCTTCGAGCTGTCGCTGCTGCTGCCTATTAAACATACCGTCTCATCGTTTCCAGTGACTTTGTGATGAAATCCACTATATTTATTGAATGATTTTGTTTCCTATTTCTATCCCCTCAAACCTAAAGGAAATCAACGAGAAAGAATCGGTGTGCGAATTAGATGCTTGTTTGCCATTAGACAGCAGTTAGTCAGATAAAAGTGATTAGATTCCAGATCTACTAGTTTTCCTTAAGAAAAGCTGTTGGAGGTAAGGTAGCAGGCCACAGTGAAAGAGAAGGCACTGCTGGGGAAGGGGGTGGCAATTTGCATACTTTATTTCCAAATTCTAGAAATCTACCAGCAGGCTCTTGGAGGGAAGTGAACACCTCTGGCCTCCTCCAGCTGGCGGAGGCTGCAGGAGGGAGCAGTGTGGGCCGGAACTGGTGGCCAGCCCGAGGGCGGAGACCAGGGCGGGGTGGTGGTGAGGGCGCTCATCAGCGTTTCTGACCTCACCAGGCGCTGGTGGCAAGCACAGGGCTGCACCCTTCCCGTCACCCATTTTCTGCAAAGCAGGCAGCCGTGGTTGACCCTGTGGTCAAGCAGAAAGCATACTTTTTTTTTTCTCTTCAATATGTGGAAGTGGTGGAGGGACGTATAAGATTTAGGCTTGGCCGGCGCCATGGCTCACTAGGCTAATCCTCCCCCTAGCGGCGCCGGCACACCGGGTTCTAGTCCCGGTCGGGGCGCTGGATTCTGTCCCGGTGGCCCCTCTTCCAGGCCAGCTCTCTGCTGTGGCCAGGGAGTACAGTGGAGGATGGCCCAAGTGCTTGGGCCCTGCACCCCATGGGAGACCAGGAGAAGTACCTGGCTCCTGCCATCGGATCAGCGCGGTGCACCAGCCACAGCGCGCTAGCCGTGGTGGCCATTGGAGGGTGAACCAACGGCAAAGGAAGACCTTTCTCTCTCTGTCTCTCTCTCTGTCACTGTCCACTCTGCCTGTCAAAAAAAAAAAAAAAAAATTAGGCTTAAACATTCTGTGTACCTAAGAACAATAGCTATTACCTCCTGGCACCTCCTGCACTAGCTAGGTGCCCCTTCCTCCCTGTATTGAGAGCACCCACTGAAAGCGATTTATTCCTTCTGTCAGCAGGGAAGGGCCACAAATCCCTCCTCCAGGGGACGGACCAGGGACCCGCCCAAGACAGCTCACTTTGTGATTTTACTTGGGGTTAAAGTGTCCTTGTGAAATGGGAGCTGAGCCAAACCAGAAAAGTCTACTTTATAGCCACATGGGCAGAGATGCCAGAGGCGTGCAACTCCCAGGTGTCAATCACAAACGCCAAACATGAGCGTCAAGGTCACATCAGAGGTAGCACCCCTCAGACCTTAGGGATGAACTCCCCAAACCAGGAAGAAAGGGTGCTGCGCTCTTTACTGGCCCATGACATTTCTACTGTGAAAATCAATCCAAACTAATCCCACCGTGCCTGGGTATGTAGGAAACAATCAATAAAATGATGCAACTGGCTATGAAGCTCAAACTCACAGCCACAGCACCTCCTCCGGCTGGAGGCTGGCTGACGGGCAGTCGCCAGACCAGCAGTGTTGGTGTCTCAGGTACTCACACAGGTCCTTCCTTGCACACTCTCGGTTCACACGTGGTGGGGACTGTGTCTTGATTATTTCATTTCTCTGGAGTTCGCTGTGGTGTTTTCCATAGAAAGCTGTGAAATAGAATCAAGTTATAAGATGAGTTACTACATGTGTTACATGCGCTTTTTAATATTTGTATGAATTCTGACTCTGTGCCAAGACACACGTTAGTGAGAAGGACGATATGAAACAGCGAACATTTGGAAAACACCAAGTTGTAACAGGCACTGACTTTTCTTTGTAATGGTGGTTGCTTTCAAAAGTGAGGAGGAAAGATCCTAACGCCTATTTCTGTGGAGGAAGGGAAAGGCACATTTACTGAGCCAGTCACACTTCCCCTACATTAGCACACGTGGTCCTTTCCACACCCCTGTAAGGCAGCTCTCTCCCTGCATTTTACGGATGAGAAAACAGGGGTCGACAGGTGTTCAGTGAGATTCTGGAGGCCACAAGTGTGTGATGAGCAGGATTCCTACTTAGGCACACTTGGTTTTCCACCTGTGCTGTCTTGCTTTTATTTACCTCCATCGTTTGGCCAGACAGTCAGTTTTGTTTGTGTGGTGATTAGTTGAATCAGCCCACTCCATCTCCAAAGCATTCTGCACACTGTTTCTGGTCCCCAGTGCAAAGGATGGAAAGCTATCTAGCACCCAGACTTTCAACTGATTGAGTCTTTTACATTCAAATCAGTTTAGCACATTTAGGAGACATTTAGGGAAGTGAGACAGCATCTTCCCCCGGCCTAGCACAGAGCATCAGTCCTTTTCCTAACCTGCACTCCTGCAACCTCCTTTGACCACATTTCCAGTCCCTCACATCCACCTTGTGCCTACCAGTGTGTGACACAGGCATTGACTGCATGTCTTCTAGATCTACCGGCGTGTCTGATGTTAACTAGGTTCCACTGGATAGGCAATGTTTCCATGGTTCTTTCTCATCGCTTAGCACACTACAGACATTTAAAGAGTGTATTTTAGGTTGATGGACTCTAATTTCTTCATTAATAATCATGACCAATTTCGCAAGTAGCATTTGATAGGACATAGGAAACCTGAAACTGAAATAGGCCGGTGGTATATAGAGATAGTGAGTCTGACATGATGTTATTTACTCTATTTGGTACTATTTTTTTTTTTAAAGATTTATTGTATGTATTTGAATGACTGAGTTCCAGAGACAGAGGGAGAGACAGAGAGTGAGAGATATTTGGTATTATTTTAATAATATTAGGTATTTGGTCATTAAAGCAAACATTAAAGGTCAAATTATTATTTTAAGACAAAAGAAGTAGGAAATAAGGCCGGCGCCGCGGCTCACTAGGCTAATCCTCCACCTTGTGGTGCCGGCACACCAGGTTCTAGTCCCAGTCGGGGCTCCGGATTCTGTCCCGGTTGCCCCTCTTCCAGGCCAGCTCTCTGCTGTGGCCAGGAGTGCAGTGGAAGATGGCCCAAGTACTTGGGCCCTGCACCCCATTGGAGACCAGGATAAGTACCTGGCTCCTGCCATCGGATCAGCGCGGAGCGCTGGCCGCAGAGCGCCGGCCATGGAGGCCATTGGAGGGTGAACCAACGGCAAAGGAAGACCTTTCTCTCTCTGTCTCTCTCTCTCACTGTCCACTCTGCCTGTCAGATAAATAAATAAATAAAAATTAAAAAAAATAAGTAGGAAATAAGAAAATCCATATGTTGGGCCTGGTGGTGTAGCACAGCGGGTTGACACCCTGGCCTGAAACACTGGCATCCCATATGGATGCCGGTTTGATACCTGGCTGCTCCACTTCCAATCCAGCTCTCTGCTATGACTTGAGAAAGCAGTAGAAGATGGCCCAAATCCTTGGGCCCCTGCACCCATGTGGGAGACCTGGAAGAAGCTCCTGGCTCCTGGCTTTGGATCAGCGCAGCTCCGGCCGTTGTGGCCAATTTGGGAGTGAACCAACAGATGGAAGACCTCTCTCTCTCTCTCTCTGCCTCTCCTTCTCTCTCTGTGTAAGTCTGCCTTTCATATAAATAAATAAATCTTAAAAAAAAAAAAACCAAAAAAAAAAAAAACAAAAAAAACAACTAAAGATGTTGGGCTCACCGCCTGTGGCCGTGTGACTTCTCCTTTCCCTATGACAATTGAGAATTCGTTTCTCCAGCCCTCGTTTTGAGATCTAACCCAACTGAAATCCTTTAAAGGAAGTATATAGTAAATGAAAGGAACGAAGAAGTTCAGATTGGAGAAATGAAACTGATTTCTTATAAATGACAGGTTTCTGAAAACCTTGTGAGGCAGTTGATTCAAGTTATGACAGGGTGCTTCTGCCAAATAAGGCTGTGGGGATGGGCCTTTCTGTGGTCAGCCTGCCATAGCAAGCCACCTGATGCGGTTACTCTTGGTCCACGACTGAACACACAGTGGCCCAGATCTGGATGCGACTTAGGAGCCCAAGAGAGAACAGGAGCAGCAGCCGTATCCTGTACTTCCTCTCTCTTCTTCACTGTGGTGTCTCCAAGGTACCGTGCAACGATGTCCTGTAACAAACATAAAAATCTCTTCTGGCCCCTAAATCTGAAAAAGCCCTAGGGGGGTGGGGGGCTGTCTGTCCTTCCTCACACCGCTGGCTGAGAGTCGCAGCTTTTTTTTTTTTTTTTTTAAAGACATTTATTTATTTGAAAGGAGATGTGATAGCACACACACACACAGAGAGAGAGAGAGAGAGAGAGAGAGAGAGAGAGAGAATGATCATACACTGGCCCATTCCCCTAATGGCTCCAACAGTCAGGACTAGGCCAGGAAGAAGCCAGGAGCCTAGAACCCTGTCCTGGTCTCCCACATGGGAGGCAGCAGTTAAGTACTTGGGCCATCTTACACTGCCTTCCCAGGCACAATGGCAAGAAGCTGGATCAGAAATGGAGAAGCCAGAACTCCAATCGGCTGTCCAATATGCGATGCCAGCGTTCCATGCGGGGGCTTAGCCTGCTGCCTCACCAACACCAAGCCTGGATCACAGCTTTTTTACAACTTCTCTGACCAAGAAGATTTACTTAAAATTCTTTTTCAGGGACTGGGTTGTGGTGTAGCACAGTGCCTGCAACACCAGCATCCTGTATGGGCACTGGCTCACGAATAAATCTTTTTTTTTAATAGAAAGCCTTTATTTAATAAATATAAATTCATGAATAAATCTTTAAAAATTTGTTTATAAAAGTATGTATTATAAAAAACAATAGGTCACTTTTTGTTTTCCAAATACAAAGTTACATTTTCATGTTAAATATCCTTTATAAACCACAGTGCTTGGCTCCATTCTGGTGACTCCCTCCTTCCTTGCGTCCTTTCTCCACACCTCTGAAAATCACTTTTCTACTCTTGTTTAACTAAAGTATGCGCTCTCAGTTATTCAGAGCTTCTAAAAATACCCTTTTAACCAAAGAAGAATAAACCAGTGGAGAGATAAGACAGATGAAAGGGGGCTTCAGCTTCCAGGGGAGGCAAATGTGGGGCAATGCCTAGGAAATACCTGGGGGCGCTAAACCCGGAAAGCACTTTAGTACCGCTGCTTTGTACACAGTCATGTTGGCCATTACGTCCAGTGTCTGTGAGAAGACGCTTCTCCTCTTCCTGGTGCAAGGATAGCACTTTTTCATGGAAAATTTTATGCTCTGTTTTTAGGTAGAAGGGGTGGGGGTGGGGGCCTGCTGTTTCAGAAGTGCCTTCAGCTCAGAATAATCAATCTGCCAAAGTCCTGTGTTCCGAACCCTTCAGCTGCTATGAAGAAGGCTACTATAAACTTCCTGTCCAAGTCTTTTTCTTATTTACTTATTTGAAACGCAGAGAGAATTTCTGTCCACTGGTTCACTCCCCAAAAGCCTGCAAAGGCTGGGGCAGGGCTGGGCCAACGTGAGAGGCAGGAATTTCATCCAGATTTCTCATGAGGGTCACAGGGACTCCAATCATTTTGGTCATCACTGCTGCCTCCTAGGGTCTGCATGGACAGGAAGCTGGAGCTTGGAATTGAACCCTGGCACCGCAGTGTGGGACACGGGTTCCTAGCACAAATGCCTGCTCCATTGTGCAGTCATTTAGCTGACATGGCTTTCATGGGTCTTGGGAGTGGAACTGCCAGTGCAAGGCAGGTGCATTTTTTTAAAAAAAATTTTTTTTGACAGGCAGAGTGGACAGTGAGAGAGAGCGACAGAGAGAAAGGTCTTCCTTTGCCGTTGGTTCACCCTCCAATGGACACCGCGGCTGGCGCACTGCGGCTGGCGCACCGCGCTGATCCGAAGGCAGGAGCCAGGTGCTTCTCCTGGTCTCCATGGGGTACAGGGCCCAAGCACTTGGGCCATCCTCCACTGCCTTCCCGGGCCACAGCAGAGAGCTGGCCTGGAAGAGGGGCAACCGGGACAGAATCCGGTGCCCTGACCGGGACTAGAACCCGGTGTGCTGGCGCCGCCAGGCGGAGGATTAGCCTAGTGAGCCACGGCGCTGGCCTGGCAGGTGCATTTTTAACTTTGTCAGGAGTTGTCAATTTTCTGAAGTAGTTGTATTAGTTTAAACTTCCATCAACAACATATGAAAGCCTCAGCCACCCCTCTACTTAAGATAAATATAAACCAAAGAGGTCTCTATTTACATTTCAGTGTCTTTTCTGTACAGACTTTAACAGAATGTTTGTATTTTTGGTATCATTAAATCCCAAGTACGTGAGTAGCCAAATTGTGGATAATTCTTGCCCAGTTCCCAATATGAAGATTCAAATATGCACAAATACAAGTATTTTGCAGAGACTACAGTCATCTCAGAGGTAGGTATTGTGGCTTCATGGGTTAAGCTGCTGCTTGGGATGCCCACATTCTGTATCAGAGTGCTAGTTTGAGTCTTGCGTCCTCTGTGTCCAATTCTGGCTTTGGTCTGGACCAGCCTTACCTGTTGTGGCCATTTGGGACGTGAACCACACCAGAGAACCTGAGTTCACCTCCCAGCTCCTAGGTTTGGAGTGGCAGCCACCAACATGGGAGACCTACACTGAGTTAGTTACCAGCTGCTGGCTTCGGCCCCTGCCTAGCCCCAGCTGTTGCTGGCATTTGGGGAGTGAACCCACAGATGGTAGCTCTCTTTGGCTCTCTCTGCATTTTTTGTCTTTCTACATCTCAAATAGATAAATAAAAAGTTTTGCTAACGATTCCTTTCTTTACCATAATATGTAACACAATGAAAAAACAAGGGATTGTTGATCAAAATCCACTTCTCTAACCGCTTGACTAATTCCTGTTTAAAGCACCCTCCCCATGGTCTGGTTTAAAATAAAAAGTGCAGCGTAAGGAGATTAGGGATTGCATCTGGGGCTTCCCTCTAAGTCTCCCTGGGGACCGGGGTTGCCGGTTGCAGGCCTACACAGGTGCTGAAGTTCTTCACCAGTTCCTGGAGGCCGGCATTCTTAGAAACCCTGCTCAGACAACATCTTTGTAGCACAGAGACCTGCCAGCACCCTGGTGCTCCTACACTGCTTGCTTCATGCCTTCTTAGGCAGTGGCACTTGGAAGCACAGTTTCTTCATGTTTGTGTTTGCTTGTCTCAAAGCAGAGATCCTATAGCTTCATTATCTTTGCTTGGCACGTGGTAAATGCTCAACTAATGTCCAACACATGCATGGATTAGGGAGTGAGCAAGAGAATGTGGCTCTTTAGGCATGGTAATCCTAAGAGACTTTATCTCAATGTGTTATTTTTGTATGCAAATCTCTGGAAAGTTTTAGGCCAGAAAGGGACTGTCACGTTTAATTCTCTTCTTTCATTTCCATGTGCTTAGATTTTTCAGTTTTCTTCCTAGTACCCCTTTACTCTGCAGGCTTTGAGTGTTTTTCACTCTTCCTGTCCTGCCAGGCTAAGTGGATCCCCAGCTCAGGGTATAGTGGCTCTCAAGCCTGTGGAGCCCTTTCCTTTCTGTCCACAATGCTTCTGCTGAGTCGCCAACAGTTCTGACATCCCCGTGCTGGCCAGGATGCTCAGGTCAGTCTGTGCCTCCCCTGTCCCAGTCACTCTTCCTATCTGCTGGCCTTCCTGGCCCCTCCACACCCTTCTTACGGGTCTAGGGAAGGTGTATTTTTCAAGGATCTCTAAAGAAATGGAACCAACAGGATGACAGATACAAAGGAGAGACTTATTTTCTGGTTATACAGGCTGGCAAGTCCAGAACTGAGGGGTTGACCCGCTGGAAACCTTGCAGGAGCTGATGTTGTAGTTCAAGCCCCAAGGCTTTGTGCTGCCCAAATTCCCTTTTTTAAGGGTGGCAGGGAGACGATATCTGTTCTCGCGAGTACTGCAACCAGCCAGATGATACCAACCCGTATCACAGAAGTAACCTACTTTACTCAGTATCTACTGATCCGAAGTTAAACTCATCCCCAAACCCTCTCAAAAACATCCATGATAACATTTGTGGCTTCTGCTCTGCTGCCTCGAGATGGAGTGAAGGGGGCCTTGTGATGAAGCACAAACTGTTTCTTCCGTTGGGTCCTCAATCAAAACCCTCAACTCAGCCAAGTGGTGGGATAAGGGAGCAAGAGTCCCACGGTGCCTCCATCTTCAAACTTCCCTTCTTTCCCCAGTCAGAAGGTTTATATATGGTTGGGAGGTAGGGATGGAAAGATGGTCTCTCTTTGCAAATCTTTCTAATCTTTTCTTAAACCAATCTTACAAGCTGAGAATGGTTTTAGCCCTAGTTTGGCAATGCTGTTCTGGGAGAATGGCACCAGGAGCTGTGATATTGGGAGGAAAATAACTGCATTGACATCTGGTTGAAGATTCATTCTTTCATTTTCCCTACCAACTACACAAAAACGCTGTGTTTTCTTACTCTTTTTTTCCCCCTGCTCTGCTTATCTTGAGCTCAGTTGTAAGGCCTGGAAACTAGCCTTACTTTTTCAGATTAACTCAGAAGACTAGCTTTTACAGGGTAATTTCTAACACCAGATAGGAAAGGCTAGTGTAAAATATGTTCTAGGAAAGTCGAGTCTCACTTCTATAGCTGAAGAATTAAATAAATGAAAATGTTATTGGGAAGGAATAAACATACATCATGATAAATAAATTAAAGACTGATCATGAAAACAGGAAAGCTCTTTGAGCTGGGTTAATCAGCTGAGTAAACCTTACATTTTGACACCAGCCTGCATTTTTATCACTCTGAAGGCAAAGACCCAACTATAGGTTTAAGGTGTATACCTCTGTAAGATTTAAAACAAAAACAAAAACTGGAGGTGCAGGCACTGTGCGTAGTGGGTTTGACCACTGCCTTCAATGCCAGCATCCCATATGCTACTTTCAATCCAGCTCCCTGCTAGGGTGCCTGGGAAAGCAGTGGAGGATGGCCCAAGTCCTTGGGCTCCTGCACCCATGGGGGTAGCTCAGAGGAAGCTCCTAGCTCGTTGCTTCGGATTGACCCAGTTCCAGTTGTTGTGGCCATTTGGGGAATGAACCAGCAGATGAAAGAGCTCTCTCTCTCTTTTACTGCCTCTCTCTCTCTCTGTAACTCTGCTTTTCAAATAAATAAATCTTGAAAAAACAAAAACAAAAACAAAAAACAAAACCTGAGCTGAGCATTTGTGGCACAGCAGGTTGAACCACCCTTTGGTTACCTGTGTCCTATTCTGGAGTGCCTGGTTTGAGTCCTGACTACTCTGGTTCTGATTTAGCTTTCTGTTACTGCATCTAGGAGGTAGCAGATGATGGCTCAAATACTTGATTCCTAGTTACCTGCATAGGAAACCCCAAACGGAAGTCTGGGTCCTGGCTTTGGTCTGGCCCAGCCCTGGTTGTTGAAGGTATTTGAGGAGTGAAGCAGCAGATGGAAGATCTCTAAGACTCTTTCTCTCTTCCTCTTTCTCTGTCACCCTGCCTTTCAAAAAAATAAATATTAAAAAAATCTATTAAAAATTAGATGCGTATTAGTTTTAGAAATACATTAAAGGTATCTAAAATAACTTAGAGTATGACAGTATCTTGACCATGTTTTGGTATAAAATTAAATTAAAATGCAACAATATCAATTCTTTTTCTTTTTGGCTAAGATATAGTAAAATTGAACTACTGAGCTAAAAGAAAACAACTCCACACATCTGGTTTTGCTTAATGTCCAGATCTCAACAAGCATGTCTGGAAAATAATTCTGAGCAGTGTATAGGCCTCAGGTGGCTGTACTATGAGAACCATCCTATGGAAGATGATAAATGTACTTTAAAAACTCCCAGAACCATTTTAAAACAGGGAAATCTGGGGCCCGCAACATGGCGTAAGAGGGTAAAGCCGTTGCCTGTGACACCAGCATCCAATATGGACACCGGTTCCTATGCCTGCTACTCCTATTCCTACCCAGCCCACTGCTAATGGCCTGGGAAAAGCAGCAGAATATGGTCCAAGTGTTTGGGCCCCTGCCACTCATGTGGGAGACCTGGAGAAGCTCCTGGCTCCCAGCTCCAGACCAGCCCAGTCCTGACTGTTGCAGCCATCTGAGGATTGTAGCTATTTCAAAGTAAGCAAATAAATCTAGAAAAAAAAAATACACACACAAAACACACACACACACACAAATCCATTTCTAATCTGATCCAGCTCCCTGCTATGGCCTGAGAAAGTAGTTCAGGATGGCCCAAGTGCTTGGGGCTGGCACCCAAGTGGGAGACACAGATGGAGCTGAGGTTTCTGGTTTTGGTGCCACTGGCTATTGCGACCATTTGGAAGTGAATTAGTGGGTCGGTGTATGTTTTCTGTATCTTTTCCTCTCTCTGTAACTCTGCCTTTCAAATATATTAAGTGCTTAAAAACTAGTAGTAAAACACAAAAATCAAAATCAGACTTGGGAAAGATTCAGCATATTCCACCTTCATGAAATATGATTTACATTTTTATGAAAACTAGAAACGGTATCAGTTTTGCAAACTACGTTAAATGAAACAACCCAGCTATGTGGAAGTTGAAGTATTCATTTCTTTTCATTCATCATTCAGCAAATATGTGTCTACAAGTCAAAAGATACCATTTGGCAATTTCTCTTTTCATTTTATAGCAGCTCCAGCCATTCCATTTGTTAGTGCTATATCCTCAGCTGCCAGCTGTCACCCCCCTCTCCTGGGACCCATGTGGGTTACTGCTCACTTTCAGTCTCTCCTCCCCCTTTCCTTGTCTTACCCCACAACTCCCCCTCCCCCCCAGTTCTAGTCTGTACATCTTCTGTCCAGACATCTTGGATATCCAGTATTTTTGTTACAGATCCAAATGACATAAATAAGGCAAATGTAAATAAGGTGTCCTTATATGGTGAGGTAATTGCGTGTGAGGACGAATATGGAAGAGACAAATAATGGCATGGTATGTGGAGGCTTTGGCAGGGTTACAGGAACGTATGTTCCAACCAATAATCAGGGTATGTGACCTGACAAGTAGCTCAGAGTTTATAGGAGAAGCAAGGCAGGGTATTGCAAAAATGACAGTTATCCTAGTAAATGCCCAAGTACTTTCATCAAACTTATATACTAATGTCACTTTCTAATTCACTGGTGAAAATTCTGGAGCTGATGGGATTTCAGAAAGTATTTGAATGAAGAGGATAACCTTCGAAAGAGTAAGAGAAACAGAAAATGACCATACTCCAAGCGCAGGGCTCGGCAAGGGGAAAGCTGAGAATAAGGGAATTTCAGAAATTGTCTGACGGGCGAGCAACACCGGCGGCCGACGTGAGCATCAGGTCCAATCCCAACTCCTCCACCTCCTATCCAACTTCCTGCTAAACCCGGGCAAGCAGTGGGAGGGGGGCCCAAGCGCCATCCAGATGTGTCCTGGGCTCCAAGGACAGCCTGGGGCCCTCCGCTAATTCTACCGACACATTTCAAGAACGATCCGGGCCGCTCTCGGCCGCAATCATCCAAGCCCACAGCTGCCGCCGGCCAGGCTGTGGGCGATGCACGGGGCCCGGGGGTGCGCGCGCGACAGCTCCGAGGTTAAACCCGGAGCCCACACCCCGGGGCGGCGGCGAGCGCTCTGGGCAGCCTGCACGTCCCAGCAAACGCCAGCCTGCACGTTAACTTTCCTCTCCAATTAGCCGCCACTCCCGTCTCGGGGAGGCTCCTCGTCACAGCCAGAGGTCCGTTCAGCGCGTCCACGGGCTTCTGCCTCTGGCTTCGCAGAAGCGTGGCGAGCGCTCGCGCCGCTCACTCCCAATCTGGTCGTTTCATTCGCCAGCAGTTTTTGATTTCACAACCCCCCTCACACACCCAGGAAACAACGGCACCGGGGCCACCCATCCGCCGCGCGCGCGCGCGCGCGAGGCACGGCTTTCTGAGGTGCTCTCCCGCGGCCTCGGGTTCGGGGCCACACACCGCCTGCTCCTCCGCGGAGAACGGCTCGCACGCACTGGGGGCCCCGGACGCCGGCGCCCGTGA
The DNA here is from genome assembly GCF_964237555.1 of Oryctolagus cuniculus. Taxonomy (NCBI): domain Eukaryota; kingdom Metazoa; phylum Chordata; class Mammalia; order Lagomorpha; family Leporidae; genus Oryctolagus; species Oryctolagus cuniculus. The sequence continues at coordinate 15,969,306 of NC_091437.1, forward strand.
CGTAAGCGCTCCGGGCCTGGCCGCCTCCAGAGCGCGGCCGCGGGCCGGGGTGAGATTACGACGCCCGCCGGCCTCTCCGAGTTTCGCCTGTGGCTGTTGGGGACGTTTACATTTGAATTTCCCTGAACCGCCGGCTGTGGGCGGCGGCGCTGACCCGCCCCGGAAACCTCTAGCTCCTTCCCGCCACTCGCAGGGCCGGCCCCTCAGGGGTCCTCGCGGGGCCGAGAAGCGGGTAGTCGCAGGCGCCCCTCCCCGCTAGCCCTCAGCCCAGTACCGGCCGCGCCCAACCCCGCGCGCCGAGCCGACGGTTGCCCGAGGGCCCGATTTTGAATTTCCAGGCCCAGCCCCCGCGCCTCCGGAGTGCGCTGCCCGCTCCCCATTGGCCCGTGCCGGTCACGTGGCAGCGCCTGCGCGTGCCCGCCATGTTGGGGCGAGCGCCGCCGCGGCCCGCTCCCCCTCCGCCCCCCGCGGCTCACTACGGCCCGCCCCTCGCCGCCCGCCTCCCCCGCCCGCCGCTGCGCGCAGCCGGAGAGGAAACAAAGTGCTGCGGGCGGGAGACTCGGCGGCGGCGCGGCGGCGCGGACCCTGCTCGGCCTCCTGGTCACCCTCGCTGTGCGTCTTCCCGCGCGCGCGTGTGTGAGTGCGCGCGCGAGCTCTTCCACGGGGCGTCCCACGGCCAGCCGATCGACCGTCCTCCTCCCGCGGTGCCCTTTGTGCTGTAACGCCGCCGCCGCCGCCATCCCAGGTGCTTCTCCCTGCCTCCCCGCGCCGGCCCCCGCACGCGGAACGCAGGTCGCCCGGCCGCGTGCCTTCGATCCCGGCCTCGTCGCCCCGCCGCCGCCGCCTCCGGGTCCCCGGGCTGCCCCGCGGCTCTGCCACCCCGCTCTCGCCGCCGATCGTCCAGCCCGCCCGCCATGGCGACCGCGACCCCCGTGCCGCCGCGGTCCGGCAGCCGCGCCGGCGCCCCCACCACGCCGCTGAGCCCCACGCGGATGTCGCGGCTGCAGGAGAAGGAGGAGCTGCGCGAGCTCAACGACCGGCTGGCTGTGTACATTGACAAGGTGCGCAGCCTGGAGACGGAGAACAGCGCGCTGCAGCTGCAGGTGACGGAGCGCGAGGAGGTGCGCGGCCGCGAGCTCACCGGCCTCAAGGCGCTCTACGAGACGGAGCTGGCCGACGCGCGCCGCGCGCTCGACGACACGGCCCGCGAGCGCGCCAAGCTGCAGATCGAGCTGGGCAAGTGCAAGGCCGAGCACGACCAGCTGCTGCTCAAGTGAGTGCGCCGGGCGGCCGGCGGGGCGGGAGCTGCGGGGTGGGGGTGGGGGGACAGTGGGGCCCCCCGTGCCTGCGTCTCGGGAGAGGGGAGAGCACGCCTTCGCCTCCGATCCGCGCTGGGATCGCAGAGGGCGGCTCGCGGCGGGGCCGCGGTGCGCGTCTCCAGGTCCCGGATACCCCGCAGGGCGGGGCGCACGGCGCGCCTGGGGCTGCCGGCGAGGCGCTCCCGGCTCCGGACCTCGGACCCTGGCGTGGCCGCGGGAGGCGGCCCCGCGTGCGGGGAGCTGACACCCGGGCGCGCGCTCGCGTGCGCGCCCGTTTCCGGCCGGCCCGAGACAAAGCGTCTGGCGGGGTTGAGGTGCGCGGCGGCCGGCCGGGGAGGACGGGCTGGCCGCCCGGAGAATGAATGAGCTCGGCGCGGGCGGAGGGAGGAAGGGGAGGCGCCGCGGGGGTGGGTCCCGCTTTGGCGCGCTCGGTCTTGGCCCGGTGACATTTCTGCGCTCCTTCTGCGCCTGCCTCGCACGGAGCGGGAAGGGCGGGTTCTGCGCGCGCGCCTGCTGCCGGCTGGCGGCGAGTTGGGTTTCCCCCGGGTGCCCCTGCGCACGGGACTTGCTGGGTTTGCGCCTGTCACGGTCGTCGCCGTGCGAGCGGAGGCCCCCGCCCTGCAGGCTGCAGCCGCCCCCGCTGGCGCTTGCCTGCCCGTGGTGCGGGCGGTTTTTTCAGGTAGAGAGGGGTGCACTGTCCCTCCCGGGGGGGACAGGCCAGGGTCCGTGGAAGCGGGCTGGGCAGCTGGTGTTTGGGCGACGGAGAGCTTGGGATGCGTGCTGAGGGCCTCCGAGTGCTCAGCGTGAGACCCGGGGGCGAACTTGACCGTGCTGCCGACTTTACCTTGACTTTCCCGTGAGCAAAGTGACGTTGCTTGTTGTCAGCAGGCAACAAGTGCTGATGCCACGCTTTAGAGGTTTGCCACGTGTGTGTTCTGAGTTCCCGGCCCATGGCCACTGCCAGTCGAGGTCTCTGGAGGTGCCTGGTTCCGACTTTGACTCCGTTTGTCCCTGTCTGTCCTCTCTGTGTACCCAGAAGAATGTCCCTGTCTCAGTCTGTGTGACTGTGTATTTCTATCTCCCCGTTTTAATCAGATATTTTAAAAGTGGCTCATACAAAAAGGACGTGTTTATGGTAAAAAATTACAGTGTGGACTGTAGCAGAAGGGGAGCTGATACGTTGCAGGAGCAATCACATTTCTTTTTGTTCTTATTTGGGTATTTTGTTACGTAACTCGAAAGTACTCCTAAGCTTATGTTTCTGTGCCTTGGCTTTCCCATTCCTTGGGATGATCTTTTGAAATGTGGGTCAGGTCACTCAAACCATGAGCTCCATCTTCCTTCAGATTTTTTGTTACTGCATTTCCTCAGATGTTAGATGCTATACTGCCTGTAAGATTTAGATTAGGTGTGCATAACACCAAGCGTTGGGGGAGAATCCAGGCCAGCTGTGTAGGATCCTTGCCATCCAACGTCTGTACCAAATGCCAGCGTGTGGCATGAGGTGGGTTCGCAGGGACTTCACGGTGCAGAGGATACAGAGATTACAAGAGCAAGCTGGTACCCGTGTTGCTGGTACTGCAATGTGGAGGTGGCTCACAAGCAGATACGAAGCATGGCAAGGGGTGTGTAGGTTCTGATGGGAGGCCTCTGTGTAAGCTCTCCGCCAGGGCCGCTGAGGACTTTGCACTTAGTTCCAAGGCTGCCACCTGGCTGACAGGAGTTGTAAATGTCGCGAATGGTAAAATGCTTGCTTTTTTAGCAGAGTGCACGAGTGGGAAGAATGTTTTGGACCAGTGGAACAGTGTGTATGATATGATTGGGTTATGCCACTTTTTAGAGGAATGAAAGTGATGCGGGCTGAAAGGGATGATTAAGGTGTTGACAAGCGAAAATAATATTCTCCGAGGTATCCGGCAGTGTTCTGCGAGTTTTTCTTGGGTGTGTGCTGCCCTGCTGTGTGTGTGGTCCCCTCCACGTCTGTGGGTTCTGTCAGCTGATTCAGCCCACTGTCGGTGGGAAATGCTGTTGGACCTGTAACTGCTGCACCTCCACCACATATAAGTAGACTTTTTTCTTTGTCATTATTCCTTGTATAACAACTATTTACCTAGCATTTACATTCTTTTAGATATCATAAGTAATTTAGACTTTATCATTTGATTTGAAAGGCAGCCAGAGGGGCCGGTGCCCTGGCGTAGCAGGTAAAGCCGCTGGCATTCTATTGGCCCAGGTTCAAGTCCAGGCTGCTCCTTTCCCATTCAGCTCCCGGCTAATGCAGCTAGGAAAGCAGCAGAGGGTGGCCTAAGTGCTTGGGCCCCTGCACCCATGTGAAAGACCCGAATGAAACTCCTCGCTCCAGGCTTTGTATTGGTTCAGCTCCGGCTGTTGGCCTTTTGGGGAGTGAACTAGAGGATGGAAGATCTGGTTCTCTCTATTTCTTTTTACTCGGTTCTTTGCCCTTCAAATAAATAAATAAATCTTAAAAAAAGAAAAGAAAGGCAGAAAGTTATCTTTTAGTTTCTTCTCTTTTTTTTAGTATTTTCAGACTGGATGAAAATTTCTTTTTAAAGATTTAGTTATTTATTTGAAAGTCAGAGTTACACAGAGAGAGGAGAGGCAGAGACAGAGAGATCTTCCATCCACTGGTTCACTCCCCAATTGGCCTCAGTGGCCGGAGATGTGCCAATCCGAAGCAGGAGCCAGAAGCTTCTTCCAGGTCTCCCAACGTGGGTGCAGGGGCCCAAGGACTTGGGCCATCTTCTGTTGCTTTCCCAGGCCATAGCAGAGAGCTGGATCGGAAGAGGAGCAGCCAGGACTAGAACCGGAGCCCATATGGGATGCTGGCACTGCAGGCGGTGGCTTTACCCACTACGCCACAGTGCCGGCCCCTATCTTTTAGTTTCTGGTCTACTCCCCAAATGCCCACAACAGCCAGGCCTGGACCAGGCCGAAGCAGGACCCTAGAACTCAGTCCAGGTCTCACACGTGAGTGTCAGGGGTCACCTGCTACCTTCTTAGATGTGCATTAGCAGGAAGTAAGATGGCAAGTATTATAACCAGCACTCCATCCGAGTACTTTGATAAGGGGTGTCATTGCCCCAAGCTGCGACTTAAGTGCTAATCCAAATACTTGCTTTTAAGTACCAAATGCCTGCCCTTAGATATGAGTTAAAGTATACAGGAGGATGTGTATAGGTTATAAGCAAATATACCATGTTATATAAATACCTTGAGTAATGGGGCCCTGAGAACCGTTCCCTGAGAATACCACGGAATGACCATAGCACTGCTTCCTCAAAACGCACCACGTTTAATTTGCCTTATATTAGTACATTTGGTTCCTAAAAAGCCTTTCTTTTCCTGTTCACTAAGGGAAAAAATTTGCTTTCAGCATATCTGTAAACTTTCTGAAGATATTTAATCATGGTATCTGTGACATGTAGCGTGCTTTCTGTCCTGGAGCAGTCTGTTCTTAAAATATGCTACAAGCCAGTTTCCTCTCACATCACATATTTTTCTTTCCTTGGTTTCTTCCTTCATTTTGTAGGAGAACATCTTGAAGTAGCTAAGAAAGGATGGAGGTAAAATTTCTCAGTCCTGTGTGTGAGAATAGCTTTGTTTCCGGCTTGATTGATAGTTGGGCTTGGTATAAAACACTGCTTTAAATGTTTTCCTCAGAACTTGAAGATACCATTTTGTTACGTTGTCTTCTGCCATCCATTGTTAATGTAAAATGCAGTGTATTGTTTTACTTTGTTGGTGATTGCTGTATTTTTCCTCCCTGAAAGCTTTTAGGAATTTTCTTCCATCTTGGTTTTCTCATAGGTCTAGTTGTGGATGTTTTATTTATTTACTCAGGAGACAGTGAGAGACAGAAAGAGCAAGCGTGTGTTCGTATGCCGGTTTACTCCCCAGACGCCTGTAGCATCGGGCACAGGGCCGTGCTGCAGCCAGGAGCTGAGAACACAATCCAGGTCTTTGATGTGGGTGGCAGAAGCCCAGTGACTTGAGCCATTACCACTGTCTGCCAAGGTTTGCAGTAGCAGGAGGCTGAGTCAGGAGTTGGAGCCAGGATTGAACTCAGAAAAAGATATGTGCACCCTAATGTGTGTCTTAACCATGAGGCTAAATGCCTGCCCCACTACTGGTAATTGGAAGTTACAGTTTTAAAGTTGAGCTGTGAAATCATGCTTTTAATTCCACAAAATCTTTTTGCATAGGCATTTCCTTTATTCAGCTTGTATTTTAAGCATGTGATATTTCTAATCTAAAGGTGATTTTTAGAGTTTCTCTCTTTTTTTTTTTAACATTTATTTATGTGGTTCACCCCCACGTAGCTGCATGGGCTGGGCTGGGATATGCTGCAGCAGGAACCAGAAGCTTCATCCTGCTCTCGCACATGGGCTGGCCCAGCACGTGGGCCATCTACTGCTGCCTTCACTGTCACATGAACAGGACGCTGGATGGACTCGCATCAGCAGTCCAGGATGGGATGCCAGTGTTGGCAAGTGGCAGCTTAACCTGCTGCCCCCAGCACTGGCCTGTGGTCTTTTTCTTGTTGCTGATTTTTGTCCCGTGATCCTGATTGTCTGCGGTTGGAAGTGAAGGACTGATTTACTGCTGCTGTTGGTCAGGTACCTCCTCCTCCTCTCTTCTGGTCTGGAGAACAGGTCGGGACCTCTTCATAGTTGACTGGGGTGAGCTGTTCTTTTATTGGAGAGCCTGCAGTTAAGCCGTTGTGTGCTAGGCATGGTGAGGAGCAAAGCTGTCCTCTACGTTAGTCCTCCCACTTGTGGCCTGCCTCACTTTCCCAGAAGTGCCCCCTACATCTGTGTTCTGCGTTGTGTACTCTTACCTGCATTTCATCTACGAATTAGTGAATATCTGCTAATAGTCCCTTTTCAGTTCACCTTGGTGCTGTGGGCTCATTCCACCTGGTGCACTTCACTGCCTTCCCGTTAGGACTTGGTGGCAAGCTCAACGCTCCAGTGTAGTGACTCATTTGAGAGTTATGAATAACTCTTGGAAGTCAGTTATTTTTTTAAACAGAAATTGAAGTATAATTTAGAAAATGAAAAAAGGAGAAATATTTTATTGTCTGGGTCCAGAGTTTTCTGGGCATTGTGGTGCACTTTAGGCTTTTGCTTGCGACACCTGCATCCCATGTTAGAGTGGCATGTTAGAGAATCCTGCTTCCAACCCAGATTGCTGCTAATGCATTTTGGAAGGCAGCAGATTATGACCAAATAGCTGGGTCCCTGCTGTGGACACGAGAGACTGGGATGGAGTCTGGGGCTCCTGGCTTCAGATAGCCTAACCCTGGTTATTGCCAGCATTTGGGGAGTGAACCAGTGGATGAAAGATCTTTCTCTCATTCTCTCACTCTGCCTGTCTTGTAAATAAATAGATAAATCTTTAGAAATAATAAAAATAATTTGCTGTATTTAATTTTGTTTGGAGCTGGAATGTTTGTAATTAGGAATGATTGCCATTTAAGTGGATTTAGATTAAAAAAATAGACTTGAGAATTACAGATTCCAGAATTATTTAGTCTGTTTTCGATTCCTTAGCATATGACACACCTCACACACAGGATTTTGGAGACACATGGAATAGCTTTTACTTCCAGAAAGCACCTCTAGCCCCAAGGGTTTTACATAAGAGATTGTGGACCTTTATCACTGAAGGGAAGAAAAGTAAGAATCCACAAAAATCAGTTCCTGAAAGATTGATAAATCTTGTATAGGACGTACCTCACAAACAGAAGAATTCATGGAGACACTTGGTCCTGCAGGAGAGAATTTGGCAACAGTGTCCGTGCAAGTGTTCCTTGGAAAGAGGAGAGGGAGAAAGTCTAAGGCTGGGCCAACAGCTGGGAGCCAGGAATGTGATCCAGGTCTCCCTCATGGGTGGCAGGAACCCAATTACTTGAGCTATAACCATCACCTCCCAGGGCTTGTTGTTAAGAAGCTAGAATTAGGAGCTGGGAATGAAATCAGGCCCTCAGATTTGGGACATGGGTGTCTTAACTGCCAGGCTTAACAGCTGCTTCCACAGTGCTGTTACTTAATCCACAAGCTCCCCCCACCCACCCCCTTTTAGAAGATTGATTTGAAAGGTTGGGGGAGGAAGAGAGAGAGATGTGTGTATCTTTCATCTGCTGGTTCCCTCCTCATGTGCCTGCATGGCCAGGCTGAAGCCAGGTTTCCTGGGTGGGTGACTGGCCGAAGCTCTTGGGCTGCCATCTGCTGCTTTCTGGTGCATTAGCAGAAAGCTGGATTGAGCAGAGCAGCTGGGACTTGAACTGGCTCTCTGAAGTGGGGTGCCAGCACCACAGGCCTTGGCTTAAATTGCTCTGCCACAATGTTGTCCCCCAGTTTTTTTTTTTTTTTTAATGAACTCTTAATTAGATTCACTTGACTCAGCAGATTCTAGAAATTGTTTTTTATTCATTTGGTTTATGGTAGATATGAGGATACATGAAAAGGTTTGTGGGGTAGACGATGTAGCGCAGTAAATTAAGTCCCGACTTGGAACACTCCCATCCCATATCTGAGTGCCTGATTTGGCTCCTCCATTTACTATCCAGCTTCCTGCTAATGTGCCTGGGAGGTAGCAGAAGATAGCCCAAGTACTTGGGTCCCTGCCATTTGCATTGGAGACCTAGATGGAGTTACTGGCTCCTGGCTTCACCCTGGCCCAACCCCAGCTGTTGTGGCCATCTGGGGAGTGAACCAACAGATAGAAGGTGGATCTCTGCCCCTCTGTTACTCTGCCTTTCAAATAAGCAAATATTTAAAATTTATTTTTGAAATTGATGCATACAAAGGATCATCAAAAAGTTGATAAAAAATGTATGTGAAAAACTACATGAATTTAAAAATATTTTTTTAAATTAATTTATTTGACAGATAGACAGTGAGAGAGAGAGAGACAGAAAGATCTTCCTTCTGTTGGTTCACCCCCTAAATGGCCGGAACTACGCCAACCCGAAGCCAGGAGCCAGGTGCTTCCTCCTGGTCTTCCATGCAGGTGCAGGGGCCCAAGCACTTGGGCCATCCTCCACTGCCCTTCCGGGCCACAGCAGAAAGCTGGACTGGAAGAGGAGCAACCGGGACTAGAACCCGGCACCCATATGGGATGCCGGCGGTGCAGTCGGAGGATTAACCAAGTGAGTCAGGGCGCCGGCCCTAAAAATCTTTTTCAAGGAAAACAATTAGCTTTCAGTCCCATATTTCATGAAGTTTTTGAAGTACTCTCATATAAAAGCTTGAAAAACTGCAAAGTTTTGTTTTTGTGAATTAAGAGTTAGGCAGGTGGTCATGGTAGTTCACTTGTATGTAACCAATATAATGTGTGCTTGAACCCAGGTTCAAACAGTGCTTTCTGCATACCCAGAGGCTGTGCCCTGTGGGCTGTTTTAACATTCAGATTCTTTGGTTTTCAGGCCTAAAAGAATAAAACATGCTGATTCTGGTTTAGGAAATTTTCTTTGTGTATGTGATAATTAATTGAAAACAGAAATCTTCCTATGTATTACTTTGTCTTTTCATTATTTAGTGCATTGATTTTGCCCTGGGGGAAGCACATTGATGATACACAGCCTGGCCTTCATGTAAAAAAACTTCACGGTAAATATTTTATTCTCAAGGAAAGAATTGGAAGGCTCAAACCTTTAGACTGATGTGAGGAAATAGGTCCTAAGTAATTAAACTGTCACGATATTTCCTTCCTATGCTTTCAGAGGATGTTTGGGAGAACAAGGTATCAGGTGGATTTTTTTAACTTAGCGGTTAAGACTAGGGAGTCTTTCGGTGTGCACAGATTGAACTGTGCAGATTCTGCTCTGCACAGTTGTTGCTGCTGGTCTTTGATTTGTCCGGGTGGTACCACCTGTGGGACGACCACCTGTGGGACGCCTGAGTCTAGTTATGTGAATGGCTTGGTGTGCAGGACACGTCCGTCTCCTACCGTTTTCCATTCAGAAACGAACTCTTGCTCCTAATGCACAGCTCAGATGCCATCACCTCCCCAGTCCCCAAGAGGTCTTTCACAAACTTCACAAGGCTTCCAGTGAGGTCGCAGTCCCAGTGTCTCCCTTACACCATGGGGGTATTACTATCACAGCATTTATTACATTGTATTAGTGTCTAGCATTTGCCATAGCACAGTACTGTAGTGTTGGATTTCTGTCTTCTCCCACTGATCTGTAAGCAACTTGATAATGGGGACTGAGTGTCCCGTGTCTCTGTGGCCAGCATCTGGGGTCAAGGTCTGGCGCGTAGTACCTGTTCTACAAACATGGCCTGAATTAAAGAGGAAAGGGCATTTTTGTTGTGCCTGTCAAAGAGGTCTTGGTTTCTTTTAAATTAGGCAGGCATGGGGTTGAGTGGTAAAGTTGCGCTTTTCTTTTGAATTTGGGAGACAGCTCCCTCTGCTGTTTCACTCCTCAAATGGCTGCAGTGGCCCAGGGGACTGAAGCCAGGAACTCCATCCAGGCCTCTTTTGTGGCTGGCAGGAATCCAATTACTTGAAACATTTATCAATGCTCCCATGTCTGCTTTACAGAGGAGCTGGGATCATGGGCTGCAGCCAGGGAATGAACCCAGGCACTACAGTGTGGCATGTGGGTGTCTTGACCAGGGTCTTAAAAGCTAGGCTAAATCCCTGTCCTGAAAGTAGTTTTTTAAGAAGGAAGAAAAAAATAAACAGGTCTCTTTCAGTAATTCGTCTTCATCCTTTCCTTACTAGTAAATGATACCTTCAGTATTTCAAACACTTGTTTCAATTACTGCAGCGTCCTGAGAAGGTCCTATTTCCTCACTTACAGGCTGTGAATCAGCACTGCGAAAACACACCTGGCGCTGTTTCATTCCAAGGGACATGAAAATTCACCACCCTATGTAGGGAAGACTTGAGGTCCCGGCACAGGTGACAGTGCCTGTTAGTCTGCTTCCTCTTGGTAAAGCAGAATAACGCCTGCAAAACAGCCAGCTGTGAGGATTAAATGAGGGGATACGTATAAAACCCTCACACAGTGCTGGAATTCAGGGTGGGGCTTTGTGCTTGCTATACCATTCATCTGCTAGGTAATCCGAGGGAAAATACTGACCCCTCTGAGGGTCCAATGTCCTCATTCATCAGTAGGGTGATGGTGAGGCTTAAAAGACTGCCTGTAAAAGCTTCGCTGTGGTGCCCTGCAAACAGAATGGACACAAAATTAATGTCAGCTCTTTTTGTCTCCCATCTTGTGCAGGTCTTTTAATCTGTACATCACACTTTCTGTATCTACAGAATGAGTTGGTTAGATCAGAAGATCCAAGAGTGCTGTAATTCTATCCAGTCAACAAATCCAAATGAAGTGAAGGCAGAAAATACATTTAAAAAAGAGCACGTGGATTAAGGAAATCCTGTCAGTGGATACCTAAGATTATGACTTGGGTGGAAGAACCATTTACCCCTTTATACTGGCAACATGGTAAAATGATCTAGAACTAGAAAGAACATTTAGAAATGGATCTTAAGTTCCTCCAGACAGGAAATGGACAGTCATCCATTGTCAATGGATGATAAAAAACTGGTAAAATGCAAATTCCTTTATCCAGTGGTTAATATTTAACTGGTAAATTAGGTTAACATTTATCCAGTCATTTAGCCAGGGGGAAAACACCTGACACTGTCAGCCACGAGAAGGTTCCTGGATTGTCACAGCCCTCTATGGCTTCTGAGAAATTGGTTAAATTCAGTCACTACAAAGCTTATTTCCCTGGTGGAAACTAGGTGGCCAGTGAACACGGCTTTAAATGTGCTCACTGGGGCTGACATCGTGGTATAGTGGGTAAAGCCGTCGCCTGCAGTGCCAGCATCCTATATGGGTGCCGGTTCATGTCCCGACTGCTCCACTTCCAATCCAGCTCTCTGATATAGCCTGGGAAAGCAGTAGAAGATGGCCCAAATCCTTGGGCCCCTGTACCTGCGTGGGAGACCCCAAGGAAGCTCCTGGCTTCGGATTGCCACATCTCTGGCCATTGAGGCCAATTGGGGAGTGAACCAGCAGATGGAAGACACCTCTCTCTCTCTCTCTCTCTCTCTCTCAGCCTCTCTGTAATTCTGCCTTTCAGATAAATAAATACAAAGAATGTGCCCACTCACTAGTGGTGTATTCCACACTTGCTGACGTGGTAGTGTTCCGGGGAGAGGCTCCTCACTGCTCGTCAGCGTGAGCCCAGTTTTTTGTTAACGATGTGGATGTGGATGCTCCAAGCTTGTATCTTTTTTAACATTCTTAAAATAAAATTTTATTAAATAACCATACAATATGTCTTGAGTAAAAATATAGAAACTAGAGACTAGCTAAAACAAATGAAATAAAAATATCACATTCCCACAACCAGTGTTAATGCTCTCGTATGTATTTTTTTAAAATGAGGTCACATAGTTCAGTAATCTGTTTATGATTAAGTAAAATTTACCTGATTTCAGTAAAATTTCCTTTTATCTAACTACTAGATCATATTCAGATTTTATCTCAAATTTTTTGCAGTTACAGGTTTCTCAAATCAATAAAATCATTTTAGGAAAATTTGCTCTCTAATACCTGATTACAGTGAAATATGATGGATTTGTGTTTTTCTTTAATTAACATCTCTAAATCAGTTTCCAATCCGGGACCACATAATGCATCTGGAAATGTCACTTACCTCTAAATGGCATTTATGATTAATACCCTGGGTCATTACAAAAATCAATCCACTTGCAGTGTAGTTTTTGAATTTGAATGGTTGCTTTCTTAAGAAGTTACTGAGTGGCGGCACCTCAGCTCAATAGGCTAATCCTCCCCCTCGGCGATGGCACACTGGGTTCTAGTCCCGGTCGGGGCGCCGGATTCTGTCCCGGTTGCCCCTCTTCCAGGCCAGCTCTCTGCTGTGGCCAGGGCGTGCAGTGGAGGATGGCCCAAGTACTTAGGCCCTGCACCCCATGGGAGACCAGGGTAAGTACCTGGCTCCTGCCATTGGATTAGCGCGGTGTGCCGCCGCAGCGGCCATTGGAGGGTGAAACAACGGTAAAGGAAGACCTTTCTCTCTGTCTCTCATTGTCTACTCTGCCTGTCAAAAAAAAAAAAAAAAGTTTTTGAGTTTGTTTATTGCAAAGTGGAAGTCTCATCTAGAGGCTCAGTGGATTCAAATCCAGTATTTCCAGTGTGTATGCTTTGTGAGTGATGTGCTTACTTCATGTCTCATTATTAGATGTAATGTATACTACTGTGCTGTATAATTGTATAATGTTACAGCTGTGTAGTATGATGTTGACTGTATAATTGTATTATATAGTAGTATGTAGCTATTAGAAGGATAGAGCTCTTATTTTTAGAAGATAGAACTAAAGGTGATTTTTATTTTCTTGGGTTTATTTTTTTTCATTCTCCATTATGAACATATAGTTTTTTCTATAATAAAATTAGTTTTTTTTAAAGATATTTATTGATGGGGCCGGTGCTGTGGCGTAGCGGATAAAGCTATAGCATGCAGTGCCAGATTCCCATATGGGTGCTGGTTCGAGTCCTGGCTGCTCCACTTCCAATCCAGCTCTTTGCTGTGGCCTGGGAAAGCAGTACCTGCGTGGGAGACCTGGAGGAAGCTCCTGGCTCCTGGCTTCGGTTCAGCACAGCTCCGGCCGTTGCGGCCAACTGGGGAGTGAACCAGCGTTTGGAAGATCTCTCTCTCTCTCTCTCTCTGCCTCTCCTCCTCTGTGTAACTCTGACTTTCAAATAAATGAATACATCTTTAAGAAAAAAGAGATTTATTGATTTATTTGAAAGGTATTGTGACTCAGTGAGAAGAAGAGGTATTTCCCAACTGTTGGTTTACTCCCAGATAGCGACAACAGCCAGTTTGGCCATGCCAAAACCAGGAACCAGTAACTCCCAAGTACTTGAGCCATATTATGCTTTCCTAGGCTGATTAACAGAGGGCTGTATCAGAGGTGGAGCAGCTAGGACTCAAACCGGCACTCTGATATGGGATGCTGGCGTTGCACGTGGTGCTGGCTCCCATCAAACTTAATTTTTAAAAATTCCCCAAATATGACAGCAGAAGTAAAGTTTCATTAAGGAGGAACACTGAATAAAAAGGATAAAACTCTAATCAGGAAAAGTGGATGCAGCAGTAATCAGGTATTCAGTTAGACAGGGTCCCATAACCCTATTGATGCCTGAGGCTCGTTCTCACCATTTGTGCATAAAATAATCCTATGCTAACAGTGTAAAAGTTTGAAGATCTGGGGCCAGCATTGTGGTGTAGCAGGTTAAACTGTTCCAATCCAGCTCCCTGCTAATGCACCTGGGAAAGCAGTGGAAGATGCACCTGTTTGAGAGACCTGGATGAGGCTCCTGGCTCCTGACTTTGGCCTGCGCCAGCTCTGGCCATTGCAGCCATTTGGGGAGTGAACCAGTAGATGGAGATCCCCGCCCCTCTCCTCCACAACCCTGGTAACTGTCTTCCAAATAAATAAAACTTTTTTTAAAAAAAGTCTGAAGATTCATGCATAAGAGTCTTCAGAAAAGTTTGTGGAAAATGTGTACTATGAGGAAACCATGCATGAATTTCACATTTTTTGAATTAATAAATTTACCTTTTAACTCTATTTTTCTACAGACTCGTTTTTTGAAGATTTAATTTATTTGAAAGAGAGAGGGATAGTGAGAAAGAGGTCTTCTGTCCACTGGTTCACTTTCCAAATAGCTGCAGTGGTCAGGGCTGGGCCAGGCCAAAGCCAGGAGCCTAGGACTCTATCCAGGTCTCTCACATGGGTAACAGCAGACCAAGCACTTGGACCATCTTCCACGACTTTCCCAGGCACTCTAGCAGGGAGTTAAATTGGAAATGGAGCAGCTAGGATTCAAACTGGCTCTCTGATACGGCATGCCAGTGTCTCAAGCAGTGGCTTACCCACCGTGCCACATTGCTGGCCCCTTTCATGGACTTTTTGAAAGTACCTCCAGGTACTCCTGATGAGGGTGGGAGCGTTGCATTTTAGGCAGTAAGGCGCCTCAAGCATCTCAGAAGAGTGGCACCACTGGTGTTGCTGAGCTGCAGAATGGAGGAGGTAGAAGTGGTGGTAATGAGGTGGCTCTTGCATAAGGTGTCGGCCGTGAGAGAGGCGACAGTGGCTTTAAGAGATTGTCCGTCGGGGCTCAGGAGGAATAAGGAGATAGGGTGACTGCTTCTGTGCATGGGTACCTAAGTGCAGAGATTGGTGGGGGGAGGAACAGATTTGTTGGGACTCGGGGTTGGTGGGGAGTTGGTCAGTCAGTTCTGTCTGTTGGAACATCTCTGTGAGGACTGGGAAGGAAAGAAACCCACCTTGGGGATAATAAGTAACAACAGAGAGGTAGGGGAAGAGCGTTAAGTCAATAAATGACTTTTTGTGGGTTTGATAAGACTGAAAACATGTCCATGTCTTTGGTGCCTAGAAGATGCCTGCTGACTGCCAAGAGCAGTGTGTTCCCGAGAAGCAGTGGGGATGAATGAGAGGAAGATCAGGAGTCTAGACTACTGGAGCAGGAATGCTGCCAGTGAGGTGGCAGACCTTTTGTTTCAGGGGTGTGTCTAAGAAAACACTGGGTGGCCGGCCTGTCACTTAACCCTCTAAGATCCTGTGCTCAAAATGCGATGACTTCACCCTGTTTGCTTAGAAAGCTTCAGCAACTTCTAGGATAAAGATTAAAATTTTTCTTGGGGCCAGCATTGTGATGTAACGGGTAAAACTGCCACCTGCAATGCTGGCATCTCACTTGGGCGCCAGTTCGTGTCCTGGCTGCTCCAGTTCCGATCCAGCTTCCTGCTAATGGCCTGGGGGAAGCAGCACAAGATGGTCCAAGTGCTTGGGCCCCTGCACCCATTTGAGAGCCCCTGGAGAAGCTCCTGGCTCAGGCTGTTGGCTCATCTGAGGAGTGAACCAGCGGATGGAAGATCTCTCTTTCTCTGCCTTGTAACTCTGACCTTGAAATAAATAAATAAATCTTAAAAAAAAAAAAAGAGGCCGGTGCCGTGGCTCAATAGGCTAATCCTCCACCTTGCAGCGCCAGCACACCGGGTTCTAGTCCCGGTCGGGGCGCAGGATTCTGTCCCGGTTGCCCCTCTTCCAGGCCAGCTCTCTGCTGTGGCCAGGGAGTACAGTGGAGGATGGCCCAAGTGCTTGGGCCCTGCACCTGCATGGGAGACCAGGATAAGCACCTGGCTCCTGCCATCGGATCAGCACGGTGCACCGTCCGCGCGGCCATTGGAGGGTGAACCAACGGCAAAGGAAGACCTTTCTCTCTGTCTCTCTCTCTCTCTCACTGTCCACTCTGTCTGTCAAAAAAAAAAAGAAGAAGAAGAAGAAGAAGAAGCAGAAGCAGAAGAAGAAGCCAGGTCTTCACTGTTACCCAGTAGTGGCGTGACCCTGTAACTTAGCATGCAAATTGGGGGTACTTTTGTGTGTGAAAGTGGGAGCTATTAATTATACAGAGACAGCTGGTACAAATGGAGGTTGTTTGACCTCAAAGCTCTTGCCTTTGACCCTGTGGCTTCATCTCATATCACTTGGACTTGCTGTCTCTGGATGTGGATAAGAATATATTAATTTCCAGCCCAGGTGCTTGTCTCCCTCAGAGGTAAAAACACTTAGCCAAGCCTGGTATTGTGTGCAAATAGGGAAAGAGTTGATTTGACAGTGACAGAATAAATGTACGTGCTTGAGTGAGTGGGGGCCGCCCCTCACAGAGAAATACCCAACATTAGTGGGCCAAAGAGTTGCCTGTAAACGAGAAAGAAAGGAAAACCCATAACCGCAGTTGTACGTGAGAGCAGGAGGATCTGGCAGAGTGGTAGAGGGCTGTCGGAGACCTATCCATGGCAGGTGGGGAGAAGACAGGAGCAGTCAGTGCCTTTACGTGGGTGTCTGTGGCGGAAAGAAAGCCTCTCCTGCCTTCCACCTCTTTTTATAAGGAAGAGGGTGGCACAGGTACAACTGGCCTGAGGTCTGAGCAAGTGTACTGGTCCTAGATGTGACAGGCGCATCCTGGGTAGGTGAGTATATCAAATCAAGATAGGATTGCCTTGCAGGAATACACGAGTTCCAGCATGGGGCAGACATTGTGGCTTAGCAATCAAAAGCTGCCGCCTACAACACTGGCATTCATATGGGTGCTGGTTTGAGTCCTGGCTGCTCCACTTCCAGTCCAGCTCCCTGCTAATAATCCTGGAAAAGCAGTGGTAGCATTTCAAGGTATCCTTGTGTCTGGCTTAGGATTCAGTACTTTTTTGTTGGCCTAAGTTGTTTTTACTTATCCATTGTGTTTCTAGCTTATAAAACTGTCACGTCTGTCATTTTGCCTTCCTCTTTTTTTTTTTTTTTTAAGTGTAACATTTTGCCATTGCCCTTTTGAGTTTAGGGATTCATGTGCTTACTGTGTCATTTTTAAGTCAATGCTGTGTGTGCTTGCTCTGTACTTTGCCTTTCTTTTAGACCTTGTCAAGAAAATTCCTGGCTGGCGCCATGGCTCACTAGGCTAATCCTCCGCCTGCGGTGCCAGCACCCCAGGTTCTGGTCCTGGTCGGGGCACCGGATTCTGTCCCGGTTGCCCCTCTTCCAGTCCAGCTCTCTGCTGTGGCCTGGGAGTGCAGTGGAGGATGGCCCAAGTGCTTGGGCCCTGCACCCGCATGGGAGACCAGGGGAAGCACCCGGCTCCTGGCTTTGGATCAGTGCGGTGTGCCGGCCGCGGCAGCCATTGGAGGGTGAACCAACGGCAAAGGAAGACCTTTCTCTCTGTCTCTCTCTCTCACTGTCCACTCTGTCATGAAAAAAAATAAAAAAGAAAGAAAGAGAAAGAAAATTCCTGACAACTTTAGGGTCGTTGGTTTTCTTTCTTTCTTTCTTTCTTTCTTCTTCTTCTTCTTTTTTTTAAGAATCATTTTATTTATTTGAAAGAGTTACAGAGAAACATAGAGCCAGAGAGAGACAAGAGGTCTTCCATCCCGCAGGTTCACTCCCCAAATGACTGCAACAGCCCAAACAGAGCTGATCCAAAGCCAGGAGCCAGGAGCCAGTAGCTTCTTCCAGGTCTCCCACTCGAGTGCAGGGGCCCAAGGACTTCGGCCATCTTCTACTGCTTTCCCAGGCCATAGCAGGGAGCTGGATTGGAAGTGGAGCAGCCAGGACTTGAACCAACACCCAAATGGTATGCCGGTGCTGCAGGCTGGGGCTTTAACCCACTGTGCCTCAGCGCCAGCCCCAGTTTGTTTGTTTGTTTTTTCTTTCTTTTTTTTGGGGGGGGGGGATAGGCAGAGTGGACAGTGAGAGAGAGAGAGACAGAGAGAAAGGTCTTCCTTTGCCATTGGTTCACCCTCCAATGGCTGCCGCGGCTGACGTACCTCGCTGGTCCGAAGGCAGGAGCCAGGTGCTTATCCTGGTCTCCCATGGGGTGCAGGGCCCAAGCACTTGGGCCATCCTCCACTGCACTCCCTGGCCACAGCAGAGAGCTGGCCTGGAAGAGGGGCAACCGGGACAGAATCCAGTGCCCTGACCGGAACTAGAACCTGGTGTGCTGGTGCCGCAAGGCGGAGGATTAGCCTAGTGAGCCACGGCGCCGGCTTCCCAGTTTGGTTTTCTTACTAGAGTGAAATCTCTTTCTAGACAAAGCTCGTGTCTGATTTTGCTTCCTGCTGTACCCACAGATTTCCCCCCAGTACTGTATAGCTTCTCCCAAATAATATATCTTTTTAAGAAATTTTTTAAATTTTTTAAAAAATATTATTTTTTCAAGAAACTATTTTCCCATTATGTGGGGTTCCATGACTCCTGGAATATCAGTGAAATAGCAGATAATACTGGGAGTTGTGTGCTCAATAAACAGTAGGCTTGGAAGGTGGTGATAACTACATGTGTAAAATCAGCCTTTTTCTGACTATAGCATATAAAACCATCATCCCTGCCTTCCCTGCCTATGCTCCTCATCCTGATTTGTCTTTCTGCGAGTACCAGTTAACTCAGGCATGCATGTATTTGTTTATTGTGTGGCTTTTGCCTTTTTTTTTTTTTATAATTTTTATTTATTTATTTGACAGAGTTAGACAGTGAGATGGAGAGACAGAGAGAAAGGTCTTCCTTCTGTTGGTTCACCCCCTAAATGGCCGTCACTGCTGGAGCTGCGCCAATCCGAAGCCAAGAGCCAGGGTGTCTCCTCCCGGTCTCCTATATGGGTGCAGGGGCCCAAGCATTTGGGCCATGCTCCAATGCACTCCCAGGCCACAGCAGAGAGCTGGACCGGAAGAAGAGTAACCAGGACCAGAACCTGGCGCCCATATGAGATGCTGGCGCTGCAGGTGGAGGATTAACCAAGTGAGCCATAGCGCTGGCCCCTATTGTGTGGCTTTTTCCATGTTAGGGTATTTACTGTGCATAAAGGCACAGACTTGGTATATGTTGGTTATTGATGACACATAGGAGTAAAAGTAGGTGACAAAGTAGGTTTTTTTGTTTTTTAAACAAATCATTTTTATTGGGATGTGATCTATAAATGTCTGTTCCCCAATCTGTGCCTATTTATATATAGGTAATACAGTAAGTTTCTTTTATTTAAAGCATTGTTTTTGCTGTGGTCTGAGCATGGTTTGACTGTGTGCTTGGTTTCTGTGCTGGAAGCATGGTTCTTGGCGGTGGTGCTGCCGTGTGGAGCCCTGAAGAGGCAAGGCCCAGTGGGAGTGGCTGGGTCTTTGGAGGCGGTGCCCTTGGAGGGGATGGCAGCTCCTCTTGTGGAGTCAGCTCCCGCAGGGTGGGTTGTTAGGGAAGAGGAAGCCTGAGCCTGGGCTCCCTCTGTCTTCACGGACACTTCTAGCATGATGATGCCATCTGCCATGGTGTGACACAGCCCAGGTGAGCCCCTGCTGCAGCCTCCAAAACTGTGAGCCAAATTTAAATAGACTGCTTTCCCTTCTAATCATTCAGCCTCAGGTGTGCTGGTACAGTGTCTGAAAATGGACTTAGGCTCTGTAGTTCTGGTTTTAATTTAATTTCACTTAGGGTTTGCCTATTTCTGATAATTCTTTTTGCTAATTTATTGACTGATTTGTTCAGTGAGTAGCAGAATTTTATTGCTGCCAGAAACTGTCATTTGTACTTTTTTTTTTTTGACATGTGCCAGCGGAATTGTGATCACAAGAGTTTTGAGTATTACATTACATTTATTTTAATTGTGAGGAAGTTTCTTCATTTTCCACAGGAGCAGTATTAGCGACCACGTGTCTTTTGCCTTGCAAAGGAAGAGAATTTGAGGACAGAGTTGAAGCTGAAGAATGAGTGCTGCCGCAGATGCAGCCTTCACATGCCGTTCGAGCCTTTGATGAAATGAGCTCATTTAGTTTCGGGACAGAGGGCCCTTTTCTGTGGGTCTCTTAAGAACCGTGGCTTTAGATTCCTAATGGAGTGTAGTTTCCCTGTGGAAGTCTGAACCCTGGCAGATACCGAAGGGCGTGCTGACGCTGAGTTCTGGATTTGAAAGACCCCCATACAGTGATGTAGTGCTGATGGCTTGAGTGACTGCGCCAGTGCTGAGCGCTGTTCAGCTGCCACCAGACAGCTGTTGAGAAGAACCGTGGTGAATTCAGACGTCCGTGGAGCCAACAGCCGTGCCTGACTGGCCTGGCTCTCCGTGTAAGCGGGTCTGTTCCCAGGGATTAAAAACCTTTCTTTGGTAAAAGGAAATGGTTAGGAAGGAAATGATTAGAACAGTTTTGCATAGAATGATTTCTGCCGTCTGGTAGCAGGTAAAAACGAACTGGCTTTTCTCTGGCAGCCTCTGTAATTTGTTTTTCTTAGAAAGAATCATCCTGAAGAGAACTTAGTGATAGGTACTGAGTTTGGAAACATCACTGGACAATGGTTTGGAGTTTTTTTTTAAACGATTATTTATTTGAAATTATTTGTGTGACAGAGAAGGAGAGAAATCCTGTATTGGCTGGTTCATTCCTCAAATACCTGAAATAGCTGGAGCTGGCCTGGGCTGAAACCAGGAGCCAGGAACTACATTCTGGTATCTCACCTGAGCCATCACCGTCTGCCTCCCCGGATGTACATGAGTAGGAAACTGGTTGGGAAGTGGAGTGGCTAGGACTGAGCCAGGCACTCCATGGAGCACGGGCATTCCAAGCAGGTGTTCTACCTGCTGCATTGCAACGCTTGCCCCTGTTTTTCATTTTCCTTCATAGTCTCATTTCCACCTGGGAAATACTTGTGCTAAAGAAAATTCTCCAACTGTGTTGTTTTCTCTGTTTACGTAAGATGAACCTGTCAGTAATGGCTTTCAGAAGTGCTCAGAAGTGACCTAAACCTCCTGAGTTGGTATTGTATTTTGCTATAGATGATTGTGAATGGATTTGAAATGGACTTGAGAGTGGTCTTTTTCCTTAAGCTGTTATTTTTGTCCGACATACTGAGGTAGCAATATAGAAATCCTGCTCCCAGGTACTCATTGGAAGGAAGTTAGAACTGAAGGTGCGGCCAGGCACACTCTGATATGGGATTGTGTCAAATGCCTGGCCCCATTAATTTTTATTTGAAAGGCAGAGAGAGAGAGAGTTAGCAACACCAGTCTCCTATCCATTGGTTCACTCCCTCTGCAACAGCTGGGGTTAGGCCAGGCTGAAGCCAGGAACCTGGAACTAAATCTGGGTTTCACATGTAGATAGAAGGGACCCAAATGTTTGAACCATCATCTGCTTCCTCCCAGGGTATGCATTAGCAGGAAGCTAAGATCAGGAGTGGAGCTGAGACGTGAACCGAGGCACTGAGATGTGAGATCTGGAAGTCCCAAGTAGCATCCCAGCTGCTCTGCCAGATGTCTGCCCCGTAAGAATATTTTGAAAACAAAATTGTTGGCCCTTGTCCACTCTTGAATGTAGTAATGCAGTAACCTCTTTGGCACATTTCATAGAGATTTAATATCCAGAAACTTTTAGTATCTAGAAACTAACTTTTTCTAGGTACACAATTTCACTGAGACCTTCTATAATGTAGGTCTCTAATTGCTCACTGTGAAGTTTTGCATATACATTTTTGTACATGAAAATCAGAGAACCCAAAGTACCTGATAACAGAATGAAGATGTGGCTCTGGTAAATGAAGGGAACCAGACTGAAGTGTGTGGATCCTGTGCTGAAAGAGAACACAGACTGTGTGCTCCTGGGCAAGCTGTGGGTGAGAGTTAGAGGAGCTGAGCTTAGGCCTATTTTGTGGTTGTGCCCCTGGCCAAACTAGATATTTCATTCAGCTGAGTGTTTGTGTCAGTGTGACCACGCTGATGAAGAAGATGTCAAGAGAGGGCGCAGTAATTTGCCAGTCCCGAACGAATGGAACGTCTTCCTGAGTGAGTCTCAGTTACGTTCTGGATACTCGTCCCTGCTGACTTCTGTTTTCACAGGAATTCTTCCTGTGTTGGTGGGAAGTCTCACTTTTCAAGTGTTTACAACTATAATGTGCTAGTTCATCTTCAAGTAGTTACTGTTGTCATATACTTACGAGTTCTAGAATGATGCTCTACGTATTATGTGTGGGGTATGAGTTTTGTATGTGTTTTCCTGAGATCTCCATTGAGCACTTGTTTTTCAGCAGTTTTGTAACTGGGTCCATTTTCTAATCTCTTGTTTTTACTCTATGATGTCTGGAATGGCATATGTCCAGACACTTGAAGGCTATCGAGACAGTGAGAAACTCAGTCATCCAAACAGAAAGAGGAGTGCAGAGGCAAAGTTCAAACTCTGCCTTCCTAAGCCAGAGTAGTTCATTACAGGAGCCAAGGTTGAAATGATCTTTAGACAAGTCAAGGGCCACTGAGTGCTGGGTACAAAAACCAGGATGGTTGAAGCAGTGAGGCACACGGGTCGCTGCGGGGAGGAGGCGGTGAGGAACAACTCAGTAGCTCATCCTGCAGGCCTGGGGAGAGGTGGGGATGTGTCCCAGAAAGTTAACAGCATTGATTCTTAATGGCATGCCGGCTCTGTTTTATAAAGTGATTTCCCCCCTCCCCCAGAGTTGGAATTTAGTTCTTCTGTAAAGTAGGTAAAGAGATGAGTATGTTTATGACTTATTTTCAGGAATGTGCATGTTTCTAGCATTAGGTTCACATGTGGAATTTAAATGAGAACACAGGAATGTTCTTTCCATGGATATAAAAAGAGTTTAATCATGGGGCCGGCCGCTGTGGTGTAGTGGGTTAAGCCCCGCCCGCAGCACTGGATTCCCATATGTGCACTGGTTCAAGTCCCAGCTGCTCCATGTCCCATCCAGCTCCCTTCTAAGCTCCTGGGAAAGCTGTGGAAGATGGCCCAAGTACTTGGGCTCCTGCATCGACTTGGGAGACCCAGATGAAGCTCCTGGCTCCTGGCTTGAGTCTAACCTAGCCTTGGCTGTTGTGGGCACTGGGGAGTAAAACAGCAGATGGAAGAGTTTTCTCTCTGCCTCTGCCTCTCCCTCTCTGTAACTGCCTTTCAAATAAATAACTCTTTGGGAAAAAAAAAAAAACTTATCAGGCCAATCACTAACACTGAAGAAATCTAGTTAGGAAATAAAGTCAAAGAAAAATGTATACTAATAACCTTAAGTGTTAGATTCTAGTAACTTTGGGTCCTTATCTAAGTAGCTCTCTGTCCTAGGGTGTTGTCAGAATTTACTGTGTGCTCAAGTGTCTTTATTTATTTTCATTTTGTTGAAAGGTAGAGTGATAGAGAGATTGAGATCTTCTACCTGTTGGTTCACTGTTCAAATGCCTGCAACAGCCAGAGCTGGGCCAGGCTGAAGTCAGGAACCTGGATCTCCATCTGTCTGCGAGTCATCATTTGCTGCCTTCCAGGACGCATCAGCAGAAACTTCGATTGGAAGCAGAGCTGCTGGGACTCGAACTAGCCCGCTCTGGGATGCCAGCATCCCAAGTAGTGGCTGAACCCTCTGCACCACAAACACCTGCCCTGGCAGATTCTTGATGTGTGTTCAAGGAAGTCACTTCTGCAGTTTTCTGTACTTTGGCCATGGGCTGATAACTGCACTTGGACTTCCTGTGTCATGTTTAATGAGTGAAAAATAAGGATTGGAAAGCTGTGACAAGACTATGTTCCAAATACCAAGTCGCTGTGTGACCCCATGTGTCTGCAGTGTTGTATTGGCAGCTCATTGGCTTATAAAACATCCATTAGCGAAGGCCCCTTCTCTGATGGGGCCTGGGGTGTGACTGAAGAATTCTTTCATGAGTCTTGTAGCTTGGGATACTGGTAGAGTGAAAGGGAGGCCATAGAAACCTCACCGTGTTCTTGGTAAAGATAGAAGATGTGTGTTTGGTGCCGTGTTTGGTGCTGGGGTTGCAGCCTCCTGCAAGGGTGTGCCCTAGGAGGCAGCAGGTGGTGCTGTCCCCTGGGAGATAATCCCTGTGCGTTCCAGGCCTCCTGCTTCAGGCTGGCACAGCCCTACTGTTTCAGGCATTTCTGAAGAGAGCAGCAGAGGGAAGATCTCTCAGTCTTTGCCTTCTCCTGAGCTGTCTTTGACCTAGGATGAGAAAAACAGGACGGGGTTTTTTTGTGGTGAGGTGTGGGCATGTGTGTTCTTTTTAAACACTTTGTTAAAAGGTCATTGTCTTCTGGCTTTCTGTGTAGAAGATAGAGCAGTAAGTGATGGCCTTGCTCTCGGAGTTCTCAGTGGCTGTGCCATCCACAGGTGCAGGGGTTTGTACGATTAGCGTGGTGTGAGGATGTGCAGGTGCAGAGGGAGCAGTCAGCTGCCCTCCCTTCATCAGCTGTGTTAGGAGACGTTGGCATTTCCACTGTTCATACCGCGGGCTCAAGGAGGAAGAGGAGAAATGAACCTGGCCCATTCTCTTTGGCCCTGAAGGGTGCCAAAGAGCTAAGGACAGCTGCAAGCGCTGAGTGCCCTAGGCTGCTGTCGCAGGTGCCACTCACAAGTCCTCTTCATGCTTTTCTTTGAGCAGCTTCAAGATTTGCCTTTCTGCCACCCACACAGACAGCTGCATGAGTAAGGGTGGTGATGTAGAGAGTGTCTGACCCTGAGCAGTAGACTTTTTTTTGTTTGTTTATTTTTTTGAAAGTCAGAATTAGAGAGGGAGAGTGAGGTCTTGCATCCAGTGGTTCACTCTCAAATGGCCACAATTGCCAGGGCTGGGCAAGGCTGAAGCTGGGAACCAGTAGTTTTTTCCACCTGGGTGGCAGCGGCCCACGTACTTCGGCCATCTTCTGCTCTCTCCCAGGTGTATTAGCAGGGAGCTGGATCAGAAGCAGAGCAGCCGGGACTCTAACCAGTGCACACACAGGATGCCGGCGTCACAGGCAGCAGCTTTACCTGCTGCGCCAAAACACCAGCCCCAAAGAGATTTTAAAACAGACAGTGGTGCAGTAGAGTTTTTGTAATTGTTACTTAATTTTGAGTCCGTTTTTATGAGTATTGTTTCCTGTTCTATAACATGTGGTTTTTTTCTTACACCGTGTGTGCTGTGCTATGTGTCCCAGGCCTACTCTGGCTGTTTTATGCTCGAATAGAGCGCTGGCCGCCCAGTGAGGTGCTGCGCTGGCATGCATCAGGAGCTCTGATGTAAATGGTGACTGTGCGGAATCTTGTCATCGCCAGTCACCCACTAGTTTTCAGCTGAAGCCTGCCATCTTGTGGTTTTAAAAATATACAGTTTTATTTTTTTTTTAAAGAAAAACTGGTCATTGCTGTTTTACATATTTAGTTGCTTTATAAAAGCAAAATGAGAAGATTTTAAATTGTATTTGCTAATGATTTATCAGTTTATTTTTTCATTGTATTTGAAGATTTTTATTAACTAATGATTCCCTTCATCTCATCTTCAAACATCGTCTTACAGTAGTTATTTTAATTGAGAACAGGTATTGGGATTTTGATACTGTTTAGGCTGTCCTGTGTAGCTAATTATAATTATTTGGATGAGAAAAATGCTGGCCTTTATTGAACAAAATATATCTAAGTAAACTTTAATTCTGTGGTGTTAGGACACCATTTAGTAAAAAGTATTTAGAGTAAAAGAAATCAATTTAAACTCAGGTTTTGGTGGTTACTGGTACAAACAAAGACTTTTTCTGCAAAATATTGGGGAAGAGAAATCTAAAGTCTTATGTCTCCTATAATCTTGATTTACAACATGCATTAAATTTAAAAATGGTAAATTTCCATTTCTTCAGAATATGCCTCTTCCATGTGGCTCTACAGACCCAGGGGGCGTGGTTCTCTCCTAGTTGACCGGGATCCTGGTCCATTGGTCCTTTTGGACTTCCTTGACCCAGAGTCGCTAGTGAGTATGTGACATTGAAAGGGAGTGCTGGTACCCACCAAGAACTTGGGATCCCACGCTCCTGAATCTCTCCTCTACTTTTACTAGGTTATGGCAGCCTTTATTTAAACTACCTCTTCTTTGGTTTCTTCCTTAACTGGAGAGGAAGGCCTTGAGTCGGGTACAAATTTACATCTGTACCTTGTCCAATGTTTTACAGCTACGCTAAGAAAGAATCTGATCTTAATGGAGCCCAGATCAAGCTTCGAGAATATGAAGCGGCATTGAATTCTAAAGATGCAGCTCTGGCTACTGCACTCGGTGACAAGAAGAGCCTAGAGGCAGATTTGGAAGACCTCAAGGACCAGATTGCCCAGGTAAACACACTACCCTGGAGCTCTGATTGGCTGGCTCAGTGCCTCATCTGTCTTAAGCTGTGGTTTGATTGCTCCCTTGATAGATTTTTTAAAAATTTGTTTCATTTCTTTTTGGGGAATTTAGCGACTTCCTTTTTGAGGGCTTTGCCTGAAGAGTTTGAGCATCACCTTCGTCCTGTCTGCATTGTGCAGATCTTGTGGCTGCTGCTTCCTTTTTTTTTTTTTTTTTTTTTTTTTAAATTTGACTGTGAGGCAGAATTGGAGGGAGGGGTAGAAGGAGGACAGGAATGGGAAAGAGAGACAGAGAGAGATATGTTCCATCCGCTGGTCTACTCCCCAGATGGCTATAACGGCCATAGCTGAGCCAGGCCGAGGCCAGGAGCTTCTTCCAGGTCTCCCACTGTAGTGCAGGGACCCAAGGACTTGGGCCCTCTTCTGCAGCGTTTGCAGGCCCATACACAGGGAGCTGAATCGGAAGTAGAGTAGCCAGGGCTTGATCAGAACCCACAAGGGATGCTGGCGGCCGTGGCCCCCTGCTGCTTCCTCTTGTGCCCGTGTGTAGTCTGTTTCTTACCCTCAAAGCCATTTCCTCGTGGCACCAGGATGTGAGGTGCGACCAGAGATGTCCGAATGCGCTCAGTGCGCAGGAGGAAAGGACAGGGCTTAGCTGCTCCGCTGGTCTGATCTGTGACACGTGCGTCGGGCGTCTGTCCTCCCTGTTGTCAGTTACCAGTCGGACAGGTGGTTTGTTCTGGCACCTGGTGGGTACGGCTAGCACATGAACACGCAGTTCTGTGCTAAAGGTTAAAATGAGGTAATCACACACTGACAGATGTTTGTGCAATACTTGGTTTATTCAGAGGCGTCTGAAGTGCATCACTGAGTGGTGGCCGTGTAATTTTTATCACAAGTCTTTCTCTTTGTGGTAGTTGGAAGCTTCCTTAGCTGCTGCCAAAAAGCAGTTAGCAGATGAGACGCTGCTGAAGGTGGATCTGGAAAACCGTTGTCAGAGCCTCACCGAGGACCTGGAGTTCCGTAAAAACATGTATGAAGAGGTAACCGTATGCCGTTTTCCTTCTTTTAAAGATTGGAAGGGTTCTATAAAAAGGCTGTGTCATAACTACATAGGTCAATGTGTTGTCTTGATGACTTGTTTCCCTCCCAGGAGAGCTGTTGCAGGTAGCGAACACATTGCTGCTAGCAGACTGCGTCTAAGACCTCGGGCTGTTAGAGTAAACAGATAGAATTTCACTTAATCAGGTTTATAAAAGCTTGGTCACAGCAGCTAGTTACCGTGAGCATGTTTATGCATTTGTATTATCTATCACTGCCTAGCAAATTATTCCAGACTTTGACCCCAGAGAGCCCCAGGTCCTTTATCCTCTTGGTTTCTGGAGAAATCTGAAGCTGCGTAACTGGTGGCTCTGTTTCAAGGTCTTATCAGGTTGCGGTCAAACTTCAGCCTGGCTGGAGGAAGTGCTGCCCTGTGTTGGCAGGAGCCGTTCAGTCCCGGCCATTGGGTCTTTTCCTTGGGCTGCTCGTGGTAGGCTTCCCCCAGCAGTGGGTGATGAGAGAATCAGACACCAAGACGAAACTCTGTGTGTTCCATAAGCTCGTCACAGGAGTGACTTCACCTCGGTCTCCTCGTTGCACAGACCAGCGCTGAGATGCTGTTGGGGAGGGCGTCATGCTGGGGCATGGATGGCAGGAGGCAGCAGGCCCTGGGGCATGTTTTGGGTCTGGCTGCTCACAGCATTGGTAGGTGTTTCTGTGAAATTGTGCACAGCTTTATAAGTCTTAAAGGCTGTGGTCAAGGGGGCCGGGTGAAACTCCTTGAACATAAAAAGTAATAAAACTGAAGAAACAGGAATGCATGCTCCTTAAAATTTGAAGAGGTTTGGGATTAACCACTGGGGAGAAAAAAGTACTTCAGTACTTAATGCTGTTAAGTACTTGATGTTTTTAGAAGTAACATAATTTTTAAAACAGTGACTATGATTTAAACATAGAAATTCATTGCTGCAGCTAAGAATTAATTACTTTTTTTTTTAATTGAAAAAGAGGGTGATCTTCTATCCACTGGTTCACTCGAAATGGTCACAACAGCTAAGGCCAGGCCAGGTGGAAGCTGGAAGCCAGAATCCCAGAAATCAATTTTAGGTCTCTGATGCGGGTGGCAGGGACCTAACTACTTGAGCCATCATCTGCTGCCTCCCAGGGTGCACGTTAGCAGGGAGCTGGGATTGGGAGCAGAGCCAGGACTTGAATCTAGGCACTCCAGTATGGGATATAGCTGTCCCAAGTGGTGTCATAACCATTGTGCTGAATGCCCGCCCACAAAGCTTTGTTTTTAAAGGCTTATTTATTTGAAAAGTAGAGTAACACAGAGAGAGACAGAGAGAGAAGAGACAGAGAGAAAGAGATCTTTCATCTGCTGGTTCACTACCCAAATGGCCGCAACAGCCAGATCGAAAGCAGAACAGCTGGGCCTCAAAGCATTATAGGTGGCAGCTTACCCTGTTGCTCCACAATGCAGGAACCCAAGACTTTTATAATTGGAGGTAAAAAATGGAATAGATTGGTGATCATAACAGCAGCATTTAAGCAATATAGGTATTGTTGGTACAGAGTACTTTGGACACAGCAGACAAATCCTGGGCAGCTTCTGCATCAGCTTGTTACATAGAATGAAATACTGCTACTGCTTTTGTCTTAAAGGTATGGTGGATTCTGAAGTGAAATACATTGTGTACAAGGTCTTTGCAAACTCTGAAAAGGCATCTCTTTTTTTTAAAGATTTATTTTATTTATTTGAAAACGATACAGAGAGCAGTAGAGACAGAGAGAGGTCTTCCATCCGCTGGTTCACTCCCCAGATGGCTGCAAACAGCCGGAGCTATGTGATCCGAAGCCAGGAGCCAGGAGCTTCTTCCAGGTCTCTCATGCAGGTGCAGAAGCCCAAGGACTTGGGCCATCTTCTTTCCCAGGCCATAGCAGAGAGCTGGATTGGAAGAGGGGCATCTGGGACTCGAACCGGTGCCCATATGGGATGCTGGCGCTTCAGGCCAGGGCTTTAACCCGCTGTGCCACAGCGCTGGCCCCAAGGCATCTATTTTTATATGAAGTTGATTTATAATTTCATTTTGTTGTTTCTATCATTTCTTTTAAATGCAGAGAGAGAGAGAGAGAGAGAGAGAGAGAGAAAGTAAGTGATCCCTCATCTGCTGGTTCACTCCCTAAGTGTCCATAATAGCTGGGGCCGGGCTATGCTACAACCAGAAGCCAGAAACTTAATCTGGGTCTCCTGTGTTAGTATCAGGGACCCAATCACTTGAGCCATCACTTGCTGCCTCCCAAGATGAACATTAGCAGGAAAATGGAATTGGAAGTGGAGTTACAACTTCAAAGCAGTCACTCTAATAAGCACTATGGGCCACCTAATAAGGAATACGGCGGCCTAACCTGCTGTGCCAGATGCCCAACCCCTATCTTTTTCCAAGAAGAAAACCTGTGCTGCTTTTATGATCTCTATAATCCACATTCCTAGATACATTCCTAGATGTCCTCTCTCTCACCTTGCCAGTTTCCTAAGATAGAAAAGTCATGAAAAAAAGTTTTTTGTTTTTTTTTTTTTTTTTTGAACAGGCAGAGTGGACAGTGAGAGAGAGAGACAGAGAGAAAGGTCTTCCTTTTTCCGTTGGTTTACCCCACAAGTGGCTGCTACGGCCTGTGCGTTGCGGCCGGCGCACTGCACCGATCCGAAGCCAGGAGCCAGGTGCTTCCTCCTGGTCTCCCATGCAGGTGCAGGGCCCAAGCACTTGGGCCATCCTCCACTGCCTTCCCGGGCCACAGCAGAGAGCTGGCCTGGAAGAGGGGCAACCGGGACAGAATCCGGAGCCCCAACCGGGACTAGAACTTGGGGTGCCAGTGCTGCAGGCGGAGGATTAGCCTAGTGAGCCGCGGTGCTGGCTGAAAAAAAGTCTTTAGTACACTCAAGCTCCCATCAGCAGGACTCAAACCCATGTACTCCGATATGGGATACAGGGGTCCCAGGCAGTGTCTTAACCACTAGTTCAAATGCCTGCCCCATCATTATTTTTGATGCCCAGTGTGGACAGACTGGTGTCGGTGATTTTTTTCTTTGTAAGAGCTTAGCTCTACATAAAATAATGAATGAAAAAATGGCATCAGTAAAATGTAATTTTTTAGTTATTTTTTAAGAATGCTTTGGTAGTATCATGGAAGTTTGAAGTTTTGCCCTTCTGAGAATAGATTTTAAAATATTCCCTTAATTCTTTTTGTTGTTTGTTGTTACACTGAGGATAGATTCTGTTCAGTCCGCATGTCTAACTCCCTCATTATGAAGAGTTAGAGGGAGAGAAAGGAGAAGGGGAAGAGCAGGGAGAAGAGGAAGGACGGAAGAATATGCATGGGAGCTTTTATGAAACTAAACCCACTCAGCACTGTTGAATCAGACCTGTCATTTGCTCGGGTTCTGGATTTGAGTATCCTCTGCTTCATTCAGTAAATGAGCTCTGGGAGGTTGATAGCAGAACTGGAATTTCAAGTCTGATTTTCTGGGGATGGGCGGACACATGCCTGCACTGAGGCCCACAGACGGCATCGTGGTGGGTTGTAGCTCCCTCTAGCGGCTTTCCCCATTACTTTCGTTGAGTGTTATTTTTCATAGCCAGAGGCTGAAATGGAAATTGATTCCTGAACGCTCTCTGCCAGATCCCCTACTCCAGCTTTATTCGGACGGTACCTTAATACAGAGTGAAGGCTCATGATTGCTGTTTTTGTTTTTTAAAGATTTATTTGAAAGGCAGAGTTACAGAGAGAGGGGGGGAAAGACAGAGATCTATCCTCTGGTTCACCCCCCAAATGGCTGCAACAGCCAGGGCTGGGCCAGGCTGAAGCCAGGAGCCAGGAGCTTCTTCCAGGTCTCCCCCATGGGTGCAGGGGTCCAACACTTGGGCCATCTTCCGCTGCTTCTCCAGGTGCATTAACAGGGAGCTGGACCAAAAGTGAAGCAGCCAGGACTTGACCCGATGCCTCTATGGGATGCTGGCATCACAGGTGGCAGCTTAACCTGCTTCTCCAGAATGCCAACCCCTGTTTCTGTTTTTTAATAGTGAATTGTCATATGTTCTTGAGTTAGCCAAATAATACTGTTAAAATGCCGTATTGCCACGGGTTTTGTGGCACAGCAGGTTAAACCACCACTTGGGATGCCTGCATGCCCCATTAGAGTGCTTAGGATCAAGTCTCACCTCTGCTTCCAATGCAGCTTCCTGCTAGTATACCTGTGAGGCAGCAGATGATGGTTTCAGACCCTGCGTCCCTGCCGCCCATGCGGGAGACCTGGGTGCACTCCTGCTCCCGGCTTCTCCGGCAGCATGACATGGCACAGACGTTGCAGACATTGATCAGAGAACCAGCAGATGGATGACACCTTCTCCTGCTCTGTTGCTCTGCCTTTCAAATTAAATAAGTAAACATTAGAAAAGAGAAGTCCTTTATCTACAGTGATAACCACTGGAAGAAGTTATCTCAGCTGGTTCCACCTGTTAGTATGTCTAAGCAGATAGTTTTATTACATGTAAACACGCACTTGATTTTATCCTGAGTGGGAGTGGACTTTCCTTGTGGATTTTTTTCTGGTGATGTCCTTAGGATGATCAGCAGGACAACTGAGAACAGCATTTACTACTCAGTGTCGTTTGCTCTTAGCTGCCCGTGACTCCATAGTGCTTCAGTCAGTCTCCGCGGCTGTCCTTGCGTTCAGAGAAATACACAGCGCTGCTCCTGAAAAGCTCCGGTTCCCGGGGCTTGAGAGATTTCTGTCCTCAGTCACATCTCGACCATGTCACCTGACAGTGCAGAGACACGCCGGCCCTGGGATGGACATGGAGGCTTGTGTGTAGAACTGCGGGTGAACCAGGGTCACTTGGCCTGTGCCGGGGTAGCCATGCTAACTAACACGGCTGCATATCTTTTCTTTCTCCCCAGGAGATTAATGAGACCAGGAGGAAGCATGAGACGCGCTTGGTAGAAGTGGACTCCGGGCGTCAGATCGAGTATGAGTACAAGCTGGCTCAAGCCTTGCACGAGATGAGAGAGCAGCATGACGCCCAAGTGAGGCTGTACAAGGAGGAGCTGGAGCAGACCTACCACGCCAAAGTGAGTGCTCCCACAGAGCGCGGCTGGGCCTGCAAGCCAGGCCTTCCCAGGCACCAGGGACATCATTCCCACTGTCTCCATGAATGTAGAAAATGGATTGTCTTTAAAAATGCCATTTTCCACGAAGTAAATGTTATTAGAAGTTTTAGCAGGGTTGTTCCAGTTTTATTGGAGGTGAAGGTTTTTCCTGTTGTCCCATTGGTCGTGTTTTCCTATCGTAGTAGTGAAACCCAGGCCATCTCCTAGGTGCTAGCACTCAGCACGCTGTCCCATACGTCCACTTTGGCTGTACCTGCTCTGGCTCCCAGTTCAAATTGTGCCTACCATACTTGGTCTTTTTATCCAGGGCGAAATGGAAAGTCTCTGACATTTCTTCTTCCATTGCTACTACCCACTTAAAAAATACTATAAATTCTTCCCACTTACAGGGGCAGACCATGCAAAAACCTATAGAACCGCCAAGTAGTATAGCTTTCTTGACAAATGATTTTTGCACCATGTCCTAAGCGTTCTGATTACATTAAAGAGATGTCAGTGACAGACTTAGAAATGATTTTCATGGCATGGCGTGCATGTGTTCATGTTGCTTTGCACCCATTTCGTGAAGCAGTGACTGGCCAGTGAGCGGGAGCGATCATACAAACAGGACCTTCAGTTGCCTAGCACTTGTGCAGTGCTAGCATTGAGCTGAGCAGTGGAGGAGCTAAAGTCAGAATTAATAACAAACCTTAGCCTCAGTGGGAGCCAGAGAGGAGACATTAAAATGTATGCCTGACATGCTTGGGCGCGTGCACACACACAGCTGGGTGGGTTTGGAGGAGTGAGGAATCGTTCTTACCTGGAGAGCTGTCCTCAATTCTGAGGGCAAGAGTTTCTGTCTCATTTCAAGTAAGCCGAGGACCAGTATTTTCTGTCAACTGGAGTTGGTGGATGAGGGATTTATGATGGTGGTTTGTTACTGCAGTGGGAGTACAGTTAGGTTGCTGCTGCTCAGTCTCCTTGTTAGTGTTCTCGTAGACACAAGCATTTACTGGATGAAATATGGAGGCCCAGGCGTGTCCACACTGTTGAAGCTTGTATTTTAGGAAGTGACAGAAAGTCACGCAGGCTTACGGCTGCCTGAACCACGTCAGCAGACTTCACGGTGCTCGTCCTGTGTTGCATCACCGGTTACCAGCAAGGCTCAGGGTTGAAGTGCCTTGACGGGTCCACGTTTCCTCATTTGCCAGTTGTATCTCACTGGTTGAGGCCGACTCTGGTGTGTTGTTCTTTTAGCTTGAGAATGCCAGGCTGTCCTCAGAGATGAATACTTCTTCCGTGAACAGCGCCAGGGAAGAACTCATGGAAAGTCGGATGAGGATCGAGAGCCTTTCGTCTCAGCTTTCTAATCTGCAGAAAGAGGTAAGGAAGCGTGTTCGCCTACGGGGACTGCAAACTAGGCGTGAGGCCCTCCACCGCGTAGTCGGCCTGCTTAGTTCCATGTGTCAGTCCTCCCTGTGTGTCACCGTGGTGCGCTTTTCCTGTACTGCGGTTTTCACAGTGCTCTTCCGGACTTGGCTATTTTGCACTGCACTGACAACCCCTGAACAGGTACTGCTACTCCTGATGAATAGATGCCCAGAGAGGAGGCCTTGGCTCTGGAGGAAGCAGCTTGGTTGCTCACTCACTGGGCTTACCTTGGGACGCAGGATTTCTTTTCCTTTCTCTAGGCCCAGCCCTACAGAGTGCTGCTCCCTACTTAGACCTTGCTCATCCCATTTAAAACCAGAGGAAGAAAACTCTAAAGAAGATTCTTTATGCATGGGGAATGCTTTGTTTCTAGATGAATTCTCTGCACTTAAACTATTTAATGGCTAGGATCTTGGGAAATAGCATTAATTTCTATATTTATTGAAAATTTAATGATTAATTCATTCATTGGCATACTTCTGTGATAATGTTTATTTTAGAACTTTATCATTTTCTTTTTAGTAAAGTCTTTTTCTAATTGTAACTAGACACATTTAGAGCAGGAATTTAGAAAACAGGAGGAGAGGAGTTACATGAAACAGTAATGTAAACAATTAGTCAACTTAGACAGTTTAAAAAAAAATATTTTATTTATTTGAAGCACAGAGTTAGAGAGGAAAGACACACAGAGAGAGGTCTTCCATCCACTGTTTCACTCCCCAAATGACAGCAATGCCTGGAGCTGAGCTGATCTGATGCTGGGAGCCAGGAGCTTCTTCCGGGTCTCCCACATGGTTGCAGGGGCCCAAGGACTTGAGCCATCTTCCTGTGCTTTCCCAGGCCACAGCAGAGAGCTGGATGGGAAGTGGAGGAGCCAGGACTCAAACCAGAGACTATATGGGATGCCAGCGCTGCAGGCCAGGGATTTGATCTACTGAGCCACAGTACCAGCCCAACTTAGACACTTTTACTTTGCTTGCATATGCACTTGATTAGTGCAACAGAAATGTTTGATTTGTTTTAGGTGCGTTTTGTCCTGATAGTATGTTGAAGTTTTCATGCACCCACAGCTGGAAGGACCTGTGTCCCTTCAGTCCAACCACGGACATAGGTGACTTCTGTGACTTGCCCGAGGCTGCTGCAGGCTGATGAATGGGTTTCTCCTGGTTCCCACCTTTCCCCTGTATACCTCAGTCTCTTTGAAGGTTTTCATTTAAGAACTTAACCAGAATCTTTTCCCTGTTGCACTATCTGTTGTGGTCCTTCTGGGCTGCTGTGACAAAATATCATGGACTTGGTCGTTTGTAAACAACAGGCGTTTGTTGTAGTTGAGAGGCTGGGGGTTCCGAGATCAAGGTGCTGCTGAGTGGGGATCTGGAGAGGCCTGTCTCCTGATGGGTAAGCGATGCCTTCTCGTCACGTCCTCCTGTGTGGAAGGTGAATGAGCTCCCCAGGGCCTGCTCTACAAAGGCACTAACCCAGTCATCAGATCCCCTGCTCACTGCCCCGGAGGCCCCACCTCTCAGTATCATAACCTTAGGGGTTAGGAATTTGTTATGATATTTTGGGGATGACACAAATATTCTGCACCTACCGTATCCTAAAAAGTTATTTATTTGCTTCAGAGCCAGAGATACAGAGTGAGAGCTCCCGTCTGCTTGTTCACTCCCCAAAGGCTCCCAACAACTAGGACAAAATAAGGCTGAAGTTGGGAGCCAGTAGCTCAACCCAGGTCTCCGTGTGGAGCGGCAGTGACTGACGCAGGCATGGGCATCTTAACTGCTCGGCGAGTGCCTGCTCCTGTGGCGTGTCTCAGCAGGAACCTCCCATACGAGGCCTCTGTGTTCTTACGCTCACTTGGTGTTTATTACTTGTCTCCATTAGATAAATTGTGTGCTGATTATTGTCTCTTCCTCACTTTGATGTTTGCCTGTGTTTTTGTTTGTTGGTTAATCCATTTGATGATGCTCAGTATAGACATTTTTCTCTTAAGACTAGTCTTCATTTCACAAAGAGGAAACTGGGACTTGTCTCTGGTTACCTCGCAGTAGTCCCTGCAGCTTGGTAGTTCTGTCTTCTGTTTGCCTGTTGGTTTTTGCCCCATTCTGGGAAGTTTTGTTGGGAACCTCAGGTTAGTGGCTTTTAAATGATGTCTGGCAGGGTCTGGGGGATTTCTGGGAACTGACTCCTTAGCAAGTAGGAGAAAAACACCTTTTTTTGCCAGAATAATGGTTTTTCTTTTTCTTTTTTTTTTTTAAAGGGTTATTTTATTTGAAAGACAGAGTTATGGGGAGAGAGAGAAATAGAGAGAGGGAGAGGGAGGAAGAGAGAGATAGAGAGAGAGAGAGAGAGGTCTTCAGCTGGCTGGGTCACTCCCCAGATGGCTGCAACATCCAGGGCTGGGCCAGGCCGGAGCCAGGAGCCAGGAGCCAGGAGCTTCTTCCAGTTCTCCCACGTGGATGCAGGGGCCCAAGGACTTGGGTCATCTTCCCCTTCTCTCCTAGGCATATTAGCAGGGAGCTAGATCAGAAGTAGAGCAGCCAGGACTTGAACTGGGATGCTGGCATCACGGGTGTTGGCTTTACCTGCTTTGCCACAGTGCTAGCCCCTACCAGAATAGTTTTTAATTCGTCTTTGAGAGGGAACTCTTCTTTCCATTTGCTACTGGTAATAGATTTTATGATATAAAATATATTTTGATGAATATTTTTATTAGTTGATCTTACTTTGGTTTTAAAAAACACATCAAAAAGAAAAATGTTATCTCTTTTAATGTCTTCCTGTTCAGTATCTTAATCATGTTTATTGCCAAGTCATGTCAGTTTCATCATGTTGTCTGTTGGGCCATAGAATTTCCTTCTGGTTACATGACGTGCTTGGTGAAGTGCTTCTTCAATTTTACTTATGATTGACAGCCTATAAAATACTGATTATAGAAGAGACATTTAATTAGCACGTAGAGGCGCTGGCGTTGTGGCCCAGTGTATTATGCTGACGCAGGCAACACCAGCGTCCCGTGTTGGAGCTCTAGATCCAGTCCCAGCTGCTTCACTTCCCACCCTGCTTCCTGCTAATGCATCTTGGGGAAGCAGCAGCAGCAGATGGTCCAAGTACTTGGGCCCCTGCACCCACATGGAAGACCTGGATGGAAGATCCCTCTCCCAGGCCTTGTCACTCTGCCTTTCAAATAAATAGAAATCCTTAAAAGAAATAAATAGTATGTAGAAGATAGCAGTATTATACTTTAGAATTAGAGATCTCGTATATTGCTGATAGTATTTCTAGGTTTTTGTGCCCACATTAACTGGCTGGCCAGCACTGGTTCATCTTCTAGGAGAGCCCATGGCCATGGTGCTGAGGCCCCTGTAGCATTTGGTTTTCTAGTGCCCAGCCCCTGGGGACTTTCATCCCAGCCAGACTAGAAAACCAGTGAATTATGTTGTGTACCATGAAAAATAAAATTAAAAGCCTGAGGCCATTAGAAGACAGTTGTAAACTTACAGAGTCAGAGGTGGGATCTGGTTGGATCTCTGCATTTTCCATCTGGGGAAGCCGGTTTAATGAGGACCATTCCCGCTCATCTGTAGGCTCACAGCTCATTACAGCAGGTCTGCAAAGAGGAAACTGGGTGTGGCTTTGCATGCTCTAATCTGTATGTTTAACTGCACAAGTGGAAGTGCAGCTGATTACAGTGGGATTTAAATATTCCTGTCTGAAGTACAGAATGATTCAGAGTAACTTTAAATATTTTTTTTTATACTCAAATTTTGATTATTTTTTCCTCTTCTTAAAGAACTCGGTACCACCAAAGGCAGTCAAAGACTGTGTGGGTTCACATGCTTGGGCTCCCAGGCTGTCTCTGAATCTGGGCTCGTTGGTGTCGCTCATCAGCCCTGCATTAGAGGGCACCCTGACATCCATTCTGTCCTCAGCCTCCCCTGTGTGAAATACGTGTGAAGCGACTGAAGAGGGAGTGCTCTGAATTTACATCACATTTTATTCTCTTACTTCTTTTGTAAAAAAGAACATAGGAAGGGGAGGGATTGATTTCTCGGTGTATGGCAGGGTGTTTGCACATGCAGTTAGATCTTGAGTGGTATCTCAACGGTGTTTATGATATCAGTCTTAAGAGGCATGCCTGCGTCTAATATAGAATGTCAGGTGCTACTCTGTAATTTAATTAATTGGTCGGTTACTTTCCAGATGTTTATTTTGACATGATTTTAGACTAGACAAGTCACAAGAGAGCACAGACAGTTTTCATATAGCCCTTCCTCTGTGTCTCATTTTGTTGGCATCTTGTGTTACTGTGGATGTTTGTCAAAACCAGGGAACTGGCATTCGTACACTGCTATGAGCCAGACTGTAGACTATTTTATTTCACCAATTTTTCTCTTATCTTTGTTTTTTAAGTCGAGGGACTCATGTGATTCGCTCGTCTCCTCTGGTCAGTGACAGTTCTTTGTTTTCAGGACCTTAGTCTTGAGAAGGGTTGGCCAGGGATCTTGTAGACCATCCCCCACTCTGTGTTTGCTTGGTTCTTGTCAAATGATTATACTGGGGTTATGAGTTCTTTTTTTTATTATTTTTTTAATATTTATTTATTTGAAAGGCAGAGACAGAGAAAGAGAGAGAGAGAGAGAGAAAGAGAGTGCGTTTCCATCCACCGATTCGCTCTCCAGATGGCTGCAGTAGCTGAGGCTGGGCCAGTCCAAAGCTTGGAGCCTGGAATTCCATTGGGTCTTCCCATGGTGGCCATGGCCCAGGTACTTCCTAGTACATCCCATGCCTTCCCAGGAGTATTAGCAGGAAGCTGGTTTGGAAGTGGAGCAGCCAGGACTCAAGCTGGCATTCTGGTACTGGATGCAGTATCTCACGTGGTGGCTTGACCCACTGCACCACAACACTGGCCTCTTCCTATTTCTTTTGTGAATGAATTCTGGTATCTTTCTACTCCTTTACTTAGTTTATGCTTTTTACGTTACAGCCTTGTAAAGAAGCCAGATGTGACTTTTTCTACAACTACAGGTTAAAAATTTGATTGAATACAGAAAAGTTGTGTGTACAGTTACAAACCTTGCATTTGGGGAATATTTCTTTTCTTAGTCTTTTATTAGCCAAAATGTTCCCAAGATCTGTGTTGTATATTTTACAGATTTTAGTTCTTGATTTAAAAGTGTCTTGAATTCTGCTGTTTGCCAGTCCAGGAAATGGTTTAAAATAGCTGCCTTGTGCTAATGTGGGAGTGAGTGTTCCTAGAAAGTAAATGTGTTTCTTTGAATATGAAGTCTAGAGCGTGCTTGGAAAGGATTCAAGAGTTGGAGGACTTGCTTGCTAAAGAAAGAGACAACTCCCGTCGCCTGCTGTCTGACAAAGAGCGGGAGATGGCGGAGATACGGGACCAGATGCAGCAGCAGCTGAATGACTACGAACAGCTTCTTGATGTGAAGCTGGCCCTGGACATGGAAATCAGTGCTTACAGGAAGCTGCTGGAAGGTGAAGAGGAGAGGTGAGTGACCGTGGGCACCCTACCTCACATTGCCTTTAGTAAAAGAGCAAAACCCACCCTTTCTATTCAAAGAAAAACCCCAGATTTAAAAAAATTAGCTTAAGCAACCTTATATTTTCTGTCATTTCTTTTAACACCTTTGTAATAGAGACAGTAATAGGTCATATTTATACCTCAGTAATCATCATCTTCATTATTATTATTAAAGATTTTATTACTTATTTTTTGAGAGAGTTATAGACGGAGTAAGGGAGAGACAGAGAGAAAGGTGTTCCATCACTGGTTCACTCCCCAGTGGCCACAGAGGCCGGAGCTGGGCCGATCTGAAGCCAGCAGCCAGGAGCTTTTTCCAGGGTCTCCCAAGTGGGTGCAGGGGCCCAGGCACTTGGGCCATCTTCCATGGCTTTCCCAGGCCATAAGCAGAGAGCTGAATCAGAAGAGGAGCAGCCAGGACTTGAACCAGTGGAGTCTTAGCCTACTATGCCTCCGTCATCATCAGCATCATTATTTTAAATGTCTGACTCTGGAATCTCTGAGGTTTTGAATATATGGTAGAATAATCCATTTGTTGAGACTTTATTTTAAATTTGGGTAGTATATAGTATATATGTCTTTTTAACACTATTCTCAGAAAAAAGTTCAAAAGGGAAAGTGGCTAATTTAGGAGCAGACCCCAACCAGGTTCAGTGTTCCATGCATTGACAATTGACAGGATTGAAAGGTTAGGTGTGAGAGAGAAAAGCACTCAGTGTAGCAGTGGTGATGGTGGGTGGTGGTAGAGGGAGTGAGTCCCCTCCTGCCTGCAGCCTTTGTGTGGTCTGGTTCTGTTTCTGCAGACGAGATTCAAATTACTGCTGTTTTTCAAAACATGATAGTCTAAATACATTTATCTTAGTTAACTTGTACATGGACTCGTTCCACTGCTAGTCCGTTCTGATTTGCTTTAGACATATATGTTCAGGGCATTAATCTCTACTTGCTAAGGTAAGAAGGGCCTGTGTTCCATAAATGAGATGTTTCCTTCTTCCCACGAAGGCTGAAGCTGTCTCCAAGCCCTTCTTCCCGAGTGACTGTGTCACGAGCTTCGTCCAGTCGCAGTGTTCGCACGATGAGAGGGAAGCGGAAGAGGGTGGACGTGGAAGAGTCGGAGGCGAGCAGCAGCGTCAGCATCTCCCATTCCGCCTCGGCCACTGGCAACGTCTGCATCGAAGAGATAGACGTTGATGGGAAATTCATCCGCTTGAAGAATACTTCAGAGCAGGTGAAAAAGTAGATGCACTTGTTTCCCACCGAGATGTGCAGCCAGGTCCATTCATGGGCTGAAGTAAGAACTCAGATAGCAAGTGGAGGGAGGGGCGGTGCCCTTAGTGCTTTAACTGTTCATGCTTGCTCCTTTTGTCGCCTGGCTTGCCCAGGGGTGACTTTGTCTTCTTTGCCCCAGCTAGATCTGTGAGAAAGCTGGAGTGACTGGGTAACGGGGGGCTGTTGTCTCAGTTATGAACTTAGCAGTTTTAGGAGAGGAGGAAACAGGAGGCCAGACCCGGAGGGGATAAAGGAGTCTTTTTTGCCTAATGGTTGAACACATGCTAATGATTTTATTTATACCAAGAGTAGTGTGTTCTCTCTTGAAATAATTTGTCTAAAAGGAAACATCAGATGTCCCAGCAGGGAGTCGTGACATTGGGAGCCAGGGTGTCTCAGAGGTCACTGAGGAAGCTCTTCTTCCCTGGCGGGGTGTAGGTCCAGGAAGGGACCGCGAGGAGATTGGAGGAAGGCAGGCCGGAGGGTATGTGGGGGTGCAGTGGGAGGAGCACCACTTCCAGAAGCTTATGTTCAGGGTCTGCCAAAAATGGTTGTGAAAATACTGTTTTTCTCACCGGAGTTACTAAAACCCTGCTATGTGGATGGACAACTAATTTGACTGAGTGAAGGAGCACTGGGAGTGCTGATCCTACAGTGAACAGACTGCGGTCGTGGTCTCTGCTGTCCTTGCTGCATTTCTGCTGATTGTGAGAGGCAGCTGTGTGGAGGGACGCCGTGCCCCAGGGCTCTGGATATGTGTGCGCGCTTGGCCCTGCAGCAGCCTGCACCTTGGGGCTAGGGTTGAAAGGCATCCCCTAGGACTGGCCTGTTGCCTCACTGACCCTTCTTAGAGCCCCTTCGGCCTTTTAAGAGCTGAATGTGGGCAAAAGTGGTACAGATGCAGAAGACAAAGGGCAGATTTTCTTCTCACTGTTTGTAAGCTTCTGTGTTTTGAGTTTTCAAGCACATAGCAGTCAAGTATTAGGTATTGATAATTGTGACAATGACACAGGTTGTGTTGTGAATTTGGAAGAGCAGTCTGATCTAGGAGGAATGTGGCCTCTTTATTTGGTTCACACTCTTTCCCCAGTTTTGTCCTCTTGTAAAAGTAAGTACCGTAGCCACTACCTGCAACACTGCCGAAGCTGCTCATTGCTGAGTGACAGTGTTTACTTTTTATGTAGCAAAACATGCATCACTGGAGTAAAGTTGTCTTATTTTAACAGCCTGTATGGATTTATTTATTCTACTATTTCATAACTAATTATGTTGGAAGTAACCTTGCTTTATTCTGTTCTGTGGATAGGATCAACCAATGGGAGGCTGGGAGATGATCAGAAAAATTGGAGACACATCTGTCAGTTACAAATATACCTCAAGATACGTGCTGAAGGCAGGCCAGACTGTTACAGTAAGTGAATTAGTCAATTAATGTGACTACACTGTTGACGAACTGATACGTTACTTAAAAAAATAACCTTTGGCTTAGAAAGAAGCATTTTAGAAATAGTCATTAAGTCTATGGCTGTATCACCCTAAACATGCCTGATTTTGGGCCTGATTAGTACTTAGATGGGAGAAATAGGCATTAAAACTTATCTTTGACATTATTAGGGTGTTAAAAGTGCTATTAAAGATTTCAAGTTTCCAAGTTACTGAGAGTGGTTAGAATTGATCTTTGAACTCTATAAGTCTGTTCCAGTCGATATAAAATATAAAATAGCTGTTTCTTGGCTGATTCTTGTATCCCAGTGTAATTGAGGCAGTAGCACTTGGCACAAAGAACTGTTGGGAAGTTTCTTGGCTCAAACTGCAGTCCTCAGCCTGGGGTGGGTCCAGAATGATCTGAGAAGTGTTTTGGTGTCCTGGTCCCCGCTTCCCCTTTATCCGTCTCTGGGGTTAAGGTAGAGCCTGTATTTTGAACAAAAGTGCTGGAGTGACAGGTACCTTGCAATGAATCACTGCTTTGAAACATAATTCAGCAAGAGCAACATGCAGTTTTGCTTAGTATCTAAGGCTCTGGTAGAGAAAGATGGATGAGGTGGCGTTCTGACTGTAGTTGGATTTTTGCATGGCTCTCTTGTGTTCTGAAATACCACCTAAAATTTCTTTAATAACAGGCATTTGGATCGGACCTGCTCACACTTTTTTTTTTTAACCATTCATTTATTTATTCGAAAGACAGCATTATAGAGATAGAGAGAGAGATAACTCCCATCCTCTGGTTCAGTCCCCAGATTTTTTTTTTTTTTTTAAACTTTTTGACAGGTAGAGTGGACAGTGAGAGAGAGAGACAGAGAGAAAGGTCTTCCTTTTGCCGTTGGTTCACCCTCCAATGGCTGCCGCGGCCGGTGCATTGCGCTGATCCGAAGCCAGGAGCCAGGTGCTTATCCTGGTCTCCCATGGGGTGCAGGGCCCAAGCACCTGGGCCATCCTCCACTGCACTCCCTGGCCACAGCAGAGAGCTAGCCTGGAAGAGGGGCAACCAGGACAGAATCCGGCGCCCCGACTGGGACTAGAACCCGGTGTGCCAGCACCGCAAGGCGGAGGATTAGCCTAGTGAGCCATGGCGCCGGCCCCCAGATGTTCTTAATGACCAGGACTGGGCCAGGACAGGCCTGGAGCCAGGAACTTTATTCTGGTCTCCCATGTAGGTAGCAGGGACCCAAGTACTTAGGCCATCTTCAGCTGCTTTTCTTCTCAGACCATTAAGAGGGAGCTGGAATGGAAATGGAGCAGGCAGGACACAAACCAGTAAGGCCCATATGGGATGCCAGGCGACAGCTTTACCCACTGTGCCCCAACATCAGCCCCAGATCTGTTCAGTTTTTGGGAAGTATGTATCACTGAACATATAAAAGATTCCTTTGCTTTTATTTAGTAAGTAGATTCAGCAAATAATAAAATATATTCAACTTTATGGATTTCAAAGAAGTCATTTTCTATCCCTAAAGAATTTAGAGGTGACTATTTGCTGCTTTTACAAATTTTTTTTTTAAGATTTATTTTATTTATTTGAGAGGTAGAGTTACAGACAGAGAGAGGTCTTCTATCCGCTGGTTCTCTCCCTAAATGGCTGCAACAGTCGGAGCTGGGCTGATCTGAAGCTAGGAACTAGGAGCTTCTTACTGGTCTACCACGTGGGTGCAGGGACCCATGTACTTGGGCCATCTTCCACTGCTCTCCCAGGCCATTAGCAGGGAGCTGGATTGGTAGTGAAGCAGCTGGGACTCAAACTGGTGCCCATATGGGATGCAGGTGGAGGCACAGCCTACCGTGCCATAGCGCCGGCCCAGTGAAGTTAACAAGACAATACAAATACATGTTTTAAATATATTCATAATCTTACAGATGATACAGACTTTACTTTAGTAAGATCAGAAGCTCAGGCTGTGGGTTAAGACTTCTTAAAAATGTGTTCAGAGAGCTTGATGCCACTTTATAGAAAATCAAATGCCAGTTTTGCGATTATGGGTAAAATGGGAATAGATATTTTAACTAAATGACTCTTTCTTTTGAGTAATTATTATAGTGAGAGAAAATTGTTTGCTCCCATTATGTGTCTTTTGGAAGCTGACATTTCAATTCAGAAGATTTAGATTCATGTTCTCTCTCTGTCTCTCTCTTTGCAGTAATGTGGAGCCATTATGCCAATCATCTACTATTCCACTGGCACCCTCTCTCAGGGACTAAATGGATACATCGTGTAGGCCAGTGGGGAACTCGATTATCATATAAAATCCTAGGAAGCAATATTTGCTTCAGGAGGCGCCATTAACTGGGATCAGCTCATTGGAACATGGTAGCGATCAGTGATCTGGCTGTAAAATTGTTCCAGGCAAAAGCCAGGATCACTTTAAAACTCTAGAACTAAAAAAGGGAGCCACATGTGTATTTATATTTTTTCAAGCTACATGTCAGGAAAGTAAAAAAGCTGTGGGATTAGTTTTTTATTTTTATTTTTTTTATTTTTTGACAGGCAGAGTGGACAGTGAGAGAGAGAGAGAGAGAGAAAGGTCTTCTTTTGCTGTTGGTTCACCCTCCAATGGCTGCTGTGGCTGGCGCACCGCGCTGATCCAAAGCCAGGAGCCAGGTGCTTCTCCTGGTCTCCCATGGGGTGCAGGGCCCAAGCACCTGGGCCATCCTCCACTGCACTCCCTGGCCACAGCAGAGAGCTGGCCTGGAAGAGGGGCAACCAGGACAGAATCCGGAGCCCCGACCGGGACTAGAACCTGGTGTG
Organism: Oryctolagus cuniculus; assembly: GCF_964237555.1. Lineage (NCBI taxonomy): Eukaryota > Metazoa > Chordata > Mammalia > Lagomorpha > Leporidae > Oryctolagus > Oryctolagus cuniculus. The sequence continues at coordinate 16,014,013 of NC_091437.1, forward strand.
CCGGCGCCTCAAGGCGGAGGATTAGCCTAGTGAGCTGCAGCGCCAGCCGGGATCAGTTTTTGAGCTATGTTTTACTTAACCTAATCTATCCTGAGTGTCATTTCAACATAATCAGTATCAAAATTTGTAGTTGGATGTTTTACATTTGATTTTTTCTAATTCCTCTAACTTCAGTGTGGATTTGATTCTAATGGCACCTCTGATTGGATTAGCCGCATGCAAGGGCTCAGGGGCACATTGATTGGGGTCAGGGATGACAAAGCTCTAGAATGTGCTTTGTGGGCTTACATTACGTTACTGCTGACATGATTATGACTCTTAACACTAAATTTACCCCAGGATTCCATATAGACTAGTGAAAAGTAGTGCTGGAAATTGGGAAAACGCTGACATTGCACATCATAAAGTTGGCCTTTTCTCTCAGTTTCATTCCAGTAAGTGCTCCTGCCTCTGCATTTGCAATACTGGTGGGCCTGGACTCTCCCAAGTGATCATGTAAAAAGTCAGGGCTCTCTCCTGATCAGGGTGTGTGTTGGCAGGAAGCTGGAGTCGGGAGGTGGAGACATGTATCACACGCAAGCTCTCTGACATGGGACATACGTGTCTTACCCACTAGGCCAATCGCGTGCCCCTGGGGGCTGTTTGAGTAGCAGTTGTATGTTCCCTGGAATAGTGGTTCTTCACCCATTTCCTGCATTCTTTTTCAAGCTCAGTTCCAGGCATCGGAGTATTGTGCAGTCTGGTTGGAGACAGCAGTTTCTAAGAGTGTTCTAGATAAGCAGCCTGCCGCAGAAGATGTCCTCAGTTCCTGGGGGGTCACAAGGCACATGGAAGGATGGCTCATACAGCCTTGGGCCATCGCATGCTAGTGCTGCTCTTCATAGAGCGAGTAGTCAGCCGCTTATACTCCTCACAACAGCCCTGCCTACTACGGGTTCCATCGGGCCCCATTTTATGCATGATAAACACCAACTTGTCGAGCTCAGCCGGTGTGCAGAGGGGCCAGGATGTGCACGTGGCCACAGCTTCACTCCAGGAGGCTGTGTGAGTTCCCCTGGGCACGCGTGTAGATGGCGTGGCAGCTCTGAAACTGCATCATAGTTCTCAGACCTTTTGGACCTGTGCGTTGCCATCACGTTGCTGTCCTTGTGTGAGGGAGCTGGGCCCAGGGTGTCCTGACATCTTCTCTCTTTCAGATTTGGGCTGCAAATGCTGGTGTCACAGCCAGTCCTCCCACTGACCTCATCTGGAAGAATCAGAACTCTTGGGGCACTGGTGAAGATGTGAAGGTTATATTGAAAAATTCTCAGGGAGAGGTAAGGCCGTTTCTCAGTACCACTGCGATGTCCGCTTCTTTTTGGAGCTCAAGTTGAAATGCGAAGCAGCGTTGCTTCAGTCAGACTGAACTGAAGCTGAGTTCAAAAGTTGGGGACAAGGAGGGGTGTGTTGAGCCCTGGTCCTTAGCACAGGCTCGAGCCAGACTGTCGGAGTTTGGCTTCTGTCTCCACTGCATCCTGGCTTTGGATTTGGCACAAATCATTTCACCTCGCTCTGTTTCCTCATTTACAAATGAATGTTAATGAGATAATAAAAGTGTGACATAGTAACATGAAAGAGACAGTAGAAAGATGCTTGCCCCGGTACCTGGCACGGTGCATGCATCTGGTCATGTGTTTGGTGTGTTTTCAACATGGCAGTCTCAGAATTCTTGTCCGAGAACCTGGCTTCTCAAAACTGCCCCCCACCCAGCACGCGTGCGCACGCACACACACACACACACACCCACACCCATTAGAAATACAACTTCCCGAGGAAGCAGCTCAAGCTGGCTGTGAACCATGGCTCCATCCTGCGTTTGCCTAGCTAATCGCCTGCTCAGCTGGCACAGGGTGGACCTGTTGAGCTCAAGTGTGTCGCTCCCCCTCTTCGTGGAGGAACGACACAGGACCCTGTGCCGTTCTTTTGTCTGCTCGGCCCTCCCCGGGTTTGCTGCTGGTTCTTCCCAGGTCGGCTACCGACCCTTCCACCTCCGTGGAAGGGCGGTTCCCCCTGCCACATTCCCCACTTCGGCGGGGGAGCGGCACACCGCCGGCCGGCTCTCTCGGGGGCTGCACAGGTGTTCCTTCAGATAGATGTTCCCCTTAGATGTTCCTTTTAGATGTTCCTCGTGCATGCCGTCTCTCTCCTCCTTTATAGTCCTCTTCCACCAATCCCAACTCTGCTACCCACACGCCGAGTACGCTGCTCTCCTCCAATCAGGAGCAGGTCCTACAGTTTCTTGGTTGAACTGGAGGCAGCTGTGTAGAAGCTGTTTCCCTTCTCAGCGCCATATTGTGGGAGAGCAGATGCATAGAATAAGTCTTAATTCCAGTAACTTAGTCTAGTCCGAGTTGCTCCCCACAAAGTGGTTTTCCTTCGTTGCTGTGGCTGCAGGCGCGTTGACGGGGGAAGGTGCCTCTCCTTTTGCTCCTGTTCTGAGGCTGCTGCTTCTTGCCTGTGTGTCTCTACAAGGGCTCTGAGTTGGTTTGCCAAGAAGCCTTAGTCCCCCCCCCCCCCCCCCCCCGGGTGTGACCTTCGCCCAGCCTGAGGGCTGGCAGCCTCTGCTGCTTGGTACCCTGTGACTTGACCAGGGTGCCCCTCGGCCTGAGCGACGCTGGCTGGCAGGCCTGGCGGGAGCCGGCGTGTTTGGAGGGCAGACTTGCTCACTCACTGTTAGAAACTGAGCATCTGCTTGGTGCCAGCTGCTCTGCGCTGGGAAGAGCAGGAAAGAAGCCACTTCGGTTTCCGGTATCATGGAGCTTACATCTAGAGAAAGTTGGAAGAGCCAGCAAGTAAGGGCAATGACAAAGGAATTTCTAATAAGTACAAAAAAGAGACAAACTGTGGTGTGATACAGAGTCACCAAGATCTGGTGGAGATAGGGTAGTCAAGGAGGTCGGCCTGGAGGAGGTGACACCTGCAGATGAACCTGAAACGAGAGAAGGAGCCAGCCATCGAGAGAAGAAAACAAGTATTCTGTTCCCCAGTAGGGTACAGCAGATGGAAAGATCCTGAGGCAGGAGGCGGAGTTCTGTGTTCTGCAGGGAAGAAGCCAGTATGTCTGAGATTAGAGACCGAGAGGGGAGCAAGATGGGTCAGCAGTGGGGGAGTGTGTAGGCTCTGGTGAGAAGGGCAGCTCTTACCCTGAGGGCACGTGGGCAGCCACTGGAGGAGGGTGGAGAAAGGGGCTGCGCGGTTGTGTGGGTTACAAGAGCCGTAACTGGCAGAGGAAAGCCGGCACGACAGGAACTTGTGGTTCTCTGGGCAGGAGAGGAGGAAACCAACTGGAGGCTTGCTGTGGAGCCAGACTGCTGGAGTTATGCGCTGATGGAGTTAATTGTGAGGCATGAGAGAGAAACATGAGTTCATTTGCTTGGGTAGCTGGAGGGTACCAGTGCTGTTGACTGAGGAAGCCGGAGAAGGCAGAGAGACAGAAGCAAAGATCTTCCATCTGCTGGCTCACTCCGCAGATGCCTTCAGCAGCTGGGGCTGGGCGAGGCCGCATCTGTGAACTGGGATCTCCCCCCGGGTCACAGGCACCACTGCCTCAGTGTGCATTGGCAGGAAGCTGAATAGGAAGTAGAGCCAGGACTCAGACCTAGGCACTGGGATAGGAGATGCAGGCATCCCACGTGGTGTCTTAACCTTGCACCAAACATCTGTCCCCAGCCATATTGTTTGAGGTGCCAGTTAGGAATTCACGTGAGGCTGTCTTGTTGGGATGCTGACTGCAGGCCTGGGCTAGAGCTGTTTGGAGTCCTTGTCACATCAGTTGTATTGAAAGCTGGGTATATTAAAGCCGGGGGACAGGCTGACCAGAATCAGTAAAGAGGAGGAGCCAGAATTGAGCCCTTGAAGATGCTGACATCAGGAATAAGTTACAGCAGAGAGTGTGAAGGTGCAGCCGGTGAGGTGGGTGGAAGAAGACCGGTTGTGGTGCGAGGGAAGCACCTGTGCGGGAGGGAGTATTCCCAGTCAGGCAGTGTCCTCCAGGGGCTCCCTCTGCACAGCGCCAGGGGCAGGCCGCTTCCGGTGCAGTGCTTGCCAACTGTCCCCGCCTTCAGTTGCTGCAGGGGCGTCCTGAGGGCAGGGCCCGCTTCCTGCTCGCCCCAGGAGTCACTGGATGCTTCGTCTCTTCCCATAGGACTGTTCCCAGAGGGGACGTGATTAGCAGCTTTCCTTATGGGAGTGGGAGGCATTTGTCCAAGAAGTCCAGTTCCTGGCCGGCTTTCCACCCACCCTGCCCACTCGTCTCCCCCACCGTAAGCATCTCGGCTGGGATTGCTCTCCGGGAGGGAGTCACTGGCTGCCCAGATGGAAGGAGGCCCAGCAGCTGGGGTTGCAGTGCAGGTGGGCTCTCTGGCGAGGTGCCGGGCCTCCCTCCTGTTTGTGCAGGGGCTGTTGCTCCCCTCCTGCCTTAGGCCTTGACTGTTGTGAGGTGCTGCCATCAGGTGCCCAGGCGGGCACTTCCTGGGGCCATCTGGAATTGGTAGAGTGTGCTATAGGTGGCGACTTGCCCCATTTGAAAAGCCCTCTATCCCATCCGACAGGTAGACATCCCTGCAGCTTGTGTGTATGTGAATGGTGCTTGGGTGTATAGACATGTGGTGTGCACTCTGTGTAAACCCTCAGTGCTCCGTCTCATCTTCATTGGTAGCGTTGCTGATTTCTGTGGTGTCGATACGTGCTGTGTGCCCTGGAACTGGACTTGGAGATGGACACGGGGTACTTGACAAGGGCTGGGTCCGTTGCTGGGAGGATTCTTTTGAGTGACAATGTTTTTTTCTGTTAGCATACCAATTTCCTGAATCTAAGCCTTTCACAACGTTCTGGTTCTAGATTGTGACTTGTTTTATTATTCTCCTGTCCAGATTTTCAGACATTGTTGAGCATATTCATTTTCAATTCTGGCTTTCTACATTAGATTAATTGGTTTTTAAATGTTTTCAAGTGAACATGCTTAAATGCAATCTCACATTGAAAGTAGTTATGTTGAAGTTACCCTCGATGGACTTCAGTTGGGCTGCCGTTTGCTCGCACCTCACTGAAATCAGGAGCCTGCGGGCCTGGTTACGTGGGGACGTGTGCTGCGAGTGGCTGGCAAGTGTGCACTCTGGAAGAGGTTTTCCTGGCCTTTCCCTCGTGTCCAGATGAGAGCAGCAGAGCCGGCTGCTGACTGCTTTCTCTTCCGTTGTTGCCACCCCGACTTGACTCCCGAGTGCAGAGTTTGTGAGGAGTGACAAGCTTGTTGGTTAAAACAGGTGGCCATTTGTGAAGGGCGCTTGCGTTGTAAAGAGAAGCCAGTGTCTCAGAACTGAGGTCACTGACCAGCTGAGAGACTCGCATGGCCGTTGTCCCTGGTCCAGCACAGGAACCAGCACCCCCACAGAACTCCTGCCAGGGCGTCACCCGGGACAGACACCACACACACAAGGCTGCTTCTCTGCCTCTTGCTTCGGAATTTCACCCCTGCTCTGGGTTAAGTTGCAAATAAGTTTCTCCTGTGGCGGTTTTCGTGTCTCCTCTGTGGAGCTACCTTTCTCAAGTGGCCCTAGGGCAGGGTGCTCCGTGGGACGCAGGCATTTTCTTGCTGTGGGATGAGCAGGTTGGCCTGGTGCTTAACAGGCAGCAGCCTTGTGCCAAGTCAGCGTTCTCGCAGGAACGTAATCGGTACCTGAGCCTTTTAGCCGAGGACGGGGGCGCTTCTGCGGCCGCTCGTGAGTGAAAGCAGATCGCTTCCGTGCAGAGCTCGCTGGACCCTCAGTAGGATGCTGTTGGCAACCGCTCTCCCCTGTCTGGGCCCATTTCCTTCCAGAGGAGCCAGCTGCTGATGGAATGGAAGCAACTGGTCCTCCTGCCTCACTCCTCAGGTGCTGCAGGGGCTGCCGTGGCTCCTGAGACACAGCAGCTAGCCTCCGGCTTCGTTTTATTCAGCATTTATTTTAGCACCTTTGCTTTGCCAGGAGCCAGGATCTTTAAGCTGAATTCATGTTGAGTTTCATAAAGAATTTCGGGTGCCAAATCATTTGCACAACTCGTAGCAACAGAACAAGATAAAAGCAGTGGAAACTTCTCAGCAGGTATTTCAAGTTGGATCCCAGCAGCTCCCCTGCAGGGAATACTGAGGTCTGAGACTGCTACTAATTACGTAAAAATTCCTGTTCAGTAGGGACTGAAGGGATGGCTCTTTAAAATCATCTCTGACGCAGGAATACTGTTCTTTAGCAAGGGAGAGTCCCTCTTCCCTGCAGCCTTTGTGGGTAACATTAAACTTACTTTTGGTTTTAGGAGGTTGCTCAGAGAAGTACAGTCTTTAAAACAACCCTCCCGGAAGAGGAGGAGGAGGAGGAGGAGGAGGCAGCGGGCCTGGTGACCGAGGAGGAGCTTTTCCACCAGCAGGTATTGCTTTCTTGGAACACTGTGAAGTTTAACAAAATTACACAAAAGCCAATTGTTTGACACACACACACCCGTTTCTTGATGAAGCAGAGCAGTGGTGATCCATTAGCTGGGGTTTTTGTGTTTCCCAAAGAGATAGTCTTGGTGCACAGAAGGGTACAGGAGGTAGCTCCTTTCTTAAAGGATTTTTTTTTCTTTTGTTAAATTTTAATGTTCTTTTGTTTTCTAATATACACAGTATGTTATGGTAGGACAAGCATAGCACTTAAAAATTAGTATATATGAATCATTTTTCATGTCCTGAAACTTACCTACCTACTTATAGGGTTCTGTGATTGAAAAGTTTAGATGACTAAATTAGAATGAGCCATGTGCATATGTACTAAAAAATCTCATAATATTCAATTGCAATATGCAAGAAAATTCTTGCTGTATTAAGTTCTGATCATTATCTAATTGCAAGATAGATTTTAGCTGATGGTTGGACTTTTAAGAGCCCTTGAAATAAAGAAACTCCAGATTTGGTTTCAATTAATTACATTGCAATTATTAATAACTAGTGAGTCTTCAGTAGGTTATATTCTCAAGTCAGCCTCTTGGAGTCTGATCATTAATCAAAGTTTATCTACCCTTATCCTGAAAAGACTTGGTCTTCATGCCTCTAGATTTGTTATCTGAGTTTGCTTTGTTTCATTAACTCCAGTCCTACTTTAAATAAACTTTATTTTACATGTATAGTCCCAGAGTTGGGAACTGCTTGAAGTGGATGATGTGAAGTCGCATGAGTTTATTTATTTATTTTTTTAACCTGGATGCCTTCTTACATGTTTTAGAGGAATATGTAGGAGTGGCTACTCTATGGCTGGGTTTAAGAAGAAGCAAACACAAGATCTGGTCCCAGCCCTTAGTGGCTAGAAACGTAACAGAATCAGATGGAGTGATCTGAAGGTGCCAGGCATCAGGTGCTGAGCCAACTGCAGCTGGAGGTCCTCTGGGCTACCGTGGTAGTTGAGAAGAACTGTGGGGAAGGAACGATGCTTGTCCCATATTTTGCAGGACGAAAAATTATTTGGGTGTTAGAGAGACGCAGATAATGTGTTCTGAGGGTGTTTAGATTATCTGTTACTACAGTAACAGACTACCCCAACATTAAAAAATTTTAAACAATGATTTCTTACTTTCCAAGGGTCTGTGGTTTGAGTGGGCTCTGTGGGGTGGCTCTTCTGCTCTGCTTGGTGAAGACTGCAGTCAGCCGTGCAGTTAACATTCTGCTGGGAGCTTGAGTGGAGATGGAATTCTTTCATACCTCTTTCCATGTGGCTTCTCATGAACCAGTGGGTTAGTCTTTGCCTCTTTGTAACATGGCAAGTTGCCTAAGAGGATGAAAAGGGAGAGAGAGAGAGAGAGAGAACTTCAGTCTGCTGGTTCAATCCCCAAGGGCTGCAATGGCCTGGACTGGGCTAGACCAAAGACAGGAGCCCAGAATGCCATCTAGGTCTCCACTTGGGTGGCAGGGCCCAAGCACTTGGCCCATCTTCAAGCTGCCTTCCCAGGTACATTAGCAGGGAGCTGAATTGGAAGCAGAGCAGCTGGGACTTAAACCTGTACTCTGATAAGGAATGCCAGCATTGTAAGCAGTGGCTTAACCCACTGTGCCATGGTCCTGGCCCTTGATCCGTTTTCTTAGCAGTTATTTTTCCTTCTGTTTTTTCTTCAGGGAACCCCAAGAGCAACCAACAGAAGCTGTGCAATTATGTAAACCTCTCAAATCCTGTCTTCCTCAAGATAAAGAAGAGTGGTAACCCTTACCTGTATACAGTGCAGAGCCTTCTCCGAAGCACAGAATATTTTTATATTTCCTTTATGTGAATTTTTAAGCTGCGAATCTGATGGCCTTAATTTTCTTTTGACACTGAACGTTTTGTAAAGGAAGTCATATCCATACACTTTGTTGCAAGATGTGAATTATTGACACTGAACTAACTGTGTACTGTCTGGAAAGGGTCCCTCAACTTTTTTGGCATTTTTTTTTTGTATTTTTTTAAGTTCTTATGAGAAGGGGAGGGGAGGGTAAATAAACCACTGTGTGTCTGGGTGTAATCTGAAGATTGCTCCATCTAGATTAGCAATCTGCTCTTGATTATCCTCTGCTATATATAACGGTGCTGTGAGGGAGGGGAAAGCATTTTTTCAATATATTGAAACTTTTATACTGAATTTTTTTGTAATAAGCAATCAAGGCTACAGATTTTTTTAAAATAGAAAAGAGAAACTCTGTAAGAAGGCAATATTAATCTAATCATCATGTGAGCCCTCTGGATGAAGGATTCCACAACCTTTGTTTTATGGTTACTTCTAGATTCTTAATTCATGCGGGGGGAGGGGAGGCAGGGGAGGGGCGGGGAAGGGTTTCTCTATTAAAAGCGCATTAGCTGTGTTTTTTAAGATAGTGTAACATGCTTAAATTTCTTATGTGACATTAACAAATAAAAAAGCTGTTTTAATATTAATCTACTGTCTTTTTTTAACCCTCTCAAAACAGATCTTGCTTTTTGTAAAAAGTAATCTGACTTGTTTGAACTAGATGTTTCCTTAAGGTTTTGGTAGTTGGTAAACCCACAACTAAGCTGTTGTGAGGGGGTCTCCCCTGTCCTCGTCAGCCTTCTCTTGTCATCACGATTGGCAGTAATAGCGGGAATAAGAAAGCAGTACCACTTACTGTTCTGAGAGGGACATCCTGCTCAGTGCTTGAGTATTTATTTATTTTTAACCTTATTAACAATAAGGCTTTCAGGTCTTTAGGAAAACTGAAAGGGGCAGCGGGAGAAGACAAGGAGGAAGAAAATGAAGAGAATACTTCAGAGCCCTTTTATTTTCATTTAAAATAGGGAGAAAGGAAGCCACTAAAAGCTACCCTCAGAGGAGTTAGGTGGGAATGGTAGAAGACTGCAGGTGTGCTGTGCTGGGAGCTGACAGTGTTATTTCAGAGCTAACTAGAGCCAGTGTTTGCCTTGCTCTGAGAATATTCCTGCAGAGACTCCCAGCTTTCACTTGGAAATAACTCATAAGGCCCCAGCATTACTGTGTTGCACAGATTTATTGTGTACTCTGGTGCTGTCGCAGACACAAGACAAATGCTGGGTTAGAAATTCTGTCTGCTGAAGCAGATAAAATGATAACTTCTCAACACAAGAGTTATCTTCAGAATGAGAATGGCAGTACCATAAATAGCCACTCTTGGTTGTGAAACATCTTGCCACAAGATGGGGTTCTTGCCATCAAAATATCCTCGAGATGCCTTACTGCTGGATAAATTGGTTTTTTTTTATAACCCAATTTAATTAGGCATTTAAGAAAAATTGGCAGTTATAATACTGTAGAACAGTCGTACACCCAAATTTATAGTGAAAGGTCCAGGACTCAATTAACAAATAGTTTGCTGCCCCTGGGTCTGGCAGAGGATTGTTAGGTCTCTTCAGACAGACAGACGGGGCTAAGTTGAAGGCCATTCCCACACCCGAAAGACCAGAGGAGACAGGGCTTTGTGTTTCTGCGTCAGTGGTGGCCACTTGTCCAGAGCGCGCACATATATACACATACACACACACACACATAGATTTTTGGGTTACTTGTTTTATAACAAGTTCAGTCTTTCCCTTTGTTTAGCCTTTAATATTTCTAGTTTCACTGCTGCATTTAGATACGCGTTTACTTCAGTTCCTCTCATTTGGACCTCATGTTTATGGTCTTCAGAAAGAAAGCTTTCTTTGCGTGTTATTTTGTTGCATACAGGTAGATGCTGTCATCCCTTTCTCTGTTCTTCCTGTCCGGGATTTCTTGTAGACTCACTGAACATACCCTCTATCTGTTTTAGATTTCTCTGTGGTGTATTTGTATTCAGAGTAACTCCTTGTACTTATCTCACTAATTCTGTTCTCAGCTCTGTCTAATCTGTCATTTATCCAGGCCATTGACAACACATCATTGGCAAAATTGCTTCTGAAGTTGTCTTTGATTCTTTCCCAAATTGTTGTGTTCTTTTTTTTAAAAATTACTGTTTCTATTTTTTTTCTTAAAAATTTATTTATTTGAAAGGCAGCGTTACAGAGAGAGAGATATCCACTGATTGACTCCCCAGATGGCTGCAATGGCCAGGCCTGGGCCAGGCTGAAGCCAGGAGCTTTATCTGCGTCTCCTACATGGGTGCAGGGGCCCAAACACTTGGGCCATTTTCTGCTGCTTTTCCCAGGCCGTTAGCAAGGAGCTGGACTGGAAGTGGATCAGCCAACACATAATCCGGCCCTCATGGGATCCCAGGCGGTGGCTTTACCTGTTATGCCACAATGCTAGCCCCTACTTCTAATCTTCTAAAGCCATTTTAATCATTTATTTAATAGTTAGAATTCCTGTTTCTTCAGCTCTTGGGGATGCTGTTTTTTCTGTTAGCTGCCTCTGTTGATGCTCCCTCAGGGGCTTGCTTCTTGCTTCCTCATGGAATTTTTAGGATTGTGAATGCATTTGCGGCCAGAGTTGTTTATATACACACATACATACTTACATTTATTTGAAAGGCCGAGTGACAGAGCTCTTCATCTGTTGGTTCACTCTCCAGATGGCCGCAACAGCCAGGGCTTGGCCAGGCCAAAGCCAGGAGCTCTGTCCAGGTTTCCAGTGTAGGTGGCAGGGATCCAAGTACTTGAGCCATCACTTGATGCCGTCCCAGGTGGCTTTCTTAGGAAGCTGGATAAGGGGGACATAGCTGGCAGAGGCAGGACTCACAGGGGATGCAAGCTACCCAAGTGGTGGCTAAACCCACTGCATTAAACGCCTGCCCTGAGAAAGGAGTATTCTAATTCATATTCCTCTTGGTTTCAATCTCTTATCATCCTTTTTATCATGTCTTAAATTAACAAAGAAACTTACTTAAATGTCCCTTTTCCTAGCCAAAACACATTTGAGAGTGAGAGAAATTAAAAAAAAAATCTTTAAATAATCCATACCTTCTGGATCATTGGCTTCTAAACAAAATGCAGACTTTTTTCATTTCTCTTGCACGAAGTAGCAGCATGGCTATGCATTTTGGGAGGTGCTGCCAGCAGGTTACTGTTTGCCAGGGTTCAAGCTTTTGAATCCTGGTTCTGGGATTCTGCAGAGGGGTTCTGGGAGCTGCAGAACCGCAATGGGCCATCCCTGCCTGCCCAACAAAGGCACTGCAGCAGGCAGCATTTAGGATTTGGTGTTTCTCCTCTGGGGCTGCCTGTCTGAAGGAGACTTCAGAACCAAATTAATGGGGCTGAGGGAGGAATTTAGAACATGACTTGCAGGGGCCGGCGCTGGGGCACTGTGGGTTAAGCTGCCTGTGATGCCAGGATTCCATAGGAACACTGGTTTGTGTCGCTCCCCCTCTTCGCGGAGGAACGACACAGGACCCTGCGCTGTTCTTTTGTCTGCTCGGCCCTCCCCAGGTTTGCTGCTGGTTCTTCCCGGGTTGGCTACCGACCCTTCCACCTCCGTGGAAGGGCGGTTCCCCCTGCCACTTTCCCCACTTCCGCGGGGGAGTGGCACACCGCCGGCCGGCTCTCTCGGGGGCTGCACAGGTGTTCCCTCAGATAGATGTTCCTGGTGCATATTGTCTCTCCTCCTTTATAGTCCTCTTCCACCAATCCCAACTCTGCTACCCACACGCCGAGTACGCTGCTCTCCTCCAATCAGGAGCAGGTCCTGCTGTTTATTGGTTGAACTGGAGGCAGCTGTGTAGAAGCTGTTTCTTCCTCTCCCAGCGCCATATTGTGGGAGAGCAGATGCATAGAATAAGTCTTAATTCCAGTAACAGTCTAGTCCGAGTTGCTCCCCACAGTTTGAGTCCTGGCTGGTCCACCTCTGATCCAGCTCCCCAGTAATGCACCTGGGAAGGCAGCGGAGGATGGCCCAAATGCTTTGGCACCTGCCACCCTCATTGGAGACGCTGAAGTTCCAAGCACCTGGCTTTGGCCTGGCCCAGCCCCGACTATTAGTGCCATTTGAAGAATGAACCAGTGTATGGAAAATCTGTCTTTTCCTCTCTTTGTAGATCTGCCTTTCAAATAAATAAACCTTAAGAAAGAAAAAAGGACATAATGCAAAACTCAGCGAAGTCCTTTTTCAAGGTGTTGGGGGCTGGAGCTGTTGAGTGGGAAGAGCAGTTAGTTCCTGGGGAGCAGCTCTGGCTGGCATGGACAGGCAGTGTGAGAGCAGTGGGCAGCCAGAGGGTGACCAGGAGCCCGTTTGCCCTGGAGACGCGCGTGGGACCCAGAGTGTGAGCTTGAGTGACATCCACCCCTGCCCTTGCTTCTACAGTAATGCTTTTTCTTTCACTTTTAGCAGCACAGTAAATCCTGTGCCCCGCTGAGATTTCTCCAGAAACAAAACGCACCTCTCAGGGACAGCCTGTTCAGTAGCCCGCTTACTTGATAACAGTAAAACACTATTGTGTGAGTGCTTCCTCCTCCAGGCCGACTTGGAATTCTCAGTTTAAATGCCAGCCAAGTTTGCTTTTAGAGAAATCACAGCACTGATTCCTTTTTGGTGATTCTTGTGCTTTGCTGTGTGTGACTGCAGCTGAGCCTCCATCGGTGGAATCTAAAGCCGTTTGCATTTGTATGCCACCGGCTTCAGTAGTGGGGTGAGCTCTGCGATGTGAAATAAACCATCACTTTGTAAGCTTTGTTTTCTAACTCACCTGGCTCGCAGCTGGTGGCTGGTGTCCAATGGCCAGTGCCTGGGTGTTTTGGGCAGATGTGAGTACTGGCTTGAGGGGCCGGGTACCTGGGCCAGGTGTGGTTCTCAGGGTCTGTGGCTTTAGTCTGGATGTGAAAAGCTCCAGCTGTCTGCTGTGGGTGTTTGTTTATTTCCTCTGGTCCTGGATCCCATGACTTAAGTGTGGCCACGAGTGGTCGCTAGTGTCGGCAGGGACCAGGGGGACACAATGTCTCACTGCGCTGAGTGCGTACACTTCTCTTCTGAGAGACAGCTGGCCGAGCACTGGCCGAGGGTGGTCCCCAGAAGACCTTCTCACGGACTTGTTGCCCAAACTGTGAGTCCCAGCTCATGGGTTTTCCCTTCTTACTCTCCACATTTGAGCCAGATAGCCTCTCAGCTCTCATTCATTCCCCCCCATCCCTTTTTTGTTTTGACAGGCAGAGTGGATAGTGAGAGAGACAGAGAGAAAGGTCCTCCTTTGCCATTGGTTCACCCTCCAATGGCCGCCACGGCCAGCACGCTGAGGCTGGCGCACCGCACTGATCCGAAGCCAGGAGCCAGGTGCTGCTTCTGGTCTCCCATGGGGTGCAGGGCCCAAGCACTCGGGCCATCCTCCACTGCACTCCCTGGCCACAGTAGAGAGCTGGCCTGGAAGAGGGGCAACCGGGACAGAATCTGGCGCCCCGACCGGGACTAGAACCCGGTGTGCCGGCGCCGCCAGGCGGAGGAGTGAGCCGCGGCGCCGGCCCTCATTGCCCTTTAGTAAGTGCTGTTTATGTATATATTTCCTGAGAGCCAGATCTGCTGGTTTGCTCCCCAAATGCTCACGACAGCCAAGGCTGCACCAGGCTGAAGCCAGGGTCCCAAACTTAATTGGCATCTTCCACATGGGTGGCAGGACCCCGAGCACTGGGGCTTTCATGCTGCCCTCAGAGTGTGCATTAGCAGGAAGCTGGACTAGGAAGCACAGCCAAGGCTTGGCCCTAGGAACTCCAAAATGGGATGCAAGTCTCCAGTGGTATCCTAACTGCTGTGCCACACTCTTGCCTCCAGGTGCTGCTCTTTGGCCTACATCCTGGTATGAGTTTGTTCTCTTCCAAAACCTGGGGCCATGGCCCAGCCTTTTTGTTGGCTGCCAGCTTCAGTCCTTCATTAATGCTGCCTTTGCCGCGGTAGCGAGATGGGACTGAAGCGGTTCTTCCTGGAGCCACAGTGTCCTATGAACCACTTTTCCAGCTGTGTAGTCAGACCACTGCCATAATGTGGCTGTCTTCCTAAGAAAAGCACTGTTGGAAAGTCTGAACCCTGCAAAAGGTTCACTCCTCATGTCTGGACTGCACCCCAAGAATAGGTGGGTAGGGTCCTCTGTGCAGAAACAGGGCTTGCGTGCCTGAGGTGACCTCATCGCAGGCGTCCCCAAGGGGGCCTGCTGCAGGGGTGTGGCTGTGGGGCAGTGGGCGGCTCTGGGGACGTAGCAGTGCTCAGCACTTCCCAGGGAGCAGGGCTGTCACCCTGGCCTCTTCCTCACCGTGGAACTGTCGTTTGTCACCCACGAGAGCAGAAAAGCACTGCAAGGGCCGCCGAGAGGAACACGGGAGCCAGGGAGAGGTGCACATGGGTTGAGTGTCCACGAGGCCAGGCCCTTGTCACATCCTGAGAGCTCCCAGAGCCGTGCTAGGTACAGGGCATCACCCCATGCTGCAGCGGGGTCACGGGGCCAGAGGAGTCGCTCACTCGCTTCCTCCTCCCACAGCCATTCTCGGGGAGAATTCGCTTCACCAGGCACAGCCTCGCAGTGAAGTCCAAGATGACACAGCCAGTTCCTGTCTTGAGGAATCAGTGTGGTCGGCCAGTGCTGTGTGTTTGATGGCGACCCCTCTGCTGTCCCAGAGTAATTTACAGAACCAGTTTGCTAATGAAAACGGTGCTGTTCCTTGTCAAAAATGGATGGGGGCCGGCGCCGCGGCTCACTAGGCTAATCCTCCGCCTTGCGGCGCCAGCATACCGGGTTCTAGTCCCGGTCGGGGCGCCGGATTCTGTCCCGGTTGCCCTTCTTCCAGGCCAGCTCTCTGCTGTGGCCAGGGAGTGCAGTGGAGGATGGCCCAAGTACTTGGGCCCTGCACCCCATGGGAGACCAGGAGAAGCACCTGGCTCCTGCCATCGGATCAGTGCGGTGCGCTGGCCTCAGCATGCCGGCCGCGGCGGCCATTGGAGGGTGAACCAACAGCAAAGGAGGACCTTTCTCTCTGTCTCTCTCTCTCACTGTCTACTCTGCCTGTCAAAAAAAAAAAAAAAAAAAAAAAGGATGGGAACAATTCCAACTGTCAGATAACCCCCAAATCCCTATTTTAAATCTTGGTTCTTCAAACTAATGGCAGCTGTTGGCATAGTGGAGTTTAGAGAATGTTTTCACGGCCACTGTTGGGCACGGCAGTTAAGCCGCTACGTGGGATGCCTGCGTCCCATATCAGAATGCCTGGGTTTGAGTCCTGGCTCTGTTTTCAATCCAGCTTCCTGCTAACACGTCCTAGGAGGCAGCAGATGATGGTTCAAATACGTGGATCTTTGCCAGCCACATGGGCAATGTGGGTAGAGTTCTGGGCTCCTGGCTTTGGCTTGGGCTAGCCCTGGCTGTTGAGGGCATTTGGGGAGTGAACCAGCAATCTGTCTCAGGCTTTCAAATAAATAAACTTGAAACAAAACCCCTCTTGAGTTTATTTAGCTGATCTGTGCTTGTCAGACCTTGAAGGCGGAATTCTCTGGAGCAGGGAAGATTCCTTTCTCCACAGCCTCAGTTTTTCCATCTTCCTCCCGCTGTTATGAACTCTCAGGTAACAGAGCTACAGTCCGGTCGGTGCACTGACCCTTCCCAGGCTGGCTGCATTTCAGGATGTACTTGCCCTGACATCAGGGAGATGAGTGAGTGTTCTGTCATAATGGGCTCATGGGGGGTCCTCACCATTAGGCAAGCCAGACAGAGGTGGGTGGAGCAGCCGTACGTGGTTCAGAGCCACGTGTTAACAGTGCATCTGGGCATCGTTGAAGCTGACCAAGAGGCAGTGCAACCACATCCCAGCGCCCTGCTGGGCACTGGGCGTAGGCTGAATAACAGGAATTATTGGAAATGGTGATTCAGCTCTGATTAAGAAAGACTGTTAAAATTTTTTTTTCTCCTTTTATCACAGAAAACTGACCCCAGTTGAAAATATGCCAGCTGTGGTTATGAGTTATATCCCAAATTCATGTTTTCCCACATGCATGAGCCTTCCCCGTAGATATCTTTTAGATAAAAAGTAAAGAGCAGCACCGTTTGCTCGGGAACCAGCTCTGCACATGGGAAGCCCCTGCCAGGAGCCACAGCGAATGACACTATCGGCCGTCACTGTGCGGCCCTGGAAAGTCGAACAGTCCCATGCGTCTCAGCCCGGAACGAGGTCCTGTTCCAGAGTTGATGGGAGAATTAAGTCCTGGGGAAGGAGCACACCAGTGCAGTCAGTGGGCTGTGAACGCGTAGGAACAGGAGACCGACTAACACCACCATTTTGGCTTGGGTGTTGAGGTGGGCCTGTTTCGTGAATGTACTGCTGGTACCTGGGAGGCTGAGTGGAAGCAGTCTTGGTTAGAGCTAACATCTCTCTGGGAATTAGTCTGCCAGGAGCTTACCCAAGGAAGGCCACTGCCAATAGTGGGAGCACATCCTGTTAATTCAACCTTTCTGAGCCCTGTGCTAACTCATGCTGTGTGGTAGGCCCTGACAATCCCATGCTTCGTCGAAGGGGATCTTGTCTGACCCTGGTGGGGCTCACAGCCTGGCATGGGAGACGGATGTCAGTCAGGTATTCACACAAAAAGGCAAAGCTCCAGCTGTGCTAAGTGCAGTTGCAAAAGGCAGGAGTACCGCGCAGCAGGCTGCAGGGCACGGGAACCAGCCATTAGGAAAGATGCGGGCACCAGGGGGCAGCTCGCGCCTCCACAGTCCGGGTACCCGAGCACCCAGGGGAAGGGCGGGGAAGGTCTAGAGTTGACTTCTTGTTGGCCTCATTTGGACACCCTCTCGCGGTGACATTCTGCTCCAGCCCCAGATGACCCAATCCAGACTTCAGCCAGGGCACAGGGCAAGACAGAAGAGGGCTGCTTGGTGAGATCACAGGGAGAATTGTGGACACGCGCAGGGCCCCCCAGGTCTGCAGCCCTCTGGGGCTGGTTCTGAGACGCCATCAGGGGCTGGGGCTGGCCAGCACTTGGCCGGGCAGCTGCGTGGGACTCAGTGCCCTCTGACATTTCGGTTCTGACAACTGGGGGTTGGGCAGGAATAGATAATACTGAGTCTAGGGACCAAGAGCTGCCCAAAGATGGGCTTTGTGCATACCCCTCAGAGGGACAGCCTGCCCCGAGACGGAATCCTAGCCACCCTCTTCCCACCCTGCAGCTAGCTGAGCCTGAAGAATAGCAACAGCGGCTTTTTTTTTTTCTTCTGAAAACTGAATACTATACGATGACAGTGACTTTTCCATGAGACGCTCCGGGACGTGCACTTGGGAGTTTTCCGTCTTACACACACGCCAGCTCCCCCTGGAAGTGGTCTCCACTGGACCTCCTGTTCTGGCTCACTTTGCACTAATGTGCATTCACTTCCCCTTCCAAGTCCATGCAGGTGCAGGGCTCCTGTACAGGTGTTCTGCACGGCCGGCAGGAGAGAGGCACTTGTGACCACCATCAGTGCTATGACTCGGCACTCACACTGCAACTTCATCCCTATTGTTTAAAGATTTATTTATTTATTTGAAAGGCAGAGTTACAGAGAAGCAGAGGCAGAGAGAGACAGAAAGAGAGGTCTTCCATCCGCTGGTTCACTCCCCAGATGGCCACAACAACCGGAGCTGTGTGCTGATTTGAAGCCAGGAACCAGGAACTTCTCCCACGGGGGTCCAGGGCCCAAGGACCTGGGTCACCTGGGTCACCTGGGTCACCTTCCACTGCTGCTTTCCTAGGCCATAGCAGAGAGCTGGATTGGAAATGGAGCAGCCGGGATGCGAATAGGCGCTCACATGGGATGCTAGCACTGCAGGCAGCAGTGTGGCATAGCTGGCTCTTTTTTTTTTTAAGATTTATTTATTTATTTGAGAGACAGAGTTATAGAGAAGCAGAGGCAGAGAGAGAGAGAGAGAGAGTTGTTTAAAACCCAAGATAATAGCGACACTGGAGCTGCCACGGTGCTCAGAGCTCAGACGGGAAATGCGATGGATTTCTGGAACTTGCTTGGCAGTCACTTCCAAGTTCTCCCATTGAGACCAAATGCTGAGAAAATGCTTTGGCTCCCGCCCGTTGGCTGCCCTGCTCTCTCCCGCCTTCCCGTGTTCAGGCCTGCATACTGCTGGGTTGGAACTGTCTTCCCACGGGGGAGAAGTCACATCTGAAACTGAACGCCACTCTGTCTGGGCCATGGAACCGAGACGGCAGCACCTCACCTGTCCTTGAAGCTGGCCAGAGCTAGGTTTCTGATCTTCATTTAAACAAATGATCTGAGCCATCAGGTGGGAATGGGTGTTGAAGCGTGTCCCAGCCAAAGCCAGCTTGGCACTAAGGCTGTCAGAAGGAATCACTCTGGCCCTTTGGCTACTCTTCCCCAAGAAGTGGGGGGGAAGGTTGAGAAACACTGAATTGTGAAATCAACACAGGCAGTTTCTTCAGGGCTTGCATTTCCCTTCTGTTCAGAAGAGCTCGTGAGAGGCTGTGGAGAGAGACGTGTGCTGACTCCAGACCCTGAAGCAGCAGTGGGGGACACACGGCCACTTCTTGCCCGGCTGCTCTCTGGAGAGACCTGCTTTTGACAATGGCTGCCTTGTATTTTCCTCCCTAAGCCCCCTGAGCTGGGGCTTTTGCCTGGAGCGGTGCTGAACTTGAGAGCGTGGGAGGGATGGGGATGGGGAGGAATCAGCTGGAGATCGGCTGAATGAAACACAGATTGGGCTGACCTGTCCTGGGATACTTCCAGTGCTCTGTGTGTGCTGGAGTGTGCACAGTGTGTGTACGTGAAGGTTCATTTCCTGGGCCACAGAGGAGAAACAGAGCCTTCCCTGGCTTTGTCCTTTGGGAGGCAGTGGTCTCTGGTGTGCCCTGTGGCCCATGTTGGGCTGGATCACAGTGAATGTGCCCCCATTTCACCGTGGGGCAGTCTGAGAGTGACAGCTCCTGCACGCCCTCCACCCTCGGCGGGATGTGGGTTGGTCTGCACTAAACTGGAGCACCAAGGACCACTGGCCTTCTGTTCATCCCTGACAGCACCATTGCTGGCGCTGAGCCCAAGGTCTCCGCTTGGATGCACCTGCCTTCTCAGGACAGCTCCAGCACAGCGGCCGGCTGTCCTCACAGGGTGGCACTCACGCTAGCATGGCCGACATCGAGCATCCGAGCTGGGCACCCAGGACATCTGCACGCAGAATCCTGGAACCTAAGCCTGTAATTCAAACCCACCCTGGTTTCTAAACTCACGTGGAGCCTCTTGCTCTCCTGCCCCAGCCAGGGCCCACCCCTGCTGCTCACTGTCCCTGCAGAGCCACAGCATTCTGTTAGACAGAACTTGTTGTCTGGCAGATGTGCCCAGCTCTCTCCCTCCTCCTTCGCTCCCTCTCCATCTCCCTCTCTCGGGAAGCAAAAGTTTAAACCTATATGCAAAGCAGGAAGACACCTGCAACAAATGGCAAATCCGGCTCCAACAAGTATCCATATAGGGCCAGTCTGCTTCCAGCTGGACTCCTCACTCCCCCGACTCCCTCTGCTTTGGGATTATTTTAAAGCAAATCCCAGATACTGCAAACCTTCTTTCCTTAGCGTTTGTAATTCACTCTCCAGAGGATACTAAGGCTCCATACACGTCTGTCCGCAGTGTATGCCACACAGTATCCTTTTTGTCTTCTTTCCCACCTTTACTGAGGCATTACTGACATAAACATTTTCATATTTATGAGGTAAACCATGATGTCCTGATATATGCAGAGACTAAATTTATTAGAGCTAAGCAACCTATCCCTCACCTCACACGCCCATCATTTGTGCTTTTGACAACATTTCCGCTCACTCTCAGCAGTCTATTAGGTATGTCCTTATTGGCCTCAGGCATCGGCCAGACAACAGAGTTCCAGAGCCCATGCGTCCTGTCCACCTGATGCTGCGACCTTTGACCAGCGTCTCCCCATTACCCCCAATCATTTCATCCACCCTTCAGCGAGTACCTCTAACAGATAAGAACTTACGAAGCACATAATCACCATTCCATTACACCTACTGCAGGCAATAATTCTTTAGTATGACTTCGTGTTCACTGTTCACATTTCCTGATAGTCCCACGGTGTTTTGTTTTTAATTTTTATGTATTTACTTTTATTTCAAAGGCAGAGACAGAGCTTTTCCATTTAGTGGTTCATTCCTCAAATGCCCACCACTAGCACGACTGGGTAAGGCTGAAGCCAGGAGCCAGGAACTTCATCCAAATCTCCTGGCTGACACCCAAGTGCTACAGACATCACCTGCTGTCTTCCAGGGTGTGTGGTAGCAGGAAGCTGGAGCTGGGAGAGGAGTTGGGCTTTGAACCCAGGCACTCAGCTACGGGGTGACCTGATTCTTTAGCATGTTCCAAAGGTTACTAATGAGGGTGGTTTTTAGTGTCATTACAAATGTGACTTTCAACACAGAAGACGTGTAACTAATTACTGTCTGATGTTCATTTTGGTCTCTGAGGCCAGTGGGAGGTGTTTAAGTTGCATTCTTTGTCCTTTGGACATGATCACATTAGGCTTCCTTGCATTCTGGTATGACAAAGTGTTCTGGATCCACCTTGGGCATTTCCTGTCCCTGACACAGAGTCAGACATTTCTCCAAGGCGACTTGTTTTGTGAGTAGGAAGGCGGTAGAGACTGGGTGTGTCCGGGTCTGGAGACTAGCTTGCGTGACTACTGAGGGGTCTGGAAGGTACGTGCTTGGAGGAGACCTACCTCTCGTACACGGGTATGATCACCAGAGTATTCAACACATGCAAACCCCACCCAGGCTGCCTCAACCCGGGTGCATGGCTGCAGGTGCCTTGCCCTTTGCAGACCTTGGCTAATTCTTAATCCTCCTCATCTAGGATAGAGCAGATTAGATCCTTCCCTCCCCACCCTGTCAGCTCCCACAGAACTCGGCGGGAAGGCAGTCACGTTTAGGACTTGCCGAGCTGCAAAAGGTTACTTGGGTCAGAGCTGCCCCCCGTGCTCTGTTCTGAACATCCTTCCAGAATGCTACATGTTTTGGGGGAATCTGTTATCCCACAACAGACCTCCTAACTCGGCCATGAGCTTAAGATGTTGCCCACCATGACTGAGGCCGGTGTCTCAGACTGCAGCACCGACCACTGATGCCCAGAGCAGAGTCCAAGATGGCTTCTGTAGACTCTCCAAAAGCATCTCCATGCCTGGGGGGCTCGAGTGGGCAGGGTGCCCACCCACGTGGCATCCATCTGCACAGCCAGGGCCTCCAGTACCCTCAGCTGACAATCTTGGAGCATGAGATACCATCAGTCCTAAGCGCAGACTGTGAAAGGAAGACCAGCGATGGAAAATAGCCAGTGACACTTTATGCCTTAACAAAATTAACTGTAAAAGGTGCAGCAAGCTGTCTGAGCAGTTCTGATCATTCTACAGTAAGGGTGACGCCACCCGCCCATCATGGGGGCTGTTCTCGGTGGCCTCCGTGGCACAGGCTGCTCTGGGACAGGTGTTCTGCAGCCTCGCCCCCCACCTTTCCCAAGGCAGACTGAAAAACACCAGCAGCTCTGAAGCTCCATCCAGGAGTAAAGCACAGGTCCACGTCTACTTAGTGTGACTCGTTTGTGGCTGGGTGAAAGTCACGGCTGCCTCTTCTGGCCATGGCAGGCAGAGAGCCGGGAGAGGTGTGGTGACTGTGTTTATGTGGGACGCACCCAAGGTCCCGACGGCACTCACTGCCCTTTGCACACACACACAGCCCCCAAGAGCCAGAGAATCAGATGACATTATGCATGATCTAAGAATCAAAGGACTGAACAGACTTCAACACTCTCATTTGTAGCAGCCCAGCCTTTTGTTTCCAGTGAAATCTAGCTCAGTTGCTCTCTCTGTCAGCAGAGAAGGTGGCCCAATGGGGCTTGGGCACCACAGTCAAGGTTATGGGTCTCTTCTCCACACCCTCCCCCTGCTCAGCAATGCCAGGGCTCCAAGGACTTTTTGACAAAGCTATCAGTATGGGGAACTCATCCTGACCCCATCATCCCCGCCCTGTCAATTCTGGAAGTGCTGAATAAGTGAGAGAAGATTTGCTGGAGCTGAGAAAAAAATAATAAAACCCAAGGATTATTTATAGAAGTGTGGAAGGTCTGAGTGGAGGTGGGCCTGGGTGCCACCTGGGCACAGGTCTAGGAGGGAGAGTCTTGTCCTTCTCTCTCCTCTGTGTAGTGCTTCTCCTTGGAAGCCTCACACCCAAGGCAATAGCCCAGGGCCACCAGTTCTGGTGTGTTCTATGCAGGATGGGCTAGGGGCACGCAATGTGTGTGCAGGCAGATCACCGGCCACAAGGAATTCCATTTCTCTGGTCCTCCACTCTCCCATGGCAAGCTGAATGCAATCCAGAGAAATGGGACTTCGGAAACAGTGATCAGGGCAGAGGCTTCCTGAGGGCAGGGTCAATGCTAAGGCACGGCACACGGAGAGTGGCTGCATCCAGTGGCTGCAGCCGAGGGTCTCCCAGCCCAGGTGTATGCCCCTCCTTCTGCTGATATCATCAATCAGCATCACCAACCAAGGTAATGAAGCTCCCTGGAGAATATGAGTTCACAGGGAAAAACAATGAGACACGAGGTAAGATGCTAGCGTCAAGACAACAGAATAGCAAAATCAATGTAAATGTACTAAACTCGCCAACCCAAAGATAAAGGTTCTCAGATTAAATGTTAAAAAGAACATTGGACAATGTTCTCTGTAGGAAACTTCAAAGGTACAGGAATGTTTAATAGAAACTGACCAAATAGGATATTAAAATATCAGAATGTACAAGCAGAATAGTAGAATATTATATTTTGGTAAGAGGAACAATATGTCAAGAAGATCTACTGATAAAGGTAAACTTATCAGTATAGCTTCAAGTATACAAAGCACCTGACAGGAATAAAAGGAGAAATAAAACCAATAATTATAATCAGAAAATTCTGTATGCCCCTTGCAGAAGTTGAGAGACCAAGCGTGAAAAAGAGCAAAGATAGGAGGATGTTTACCACACATAAGCTATAACATTTGTAGCATATATGGTTCACTTGTGTATATATGTATATATACATATATATATGTATA
Organism: Oryctolagus cuniculus; assembly: GCF_964237555.1. Classification (NCBI taxonomy): domain Eukaryota; kingdom Metazoa; phylum Chordata; class Mammalia; order Lagomorpha; family Leporidae; genus Oryctolagus; species Oryctolagus cuniculus. The sequence goes on from NC_091437.1 coordinate 16,037,547, forward strand.
TTTTTATATAACCAACCAAGTATTAAGCCAAAGAAATCCACGACTGAGCCGGCGCCGTGGCTCAATAGGCTAATCCTCCACCTTGCGGCGCCGGCACACCGGGTTCTAGTCCCGGTTGGGGCGCCGGATTCTGTCCCGGTTGCCCCTCTTCCAGGCCAGCTCTCTGCTATGGCCAGGGAGTGCAGTGGAGGATGGCCCAGGTGCTTGGGCCCTGCACCCCATGGGAGACCAGGAAAAGCACCTGGCTCCTGGCTCCTGCCAGGATCAGCGCGGTGCGCCGGCTGCAGCGGCGGCCATTGGAGGGTGAACCAGCGGCAAAGGAAGACCTTTCTCTCTCTGTCTCTCTCTCTCACTGTCCACTCTGCCTGTCAAAAATAAAAAAAAAAAAAAAAAAAAAAAAAAAAAAAGAAATCCACGACTTTAAATAATCAGCATTACAGAGACCTTATGTCTTTGTAATTAATAACCAAAATACAAAAGAATAACACTCGGCCAGCGCCGCGGCTCAATAGGCTAATCCTCCACCTTGTGGCGCCGGCACACTGGGTTCTAGTCCCAGTCGGGCCTCCGGATTCTGTCCCGGTTGCTCCTCTTCCAGGCCAGCTCTCTGCTGTGGCCAGGAAGTGCAGTGGAGGATGGCCCAAGTGCTTGGGCCCTGCACCCCATGGGAGACCAGGAGAAGCACCTGGCTCCTGCCATCGGATCAGCGCGGTGCGCTGGCTGCAGCGTGCCGGCCGCGGCGGCCATTGAAGGGTGAATCAACGGCAAAAAGGAAGACCTTTCTCTCTCTCTCACTATACACTCTGCCTGTTAAAAAAAAAAAAAAAAAAAAAGAATAACACTCTCCGTTCCCTCTGCTAATTTGCCAAAACTCACTCATAAAGAATTTGAGTTAAAGACAGAAACAAGAAAACATTTTAAATGTTTAGAAGTAAAATTTAAATAATGAGAAGTTTTTAAAATTGGAGTAATTAGATGAAGAAGTACTTAGAAGAAATTTTATAGTTTTAAATCAGTTATCTGGAAGCAAAAACCAAGGAAACAAGAGCGAATAAGAAGTAAAACTAGCAAGGGGCAGGTTCCTGGCCTGGTGGTTAACACTGTGGTTGGCACACCTACATCCCATACTGAGTACCTGGGTGTGAGTCCTGGCTCCACCCGATTCCAGTTTCCTGTCGGTGTGCATCCGGGGAGGCAGCAGGTGTTGGCTCCAATAGTTGTAGCTGAATCCCTGTCACCCACGTGAGAGACCTGGACTGAATTCAGCCCAGCCCACTCCAGGAGTTGTAAGCATTTGAGAAGAGAAGCATTCGCTGGGAGATTGATCTCTTTTTTCTTTTGTGATAAATAAAAGATTAAAAAAAATCCCCCAAACAAGAAGAGAGACAATAATAAAAATAGGAGTAGAATAAGAGGATGGGAGAAAGAGAAGAATTTACTCTTCAAAAACCATTAACCCAGAGAGGCTACCAGGGACGATAAGGAAACAATGGGAGAAATTAATCAGAGACTGAGTGATGGGGAGGCAACTTCACAGGGTGCATCTTGAGTGAGGAAGGCGGGGCCAGCTGTGGGGGCCAGAGCCAGTGCCACGTGGGGACTTCCATGCAGGGCTGGGGGAGTGGCTGTGGAGACAGCTCACAGGCACAGGGACGTGTCACACGGGAAGGAAGTCAAGGACCATGAGAGCCCGGCTCTCTGCTAGCAAAGGGGATCATGAACAAGGACATGGAACACGTGAGACACAACTCTGTGGCATGGGACTGGGATGCGTGGCCTTGGTTTGAGGTCTATTTCAGTTCTTGTCTACAGATGCAGAAATGCTCCTTACGATCTCTCCAGGAACGATAGTGGTCTTCCTGCACTGGAGGAAAGCAGGCACAATTTTCTCAGTGTTATCACTTACATTTAATTATTATATGAAACAGCTTATTTATGTAATATTTTTTTTGACAGGCAGAGTGGACAGTGAGAGAGAGAGAGACAGAGAGAAAGGTCTTCCTTTGCCATTGGTTCACCCTCCAATGGCCGCCGCGGCTGGCGCACTGCAGCCGGCGCACCACGCTGATCCGATGGCAGGAGCCAGGTGCTTTTCCTGGTCTCCCATGGGGTGCAGGGCCCAAGCACCTGGGCCATCCTCCACTGCACTCCCTGGCCACAGCAGAGAGCTGGCCTGGAAGAGGAGCAACCGGGACAGAATCCAGTGCCCCAACCGGGACTAGAACCTGGTGTGCCAGTGCCGCAGGCAGAGGATTAGCCTAGTGAGCCGCGGCGCCGGCCTATGTAATAATTTTTAAAACTCAGAGGATTGATTAGAAATAGAGAGGAGACAGAATAATTTAATGAAGTAACGTAGGAGAAAGGTTTGGCAAACCTAATGGTGGTGGAGAGTGGGTCTTTGGCCTAGTGTTTAAGGTGCCAATTAAGATTCCCATGCTCAGTACCAGGGTGCTTGGGTTTGAATCTCTGCTTCGGATTCCAGCTTCCTGCTAATGCACACCTGGGAGGCAGTGGATGGTGGCTCAAGTGGATGGGTCCCTGCTATCCACACAATAAGTCTGCACTGAGTTCCTGTTCCTGGCTTGGGCCTGGCTCAGCCCTGGGTCTTGCTGGCATTCGAGGAGTGAAGTGGTAGATGGGAGCTCTCTTTCTCTTTCTCTTCCTCCCTGCCTTTCAAATTAAGAAAATAAATCAGACCAATTATCATGGTGGGGAAAACTTCGGACATTGTCTTTGAGATGAGGAACCCAGCAAACACACCTGCTAACGTGACTGCAATAGGAGAGACCTAGAGAGCCTGACCACTGCATTCAGATGGGTAAGTACAGGCTTAGAAAGGGATGAACAAATGCAGAATCAACAAACTATGGTAAATAACAGAATTCAGCAAAGGCACAGCATAAACAGTGCTCTTCAACATCAGCTAACCAACTAGAAAATAAAATCTCATTTGTAATAACAACACCAACTATAAAATGTTTAGGAATTAAACTAACAGCAGACACACAGAATCTTCTTCACAAAGATTAACACTCAATTACAGGGCACAAAATACCAGCTGAGCAGATGGTGATATGCTATGATCATCATATGGTATTACTAAAAATTATAAGGATGTTAACTTTCATGAAGTTAATGTGTAAGATCCTACAATTTCAGTAAAATTCCATCAAGATCTTTTCCATGACTTAACAAATGTAAAATTTGTACACAAGCATAAAAAGCTTGATCATAAGTCAATTTTGAAAAAAAATCAAGATGAAGTCAGCAGTGGTGTGGGAAGGAGCTGCTGTGCCCATCAGAGCACACATGAGACAAACATAGAGGCACGGTAAGAAAAACAGGCAGACACATGGAGTGAAGCCATGGTGTGAACACTCACAGACAGACCCATGGTTACATGGAGCTGGATATATGGGACAGATGATTCCAGAAATAAACAAGCCAATGGGAGATCGTTTAATAGAAGGAGATGGAAAAACTGCCTACTTCAGGGAGATAAAGTTGGGTCCCTATCTTACACCATTTACTGAATTCCAGAGAGCCTAGGGTCAGAGACAAAACTACAAAGCTAAAGGGAGAAAATACAGGGCAGGGGTAACTTCATGATTTACAAAGTATCTATTTATTTATTTGAGAGGCAGGGAGACAAAGAAAGTTTCCATCTACTGGTTCAGAGCCCCAGATGCCTGGGCAGTGTGTGCAGAGGTTTCCTGGGACTGGGCCTGGCCACAGTCAGGACCTGGGAACTCAGGGCAGGTCTCCCACATGTGTGGCAGGAACTCAGTTACTTAGCCATCCCTGCTTGCCTTTCAGGGTTTGCACTAGCAGGAAGCTGGAGTCAAGAGCCAGAGCTGGGACTCAAACCCTGTCACTCTGATATGGGACGTGGGTGTCTCAACCAGTTCCCTAACCGGTAGGCTAAACACCTGCCAGTAACTTAGTGATTTTGCAATGAGACAGGACTTCTTAAATTTAAAGGCCACCCACAGTACAAACCAAGTGGCAAAACTCTAATTTGACTACGTAAAAATTCTGTTCAACACAGCATGCTATAGCGGAAGTTACTGAGAGTTGAGAAATGAGACTGACTTTGTGGCATTTCAGCCTGACTAGGAGACTAACCAGGGAAGACAGGGAACCCGACAGGAAATGTGAAGAAAAACTCTGAGCAGGTGCAAGTAGTAAGACCAAGTTTATTCTATCTAAAATGAACAAATAAATAATAGCGAGTGTTGCAAACAACATGGAAAAATAGGAAAACCCAACCACCTCTGGGGAATATCTAATGTGGAACAGTGTTTGGGGAGAACAAGATGAAAAAGAGAAGTGAAATTTGCCAATATCCTTTAACCCAGATATCTGCTAACCCCCGACCCACTCCTCAGGGCCCATATGCAGATGTGACCAGGATACACCTCAGAGCACTGCCGGCTGGCTCAGGGAGCCTGAAATGGAAAAGTCAATCCCAAAAAGCCATCAGAAGCCATGGGAAGACACACACTGAAACACTGGAGAGCTCTTAGAAATCATGGTAAGTGGGGCCAGTGCTGTGGCATAGCGGGTAGAGCTGCCGCCTGCAGTGCTGGCATCCCATATGGGCACCGAAGCGAGACCCGGCTGCTCCACTTTCCATCCAGCTCTCTACTATGGCCTGGGAAAGCAGCAGAGGATGGCCTAAGTCCTTGGGCCCCTGCACTGATGTGGGAGACCCGGAGGGGGCTCCTGGCTCCTGGTTCTGGATCAGCGCAGCTCCGGCCTTTGCAGCCAATTGGGGAGTGAACCAGTGGACAGAAGACCTCTCTCTCTCTCTGCCTCTCCTTCTCTGTGTAACTCTGACTTTCAAATAAATTAATAAATCAATCTATCTTTAAAAAAAATCACGATAAGGGAAAAAAGTGTTAAGAGCATGATATCTTTTATGTAAATTAGATATATACTCAACAAAAATACATTTCATTTATACATCAAACATATCAGAATGGGCACCTAGAGCAGGAAGAAGAGATGGCAGACAGGAATGACGGGGGAAATCTTTTAAAACCAGCCACAGAGAGGCATTACAGCATAGGGGTTAACAGTGCAGGCCCCCAGCCCGACTGCCTGGGTCTGAACCCCTCTCCAGCTCAGTTGTGTTGGGTAAATAACAACCTCTCTGGTCAAGTTTCTTCATGCATAAAAAGGGTCTGGCAGCTAATCTCCAAAGATGGCCCCACACAATTCCTCCTGGTCCTGTCTGAAGCTCCTCCCACTAGAGGCGGGGCCTGTGACTGCTCTGACTAACAGGATGCAGAGGACTTGCCACCCTGGGACTTGCAGGCCCAGGGGTTTAAGCCAGACAGAAGCTCTTCCCTCTTGGAGCCTTGAGCTGTGGTGTAAAGAGGGGACTGTTGAAGCTGTGAGACAGTTTTGAGACACCTGTGCTGGCCAACTGTAGAGGACACTCAGACTGCCTTGTCCAGTTCAAGCCAACCTATGGATTAGTGAGGTATAATAAGGGGGTCCTTTTAGTTTTGTTATTTGGCCACAGATAAGGTTGCTTTGAGGATTAAAGGTCAGCTCCAAGAAGAGATTTTTTCTTTTAAAGATTTATTTATTTGAAAGGCAGAGCAATAGAGAGAGGCAGGAGGGGAGAAGTCTTCCATCTGTTGGTTCTTTCCCCAAAGGCTTCTAACAGCCAGACTTGGGCCAGGCCAAAGCCAGGAGCCAGGAATTCCATCAGAGTCTCCTATGTGGGTCTTACAGGCCCAAGGACTTGAGCCAACAGCTGCTCCCTTCCAGGGTGCACATTAGCAGGACGCTGGATCAGAAGCAGAGGCAGGATTGATCCCATGCTCTCTGCTATGGGATGCAGGTGTCCTAAGCAGCAAGTTAACCCACTGTACCAAATGCCTATCTACCCATCCGTAAAGGGGATGATTTTGAGAGTGAGTGGTGAACGGTTTATGCAAAGTGCTTGACACTCTATATTTATTTGTGGAATAAAAAAGAACAGGGCCTGCAGGATGATGGTGACAGAGGCTGGGACAGGCAGCTTCGATAGCTGAACACATGGGGGCTGTGGTGGGTGGTACGCCCAGCGGGAGAAGGCATGGGAACACTGTGCTCCTTGCCCATATCTTGCCCTGTCTCTTCATCAGGTGTTCATCTATAACTTTTGTAATATCCTTTATAATAAGCAGTCACAACAGCATAGCTCTCAGATTAGAGAGCACAAACCGACTGGTAGGTGCCCCAGAACTAATTACTTGGAGGAAATCCAAGGCAACAAGGTCAATTAACACAGGACCCGAGGACACAGAACAGGGGAGTGTCAGTCACTCTGTGCACAGGAAGCCAGAGCAAATTAAAAAGTGCACGTTCCTCTCCTAAATACATACATATTGTGTCATGGAGCGAAATGTTTGATTAAGTTAATTTTTGGCACCAGATGTCCACAAATAATGGAACAAAACCTCTGATAGATCCTGTCTATTCAGCTCATTGGTAGGGAAACTATGACCCAGGTAGGTGAAAAGCGTGCTCCCCAAGTGAGAATTTCTCAAAACCAAACAGGGCTCCCCAACCCGAGGCTCTGCTTGCGTTGCGTTTGTGCCCAGAAGGCAGAGCCCCCACACGGCACTTGACGTCTGGTCTCTGTAACTCCTGTGTCGCTCATTTCTGGGAATGCAGACAACTGATAGGCCACGTGCACTTTCCTCCGTAGCCTCAGAGCCAGAGCCAGCAAAGCTTTCCTTTGTGATGAATTCTCATTCCTCAGGAAATGCAAGGAAAAACAAAACTTCCACATAATTTGCAGAGCTCAATGCAGTCAGCAATTTCAACCTTCAGAAAGGTCTCTTAGAGTTCTCACTCCCAAGCACATTCCTCAATAAACACTGGTTAACTGTTTAAAGTAGCTCCTCTTCACTTTGCAAAGGATTTAAAATAATGTTTTTATGGCCTTTTAAATCATGTATCAAAATTATTTTTTAAAAAAGATTTATTTATGTGAAAGGCAGAATTACAGTGAAAAAGAGAGAGAGAGAGAGAGAGAGACAGAGAGAGAATATATCTTTCATCCACTGGTTTGCTCTCCAAATGGCCTCAATAGCCACAGCTGGGCCAGTTGGAAGCCAGGAACCAGGAGCTTCATCTGGGTCTCCCATGTGGGTACTGGTACTCAAGAACTTGGGCCATTTTCTGCTGCCTTCCCAGGCACATTAGCATGGAGCTGGATTGGAAGTGGAGCAGCCAGGACTCCAACTGGTGCTTATATGGGATGCTGGCCCTGCAGGCAGTGGCTTTAGCCCCTGTGCCACAATGCTGGCTCCCCAAATCATTCTTTGAAACCAGGTCTAGAGCCCAAGAATCCAGCTGGTAGCAATAGTGAGTGGGAGCAGGCGAGGGAAGAGGGTGCCACTCATTTAGAGCTGCCAGGTGCCAAGCCTGCAAGTCGTGCTCTGGCTTGGATGTTGCTGTGGCTTTGAGAGTCCTCTGAAGGCCCAGTGTGAAAGGCTTGGGCTGTAGCTGGGGCTGTGGCGTAAAGGTAAAGCTGCCGCCTGCAGTGCCAGCATCTCATGTGGGCACCAGTTTGAGTCCCGGCTACTCCACTTCTGATCCAGCTCTCTGCTATGGTCTGGGAAAGCAGCAGAAGATGGCTCAAGTCACTGGGTCCCTGCACCCGAGTGGGAAACCCAAAAGAAGCTCCTGGCTCCTGGCTTCCAACTGGCCCAGCTGTGGCTGTTGAGGCCATTTGGAGAGCGAACCAGTGGATGGAAGACTGCTCTCTTTCTCTCTGCCTCTCCTTCTCTCCCTGTGTAACTCTGACTTTCAAATAAATAAATCTTTTTTTAAAAAAAAGGTGGTGGACGCTCTAGGAGCAGGGCCCAGGGGAATCCTTAGGCCGTTGTGGGTGTGACCTTAGACAGCTGGGGGTGGCGGGGTGCAGGGGGTTATGAAAGCCTGAGCTTGGGTCCAGTCGTGGACTCTGCCTCCTGGCTTGCCATGCATTTCTTCTTGCACACATACTTCACCAACCACCATGGGGTCTTTGGCAGAGCCTGCATCAAACCATGTGGATTCCAAAACTGTGAGCTATATGAACCCCTCTCTGCTTTATAAGTAGCATGTCTCAGGTTATTTCTTGCAGTCATGAAGAGCTGGTGAATCCAATCTTACAGGGCTGATATAAGGTAGACATTATCTGCATTTACAGATGCAAAAACCGAAGCTTTGATAGGTGAGGTCCCTTGATCACTATCTGCAGCTGAGACATTACAGGTCCTGTTTTGAAACTCAGGCAGTCTGATGCCACAGCCAGTTCTCTAACACATTGGGAATCAGGGACAGAGTCAGCCCAGGACAAAAGACAGTAAGGAAAATGCAGAGTGTCCTAAGTTAACTCCTAGACACAGAGACTTCCATGAATCCAAAACAGGTGGCTCACAGCCCACATATTTCTGCAGAACTGACAAATCTCAGAGTCAGCAGTGGCCAGGCATCCCCACTCAGAGTACCAGTTTCTCACGACTCTGCTTAACAGCACTGGAGTTTGCATAGTGTACCTGCCAGTCAGAAGACTGCGTGTGCTTGGCCAGGCAGTATAGGGTAAAACCAGGTCCATCAAGGTCCCGACCTGCCAGTTCTAAAATAATTCCCAACCCTGTCCCACCTGTTGGCCCAATGCCCACCCCGTTTCAGTCTTCAGAATCCTGACTCAAATGTTTCATCTAGTGCTGCGGCCAGCAAGACATGCGGCTGTTCTCCGAGCAGCTGCTGAGAGCAGTCTGCATCGGAGTGGACAGCAAGTGGCTTCTGATGCCATTTCCCACTATCTTACCTCAGGAGCTTTTGGCCTTGGGGCAGTCCCAAGTGTGGGCAGCTTCAGAAGCCATGTGGAGTGTGAGGGAAGAAGGAAGGGATGCAAATCAGGTGATTGATGTGTGCTAGGCACAGACTGGGCCTCTAGCCAGGGGGTGGTGCCCAGTGGGGAAAGAACAAGGCCTGGGAGGCAAGAGAGGCTGCAGCCACATTTGCTGTAGGGCGAGCTGCCCAGAAGGCTGTGGGTCCATGTCTCTTCTCTCCGCCGGTGCCTCCATGCCCTGCACGAGTTGCCTGCACTGGAAATGAAGTGGCTGTGGCTGAAGCTCAGCTGAAAATGACACTGCAAGACAGGGCCCTGGTACTCAGGGCAGGAGAAGACCTGGACCACGGAGAGCAAATGAAAAACTCCAGAAGCAGGCCATTTGTTGGTCCTTAATTGGATTTTACAGCTTGTCTGCATGTTGCTCGGTTCTCAGAGGAGCTGCAGGGTTTGCGTGGATGCTCCGTGCCCTCTCCCCAATGGGAACACTCAGAAACCCTTGCACACATCCAGGGCAGGGCAGGAAAAAGCGTGCCGGGCTTGGTTAAGTCACGGTGACACCTGTGCAGATCTGTACCATACTCTCCAGAAAAATGGTTAGGATGGGGTCAGAGCAGGGAGGGCGAAGGAGTCAGCCATGGGAGAAGTCAGCGAAAAGGAAGCAGTGAGCAACCAGGATCCTTCAACTGCCCCTGCCCCCCATCGCTTCCTTCTTCAAAAAGGAGCAAAGGGAGAGTATGAGGCTAGCACAGCTGCTGGAACCTGCATGGCGCCGGGGTGCCAGTGAGTCCCAGGCAGGCAGAGCCCTCTGCATGGGGCGGAGCACAGATCTCGGCCCCTACCGGTCCCCATCAACTCTTGGCAGTTCCCTGAGCCACTCCTACCTTGAACCTCAGGCTTGAGAGACTCAGAGGGCAATGAGTGTCCCCCAAGAATTCCCAGTGGCCCAGATGGCCCTGTTCTGGTGGACGGCAGAGGTCCCAAGCTGGTGGCCCAGGGAGCACGTGTGCTGTTCTTGGCTGCCAGGGGGCCTGCCCACCACCCAACAGGCAACCTGGCGCCTTGTGGCCTGGGCTCTGCCCTGCTTTGCTGGATTGAGACATACATGTTGGGGAAAGAGGCCAGGCACAGGCACAGTGGTAAGGAGCTGAGAAAGCCTGGTGCTGGAGCCCCAGCCAGCTGCCGGGGAGCTACCCGTCTGCACCACTCAGTGCCATTCTCTCCCACCTCATCCACTAAGATGGAGGGAGTGTTCTGCAGCCAACCTCAAAAGAAAGCCTGCCACTTCCTTAACTCATGGGAGACACAGGAGCAAGGGCACGGACTCATGAACATTGGGCCACAAAGCTGAGCAGTGCCCTAGGTTCACCTGGTAGCCCAGGGACAAGGGCTGGGTGGGCATCACTTACCAAGCATATTTCAGGGCTGCAATTCACAAGCTACTAAGCTGGACTCTTGGCTCTGGAAATTTACTGTGCGGCAGCTGTGTTGCAGCCAGCGGTGTCCAGCATTTTAAAAAGGTCAATTAAGGAACGTTGATGGTGGTGCTGCTAATGACAGCCCAGAGGGGTGAGCGGGGTGGCGTAAACAGAATGGTCGAGACGTATATTACTGGGATTGAAGCGTCGAAGTGAAGCGTGCTGGGGGAGGAACTCCATTGTCACAAGCCATAAAGCACATCTGAAATTCCCACCCAGAGCAGTGCAGCTGTTTCCCTCCCCAGGCCATGAAGGAGCAGCCTATGAACGGAGGACTTGTCCCACAAAGGCGACACCTGCGCCGGTTCCATCCATCTGTGGACATAAATCGCTCCCCTCTTGCTGCACCGTTTGCTCTCCTGCTCTGGGAGCACAAGGCAGATACTAGAGCAATTCTGAGAATGTGGGTCATGTTCTAGAAATCCCAGCTCACGGCTGGGTGCCCACCCCAGCCGGCGCTTTGCTGGGAAGAGACCTGGGCTCCCTGGCCCCGCTGCACTCGAAGTAGGCGACAGATCAGACCCTTCATTCTGCCACGGATAAAAGGGGGAACGCGAAGCCCTTAGAAAAAGTCTATTTTGGCTGTGACAGAATTGGCTCATGGCTGGGCAAAGGCACTGTGTGGGCTTCCTGTTTTTGAAAATCAGACAAAAGGACCAAAGGGTCTCTGACTAGGTGCCTGGCTGCTAGGACTGGCTTTTCTGCTGCATCTACCTGTCAAGCTAGAAATTCAATAGAGCAATGGGAGTGCTAATTGATATGCAAAACAGGTCTCAGGTTCCTAGAAATGTCTAATGATCCTCCAGTTCACTAGGAATGCAGAATTAAGACATCCACTCAAGGAGATGGGAGTTAGAACACCAACCTTTTTGCTTTCCCCCTGTTTTATTTATTTAATTTTTAAAATCTACTTTGGAAAATTTCACAGGTTTTATTCTTTTAAAAAGAGAGAGAGAGAACTGCAATCAGTGGGATTTGTCTTTCACACACTGGATATTTATTATTAGAAAATAGTTTCTATCAGCTCTTGGTACCAAACAAGTTGCTTCTCGCCATAATTTTTTTTCTCCTTAATGATATTTAAATAAACAGCGCACTGTGTGGGACAGTTGCTGCGCCTTTTTCTCCCTTTAAAAACTGAATAATTAAGTGAAATTTAGTACAAAACAGCCTTCCAATACAAGTCATTCTGCAGTCATTGTACTACCTCCTTGAGTAAGGGACATGAACGAGATGAGAAAGACCACTCAAGCTATCAAATTGCCCCCAAGAATCCACAGTAGAAACTGCGAAACAAGCTAGCCCAAACAAAGCCCATCCAAACCAAGAAACCAGTTTTTACATTGGCTTTTTGATTTTATCATCTAAGTTTAATATATATATATATATTTATATATCTGAAATAGTAATAAAAAAGGAAGAATTGAACTGCACCCTCAGCATGACAATCTTCCTCATATGTTAAAGAGGTGTTCAGCACCCCCATACAGTATCTGCTAAATGAACACGTTTGGCAGCTCAGCAACTATCACGTGATTGCAGTATCCACGATTTGAAGTCAAACGGCGTTTGCTTTTTTCTGGCGGAGGGCGTTGCTCGAGGCCATGTGCTAATGCACCTCGGGATGTTCTTGGACCCACGGGCCTCAGGAGGGCCTCGGGGTGGCTTGGGTGCATGGCGCCAGTGTAGAAACTTCCAGACTCCAGACAACTAGTCAAGCAACCAACCACGCACATCACACAATTGTCTCCTTTGAGTTCCTCTTGGCCGAGTGCAGGCCCAGCAGGGACTGCTGGTTGGAAGGTAAGTGGACAGACTTTGGAATGAGGAGAATCACCCTCTGATTGGTCCGACGCCATTCGTTGTACAATCGACAGTGGTACCTAAACGACACCTGGGAATGGCAGAAGAAAAATAAGAGAAGGGATTCAGGTGAGCAGAAGTTGATCATCGCTCTCAAAAACAACTGCTTCTGGAAACAGGTGCCGACAGCTGTAGGCAGTGGTGACGCAGTGGAGCATGCACCCTGGACAAGACAGTGCTGGTGAGCAGTGCAGTGTTGTAAGCTGCATCACCAGCCGAAGCCAGCATCCCGTGTGAGCCTATGGCTAGGGTTGCATGGGTGGGTGCCTTTGTTCCCCCACATCCTGAATCAAATCAGAATGTGAGTAGGAAAGTGAGTTCTTTCTGCGTTTGGACTGATTTTGGGGCTAGTGGGCCCCCAAATGTCAGCTGTGAAGGTCAGCTGGAGGCATCAGGACAGGGTGTGACATGGCTGATATGCCTCTCTGGTGCCCAGGCTCCTCTCTGTTAAATGACAGGGATGCCAGAGTTTCATGTTTCTGTCCACAGGCCAGACACTGTACAACTCAAAGGGACCCATTCCCATGATGGCAAGGAGGACACCCTTCATGCAGGTTTAGGGACAATGTGCACAACTGTACTTGGTGAGCTTTGATCCCTAACCACCCACAGCTCCAGCTCTCTGCAGCTGTCAGTGAGGAAGATTCAGCCTGGGCACCACCAATCCAGAGAAGCCCTCTTGAGCCACGGGCTGGGTGAAGCACTACTTCCATGGGAGCCCGCAGCACCTTGTGCCTGCTCAGGCAGACGTGCAGGGCGCTGTACACCAAGTACGCATTCTTGTCTCTGGGTGCGTGAAGAGCACCTTGAGACAGGGCTTACATTATATCCAGCTTCACGTGCCCAGAGCCTACCACAGTGCCTGGCACCCAGGAAATTCTTCAGAACTTGGGCTTTGTGATTGCAACACAGCTTTAAACTGAAGTTGCTCTTACATAAAACAAGGACAGCACGAGAGGTGAATTCTGTGGTCAACTGTGACATAATTATGCCTCCAAAGCGCTTGCTTTTAGGTAAATATTCTGGAATGACACACTGAAACTTGTGGTTTGTTGTGGAGAAATCTGGCATGAAGCACTGATGCACTGCCCAGGAAACTCAGATCCTATACTTTTGAAGATGTGTGAACTGCCTTTAAAAATGGAGTAGGTACCCGTTTGAGTGCATCCAGATGCCAAGGGAAGGGCAGGGCAGGGCAGAAAGGTGCCCAGGAGCTCTGAATGATGCATCATTCGAGTTGACTATGGACAGGAGCCTGGAGACTGGTCTGGACCCCCAGAGAGGACCCAAGGTGGTCAGAAGGGGGCTGACCTATTTCTGGAAGCAGAGGGGAGCACAGGTCTTTATTTAGAAAGAGCTTAGTCGTCTGCTGGCAGGATCATGAAATTCAAGGCCACCCGCTCACATTTCTGAGGCTAGGAAGCAGATGCCACAGGCTAAGTGCCAGGGAGATTTGCGTATGAAAATATAAGCTTTTAAACTCACACAGATGTGCTTTTTTCCACAAGGGCCCAAAGATGCCAAAGTGGATCCATTCTTTTCTTTTTTTCCCCCCAAACATGGATTCTCTTCCAATGACTACCCTGCTGCTGCCTAGTGTCACTCATGAATGTCAGTGGCAGGTTGGAGAGCCTGAGGTTGAGGGCCAAGGGCAAGAAAGAGGTAGAACACAGGAAGAACTAATGAGGAGCCTGGAAGCCAGAGATACCACAGGAGCACTGGATCACACATTGGGAAGTCCTTCCTCTGCGATGCTAAGAGGCTGGGCACATTCTGCACAAGGCAGCTCAGAAGTAGCTGTGGCTTGTGCGGGCAGCAGGTCACAGGCTCCATGGCCAGACACACCGGTTGGAATCCTCACCCTCCAATTGCTGGTATGTGACTTTGGGAGGTTATTTGGCATCAACAGGCTGCAGTTCCCTCATTTGTCATGTGTGAATAGTGCATGTGAGATAATGCATATCCTGCAGCCCCACACGTGCCAGTGTCCTTGGCCTGTTGTTTATTTTCTGACACTCCTTAGTAGATTCCAGGAAACTGGGGGAAGAAGCAAAGATTGGGCTCCTTAAGGCTTTGCTCTCAGTGTGGTCGTGAGGGGCAGCAGGCTCCATCACTGGGAGCTTGTCCGACTTTCAGAACCAGGGGCCCACCCAAAGGGAGGAACCAGAGCGCATTGGAAAAAGGTCCCCGGATGATCAGCATATATATTGGAGCCCAAGAAGCATGGCATCAGGGAATACATGGGGTCAACGACGTAGCAGGTGTCCTGGTTTCTTGGCCAAGGGCAAAAAAAATCCACATGTGTGTGTAGACAACCAGATGAGATGTGCAGGCAAATCCAGTCCATTAGAAGAAGGCTTCATAAAGGTAACTCGTTATTAGGATAATAAAGGAAGCTGAGTACAGTGCAGAGCGACCACAGGTTTGCTCCAGCCCTGGGTTATTCTAGAAGCTTCCTGCAATGCCTTATAACAGGCAAAAAGGAAGCTTAGTTTAGAGGAATAAAGTCAGTGAGGAAACAATTACATAAACCAAAAAGGCGCTGTAGCAGGCATGTTAGAACTCCAGTTACATATTTCTTATATTGCTGAGGTTTCTAGGAGAAAGCAAGAAGCAAGAGTATTGGGCCAGTATTCTAAATATACGACCCTTAAGCCTATGGACAGATTTCTTGGAGTGTCTTCATTCATTGACCAGCCGCCTACCATGGGCCCAGAGTGTGTCTCAGCGATGGCACCAGAAGTGTAGAGAATGCTGGTGGCCACCCTGTCCCCACCAGGGAGAGGATGGCATCTTGGTGACTGCAGGTGTTTGCTATCAAGTCCTGGCAGGCTTCAGGAGACCTTATAGTTTCATCTTCGTCCTCTGCCCTTTCTCTCTGGAAGTTATGGTGTGACATCAGCACATTCACAGGGTTGGGGCTTAGGGCAGCTGCTTTTCCAGTCCCAGGGCAGGGGGATGGCACTGAGTACTCCCAGGCTGCCTGGGTACAGGTGGCACCTGCCAGGCAGGGAGCCCTCACAGGGTAGTGTTCTTCTGGAGCGTCCCTCCTTCATGACAAGGGTTTGCATGATCTGCATGTGAGCCAGGCAGTGAGCCTCTGACGACCTGGTCTTTCATTCATTTCATGCTGGCCTGGACACCAGCTGATGTCCTATCCACAATCCTCGCCACCTCACCAGCTCCTTGTGGACAATGTCTTCATGCTGACGTGGGCACCCTTCTCATGCTGCAGCTTGGCATCTGTCCCAGGACTTCTCACTTCGGCCATCAGTGCTGATGTTTCTGTGGCTCCTGGTGCCTGAGCTCTTGGGTTGGAAGGGGTTGAAGCCCTGGCCTCTTGGACCCCAGCTGAGTTTCTGACCACACAGAGAGCAGGGTTCCTGGGTGAGCATCAGGACTGGGCCCTCGTGGCCACGTGAGCTGGCAAGAAGCACCAGGGGCACCTGACAGTGGATGGCGTGGCATGGTGTGCGGCCCTTCCGGCAAATGCTCCTGCAGATGCCAGGCTGGGACTGACACCGTGTTTGTTTATCTAAGGCATTTTCACAGCATATTCTCTTTAAGCCTGACAGCTTGTTTACAGTGGGTTTCTGCCGTGGGGCAGGTTCCAAGTGCTGTCAGCTTCTGAATTAAGGCTCTTGCCAGGGCTGCTCAGTGCTGTATTTATCTGGGAAGGAATTATTCTGTATTCAGTGCCGGTTGCTGGGCTGACTCCACAGCACATTTTTCACACCACACCAAAGGGCAGAAAGGCTTCTTTCCTCCTGTGACTCTGTCCTTTACAAGGGTCTGGTGGGAGCCGAGGAAGCAAAGCTGGGCTGTGGGTTGGATATATACGCACAGCTGTTATTCCGCTAAATCATCGTCATAACCACTGACCAGGGGTTATCAAGTGTTCCTTCCACTTCCATACAAGAGGAAGAATGAGCAGAGAGGTTAAGTACTGTATTTGAGTTTATCTAGCAAACAGGAGGCTACATCTTGGGTCTGACACAAGACCTTTGGCTGCTAAATGCAGGCAGTTAGTGCTGCACTGCCCTGGGAAACATGGGGGTGTGGAGAACGCAGGTACTGTCCGGAAGCCTGGTCCTGAAGCCTTTACCGCCCCAGTCTCCCTTTCTTCTGAGATGGGGGGTAGAGACCGTAACAGATACTTTTCTCCAAGTTGCTGTCTTTCTTTCCTTCCTGACTTCCCTTCCTGCCTCCGGCCCCTCTTCTGCTCTTCTGGGTGAGTGCGAGCCCTGAAGAATGGATTTTCCAAAAGGGCTTAAAGTGGCTTTAAAAGCCCAGCACGTAGGCTTCCCCTTCCTCTACCCTTTACCACAGGAGCTCTCCTGAGGAAAACTACAGATGAGAAAATGTCTAACTATTGACCCCTAAGTGTATCTAACTACACTTAACTATTATCTTCCAAAGTATTTTCTTGAGCACTCTTTCACTACAGTCTTACCACCCCAGAGATGATGGCTGGGTGGGCCTGACTGCCATCCCCACTTCTCACCACAGCTCAGAGAAGGGAAGGGACTTTCCAAGAGAGTTAGTTGGGGCCATTAGACTGTGGAATTCTGTATTTCTAACCCTCTCCCATCACAACAGAAACTTGTGGATCAGCTTCCTCACCTCACTCACAACGCACCAGGACACACTTTGGTAGCGTATATGTCTCAAGGATGCAATTAGCCTGGGAACAGAATGGCTAAACTAACTAGAAGACTCTGGTAAGTTCTTAGCATGAAAATACCCCCTACTTAGCCAGGCTCAAGACATGAACTGCTTCCTGGAACTAAAATGTGTCCCCCTACTGTCTGAAGACCCCCAAGCGAGGGAAAGGTCAGAGCTGGTAGAACCCCATGATGAACAGGAGAGGAGTGGAACAGGTCAGCGGCGTGGCAGCTGATGCCCAGGGTTGGGAGATAGAGGAAATGTGAGTGTTGGAAGCAGCTGCACATGCTGCCACTGTGCTCTGGGATGCGAGAATGGATGAGAATGGTACGTGGTAGGTAGGAAATACCTACTGAATGACAATGGGATGTGCTCAGATTAGAAACAAGCAGACAGGAGAGAGCACAGCCACGAAGCAGGGGGCCTGGCTTCTGAAAATGTTCTTGAGGACGGTGACACCTTCCCCATGCCTCCCACAGGGAAGCAGAACAAGAACCAATGCTGCCTTTGGAGGGTGCTGCAAAGTCACGCCCAAGCAATCAAGATGGTGCATGAAGTGAACCAATGGCAAGCAGAGAGATGCACATGAAAGCTTCCGCACCTGCACCGGGAACTCTTACTGGGGAAGGGCTTTTCTCTGGTGGCAGCTTTGCACCTAGATAACATGGTGCTTTTATGGGCAGCAGAGTCAGTATTTCAACATAGGAATAATCACCCAGCAAAGTTCAGTCCACAAAGTCCAACCCAGACTTTGGGCTGTGTCAGGATGCAAGAAGAGAATAACCGGCAGGGAGGATTCATGACATGTGCAAGGGTGGCAGCGACAGTGGCCAAATGCAACATTCCAAACACACCAAAATCCCAGCAAAAGGGAGAAACATGAACAAGAGAAGGCACACACTGTGTCTCATGGCAGGGGAGTCATAGACTACCACGGAGAGATGTCCAAGGCGTATACCTTTTGCTGATGGACGCTCAGAAGCTGTTATTTCCTGCAGTGCATGCACACAGAGAATCACATGCAGTCGTAAGGCAAACCCCACCCTCCCACCAGCACTTGAAGGTCTGCTTTCCACTGGGCAGGTAGGATGTGCTACAGACAAGAGGCAAGGCTGTGCCAGTGGTGAGGCTGCCAGCTTCCGCTGGTCTGAACCCCCGGCCATAGGCCATACTTACTAGTGTCCAAAAGAGGTAAATAGTGAAGAGTGCGACAGTGAGTGCAATCAGCCCGACGGCTTCCAGCCGACTACTAAAGTGCAGGTGGTCCACGGCGCCCCGCAGGCACAGCCAGCCCGAGATGGTGGCCAGGGGCGTTATGAACAAGAAGCACACCATGTCTCCAAACAGAGTCCGCTTCTCATGCTGAGGGCCAGGGTTTCTGAGCCACTGCCAGGGAAGGGGAGACAGAGAAAAGCAAGGGAGAAGGTTAAATGCTGGTGTGGAGTAGAGACCTGTTTTGAGACAAGAAAGCATCAAGGGCTCATTTGCAGGCCCTGCACTTTGAAAGATGATGACGACGGCAACAGTGATAATTTACAATGTCCTGGATGCAGATGATCTGCTTTGCACCGAAACAGTTCAACAGCTACTGCTATCTGCAAACAAGAGCTGATGCTACTCTTGGAGGGCTAACAACTGAGCAATGAGAAGCTTGCAACATGACCAAAGCCTTCCAGTGTCTTGACCCTGGGAATGCAGGCATGGAAGAGTTGAGTCGGTAGCCTTGGGTTGTACCTTCTCCAGATAGCTGCTTTCAGGACTGCCTCTTGACTGGCTCTCAGAGATGAGCTCTGAGACCTTGTAAGGTTCTGCCAGGGAAGAGCACTTTGCATGCCTAAGGCCTCAGGCCTCACATCCCAGCTGGATCAGACAGCTGACAGCAGTCCTGTGATTGATGGTGAACGCCTACTTTAGTGCTGGGCGCTTTGGAGTCTGAGTAGCTGAGGTCCATCTCACAGATCGTGCAGCCTACCTATGGTGCTGACCCCAGTCAAAACAATGGACACCAAGGCTCAGTGAGTGTCCATGACTGACAAGGTCTTGCTTGTCTTGTCACAACAGTGGCTGGAACATTAGGCTCATCTGGGTACCACCAGTGGGAAAGAGTACAGGGAAGTCTTGGCTTCTCCTAGACCCTGCTGCATAGACCTTTCCCCTTTGCAGCTTGCATGTGCACCCTTTTGCTGACATGAACCACAACCCCGAGAATAAGTTTTGCTGAGCCTCGTGAGTGTCTATAGTGAATCCTTGAGCCCGGGGCTGGTTGTGGGGACTGCTGATAGAGACTCCCCAGGCTCCATGAACTCAGTAATGTCCCTGCCTTGGCTTTTAGGACCCTGAACCTCCTCATGGAGGACTACCTCTTGACACCTCGGTAACACTACCATCAGGAGTGAACATACCCCAAGTTTCATGTTTGTTGTAAGACTAAAGATGAGAATTTCTGAAACAGAGGTGCTGCCCCCGACTTGCCTAACTGCTGAATGCCTGCTGAAATGTTTATTGCAACCCGTTCTACAACAATGGCAGTGCAACCCAATGGTCACCTGCTGGTGTCAGCACACATGGGTAGTGCAAACTGGTGGCTCTGCTTCCCATCCACATGGACACTCATTTTCAGAAAACTGGAAATTCCTATCTCACCATCCCTCATGGTATCAAGAGGCCGAGGAGTCCAGAGAAGGACTAAGGACAAACAGATGATGTGTGGGGGTGGGGAAAGACACAGGCTGATGGTCTTCTATCTCACCTCCCCCCCACCCCCAACCAAGAGCTGGATGCCTGGCCTGGCAGGTTAGGGCTGCCTGGCCAGACATAAGGGCTGCAGGATACTAGGGAGACGGTCCAGGAGACCGGGACAGCAATTCCTGCACTGTGGGAGGGAAAGGGCCATGGAAGAGGGTGGGACTGGATGAGAGGAAAGGGAAGGTCATGCTCAAGGATGAAGGAGCAGGGGCCAGTGTTGTGGTACAGTGGGTGAAGCTGTCACCTGCAACGCCAGCATCCCACATGTACACTGGTTCCAGTCCTGGCTGCTCCATTTCCAGTCCAGCTCCCTGCTAACATGCATGGGAAAGAAGATGGTCCAAGTGCTTGAGCCCCCTGTACCTATACCTATACGGGAGACTCAGACAGAGTTCCTGGCTCCTGGCTTTGGCCTGGCCCAGAGCTGGCTGTTGCAGCCATTTGGACGCAATGAGCAGATAGAAGATCTCTCTTTCAGATAAATAAACACATTTTTTTTTTTTTTGACAGGCAGAGTGGACAGTGAGAGAGAGAGACAGAGAAAGGTCTTCCTTTGCCGTTGGTTCACCCTCCAGTGGCCGCCACGGCCGGTGCGCTGTGGCTGGCGCACCACGCCGATCCGATGGCAGGAGCCAGGTGCTTATCCTGGTCTCCCATGGGGTGCAGGGCCCAAGCACTTGGGCCATCCTCCACTGCACTCCCGGGACACAGCAGAGAGCTGGCCTGGAAGAGGGGCAACTGGGACAGAATCCGGCGCCCGGACTGGGACTAGAACCCGGTGTGCCGGCACCGCAGGCAGAGGATTAGCCTAGTGAGCCGCGGCGCCGGCCAATAAACACATCCTAAAACATAGGGAGCTAACTGGTCTATGATTCTAAACACAGCACTATAAATATTTAATGTAAACACAAAAATGATTAAGTGTAAATGATATTAACCCTGCCGTGTGTAGTCACGCACCTCAAACATTTCAGCAACTTCAAAGAAACTCAAAGTGCTTTCATTAATTAACATTTTCTTGCCAAAACACTGGGACACTTGCTATGAGGTAGAGAGCAGAAACACAGTATTTTTATCCCAATTTCACAGAGGTACAGCAAGGTTCAGTGTGGCCCCAGGTGATTCAGAGGCTGAGCTGGGAGGAGAATCAGGACCTCTGCTCTTACTCAGATGTGTTATCAGTGAAGTAAATTGGAAAAATTAATATTCTAAGATATTCAGAAAGCCAGATTCTTAAAACAATGGTGCCCAACTGTCACAGCCCCACCTCTCCTGCAGTCTGGATTTTCCCTGGCAGCAGAAGGGAAGGCCAGAGTGATCCCCTCGCTCCTCCTTTGGTCGCAATCCCCCATAAACACGTGCTAGATGCACAGCCACGGGTGACCTCCTCGGCTTCCGTGGCTATGACCTCCCTTCTCCCCTTAAACTCATCCAGTGCCTTATTTATTGACGTGGTTCAGTGAGACGACACAGGCATGGCAGGAAGTAATTATGAATCGCTAACTATGGCTGTCCAAGGTCAAGTCAATGAGCAAAGGCACACCAGTAGTCACGTTAGCTTGAGCCCTGTTTCCTGTTTCCTAACTGTTCTGTGACCTGGCTATTCCTGGGAAATTTCCAGGCCATTTTACTGTCCCTGATCACCAGTCCTGGGAGTTCATACCTAATGCACTCTGTTTCTAGGGGCCTGGCTTGTTCTGTGCTGTCTGCTGTGCCCTGGGGAAGGAGGCATCCTGTAAACGGTCTATTATGCTGAAATCCGTGTCTTCTCCAGAACCCCACGTGTTCCTCTAGGCCACAAGCAGGCCTGTGGCAGGAACAGGGACAGTACCCTGTGGTCGAGAAGAAGACTGTGCTGTGTGAGCCTTGGTGAGAGGACTGTGGAAGGATCTAAACACACTGATTCAGGGCACTCACACAAGCCAGGTTTACAACAGAAAATCCAATTCCAGTTGACAGTGTCAATAGTATGGAACTGTCTTAAATTACCGAGTTTACTTAAACATCATAGAGTAACTGCCTAAGGTAATGCATATTTCATGTTTACTGACATGACATATTGCCAAGCAGGCAAAAATCTTGCTGGATAGAATGCGTACTTTGGTTGTACATATATAATGATATGGTTACACAGCTGGAGACATCCATAATTACATACACATGCACTTCCACAAAGGCCACAGGGACACCTGGCCAAATAGTGGCTACTCTTGACAGCAGAGAAACTGTTTTGTATATATTCCTTCTTTTTAAAAATATATATGTATATTTTTAATCTATTTGAACAGCAAAGAGACAGATGAGAGACAAAGACAGAGCTCCCATCTGTTGGCTCACGCCCCATGTCGCTCCCCCTCTTCGTGGAGGAACGACACAGGACCCTGCGCTGTTCTTTCGTCTGCTCGGCCCTCCCCGGGTTTGCTGCTGGTTCTTCCCAGGTTGGCTACCGACCCTTCCACCTCCGTGGAAGGGCGGTTCCCCCTGCCACATTCCCCACTTCCGTGGGGGAGCTGCACACCGCCGGCCGGCTCTCTCGGGGGCTGCACAGGTGTTCCTTCAGATGTTCCCCTTAGATGTTCCTGGTGCATGTTGTCTCTCTCCTCCTTTATAGTCCTCTTCCACCAATCCCAACTCTGCTACCCACACGCCGAGTACGCTGCTCTCCTCCAATCAGGAGCAGGTCCTACAGTTTCTTGGTTGAACTGGAGGCAGCTGCGTAGAAGCTGTTACTCCCTTCTCAGCGCCATATTGTGGGAGAGCAGATGCATAGAATAAGCCTTAATTCCAGTAACTCAGTCCAGTCCAGGTTGCTCCCCACACCCCAAATGCCTGCAACAGCTGGGGCTGGGGCAGGTTGAAGCCAGGAGCTTGAAATTCCATCAGGGTCTCCCATGTAGGAGGCAGGGACTCAAGCAGTTGAGCCATTGCCACTGCCCCTCAGGGTGCACACGAGCAGGAAGCCGGAATTGGGAGTGGAGCCAGGACATGAACCCAGCCACTCCAACATGGGATGTGGATGTCCGAAATGGCAGCTCAATTACTGGGCAAACCTCTTGTCCACCATGTATGTATTTTTTGTTTTTCCAAAATGATCATGGATTATTTGCATAACTATGCACATATCTATCACCTGTGTATAAACCATGTGTGTGCCATGTGCATGTGTATGTATACAGAAACAGATAGAAACACAACCCCATAAACAGCAAAAGAGAGATATATAGGGTGTTTTGGGGAGGCAGGTGTTTAGCCAAGGCACAACTAACTAAAGCACTCAAAAATGATTACTGAGCGGCCAGCGCCACGGCTCACTAGGCTAATCCTCCACCTTGTGGCGCCGGCACACCAGGTTCTAGTCCTGGTCGGGGCGCCGGATTCTGTCCTGGTTGCCCCTCTTCCAGGCCAGCTCTCTGCTGTGGCCAGGGAGTGCAGTGGAGGATGGCCCAAGTGCTTGGGCCCTGCACCCCATGGGAGACCAGGAGAAGCATCTGGCTCCTGCCATTGGATCAGCGCGGTGCGCCGGCCTCAGCGCGCCGGCCTCAGCGCGCCGGCCACGGCGGCCATTGGAGGGTGAACCAACGGCAAAGGAAGACCTTTCTCTCTGTCTCTCTCTCTCTCTCACTGTCCACTCTGCCTGTCAAAAAAAAAAAAAAAAAAAAAAAAAGATTACTGAGCCATGATTAGAGCAGGCTCAGAGCTCGAAGCTTGCAGTTCATGGTGCAAGAGCTCACTCTGTCCTTACAGCACTCCTGTGAAGCAGGTACCCACAGCAGCCGCATTTCACGGGTGTGGACATGGGTGGTGGGGGAGAGACAGCAAGTGGGTGTTAGAGGTGGGAGTCAAATCAGATCCCCTTTTCATTCCTTGTACACACATCAACATTTCCTGTTTGCAACTGCACCAAGCGGGGTGTGTGTGTCTGTGTGTGTGCGCGCATGTGCGTGTGTGCATGCTATGACTTTGCAAACTGTAGCTAGCTAGGATGCAGTAAGTCCTACTTTGGTCCTGGGAACATCAGTCAGCTGAACGTTTGGTTGGCTGGCTGGGATGCTATCATGGCAGTTTTATAAAATGTTCTTAGGCGGCTATACTGTTCTGTTAATTCTTTTACCAAGCCACTATGAGATCCAATTTCTCAGTGTTCACTCTTGGCAACATTATGCATTTTGGCTTAATCCAGAGGGTGGATCTCAATAATTGTTTGACTACCTTTCTGGCTTTCACATGCCTTCGACCTCCCTTACCAGCTTCATGTATTAAATGCTGAGTTTTACTCTGCTCTGGAGGAGTGTCCTCGTCTCCTACGCAGTGAAGAGTGGACAGAGGCAGGAAGCAGGCTTCCCACACGACCTCACCTTACATCACTGGTGGCCACACAGTGGGTACCCAAACAGTGCTGAATGGACAGCAGTAAATGACTCCTCATTCCTTACTCTGTGCCATGCCTCATCTTAGATGCTACACAGAATAATTCACTTATTTCTCCTCAATCATCTTTGTAAGAGAGATCATTATTTTTTTTAAAGATTTATTTTATTTATTTGAAAGGCAGAGTTACAGAGAGAGGTAGAGACAGAGAGAGAGGTCTTCCATCCGTTGGTTCACTCCCCAGATGGCCTCATGGCTGGAACCATGCTGATCTGAAGCCAGGAGCCAGGATCCTCCTTCAGGTCTCCCACGTGGGTGCAGGGGCCCAAGGACCTGGGCCATCCTCCACTGCTTTCCCAGGCCACAGCAGAGAGCTGCATCAGAAAAGGAGCAGCTAGGACTAGAACCGGTGCCCATGTGGGATGCCGGCATTTCAGGCCAGGGCTTTAACCCGCTGTACCACTGAGCCGGCCCTGGGAGATCATTATTATCACCACCATTTTTCTGCTAGGGAAAATGAGGCACACAGAGGTACAAGAGAGGCTCAGCTTTGGTCCATGAAGTCTAGTTCCCAAGACAGAACTCTGACCACACAACTGTATCACCATCCCTGGTAAAGAATCAGCAGAGGGTGGAGGGGGTGGGAGATGGATGGAGGGGGAAGAGGAGGTTACTGACTTAACTGTTCTTATCTATACGATAGGGATGTTTGTTTACTATGGCCCTCTGATATGAGATATTGATTAATTTATCCTGTCACTTGGCCAGCACTGGCAGCTAAAACACCATTCTTAAAGAGTCTTTATGTGTGACAGCTGTGTTTCCAAAGCCAAGATCAAGGACAGATCTAGTATGGCATCTTTCACTTGCTGGACCCCGCATGGCTGCCAGGGACTGTGTGGGTGGGCTGGGCACCCTTCCTACCTCTTGTTCCCCATTTCCATCAACAACACAAAGCAGTGGGCATGGTGCTGACGGCCCCAGCAGTGAGCCGCCCATGCGTCTGTGGCGATCTCATTCCAATCACTAGCTTGCTCTTTATCCATGAGATTGATCTGTTCTTAGAAATAAGTACAAGAAAGAAAGAAACACAACAGAAACCTCACCCTAATCAGCACCACAGGGCCTCAGACAGCAGAGAGAATTAAAGCCGCATGCTATTGGTACCATTCATGGGCTGGAAATGGACACTGCAGGTGAGCCAGGAGCCAGTGGCTGCTGTCAAGGTGCGTTAGCTGTGAGCGCGGGTCTAATTACAGTGTCAATGTGTTAAATCCCCTACTGATTGTGGGGGTGCAGGGGATGTGTGGCTGTGAGACATTAGACTCTGCCTCTCAGACTCTGAGTTAATCGGCTTAAATCCCCAAGGTAGACAGGACACCGTGTGGGTCAGTTTGAGCTGGAACCAGATTACACTCTAGTGGCTAATAGCTCTGATCGACTGCAACCTTTCCCATCAATCTCTTTAATGAGAAACCATCATGAGGATGAAGGAAACTGATAGGAGGGAAACCATAACAAATGTATGGAGCTGGAATTAAAAAAAGAAGACATGGCCTTACAATGTTTACTCACTTGGGCTTATCTGCCTGAGGGTGTCCTGTTAACCCAGCACTTGGCAGAGTTATTAACCAAGTGCTTGTCTTTTTGGACACAGGTCTGATTACGGAAGCCCAACATCTTCTACAATGAAATGTCTCTCCTCCTGGGGAGCAGGGACATGATGGGGTGGTGTCAAGATTACAGGGTACGTGCAGGTCCTCTACGTGATTGACAGCTAAAGACAAAACCTGAAAACAAGCTTTTCAGTTAACTTGAGACAAAGCAGAAAACTAAAGCAAGCTCCTGTTGATGTTTTAAGTTCCTGAAGTCCACACCCTGTCAGTTTCCAGGAGAGTGGAAGTCACATAGAAGGAAATCCTGACTCGAGGGGACCTAAAGAGATGCTTGCTGGCTGTCTCCGTTAAGCCCAGCTTGAAGCAAGGGGAGCGTCTCAGCTTCTTGGCCATGGTCCACAGCTCCAGACAGGCACCTTCAACAATGCACTAAACATCTCCACTTTGAGCATGAGCATACAAGTCAATCTGCCAACAGAGCTCTTGACCCAGCACCCCCTACACCCCTTCCCCAAGTCTTCTCCATATCCGTGAATGACAACCCCTCCACCCAGTCTCAGGCATCCTCATCCTTTCTGGGTTTTACCCCCCATATATCTGACCTTTCAGTAGGTGTTACTGGCACTGCCCTCAACATACACCTGGCATCTGACCTCTGCACTCCCACTGCCTCCATCCAAGTGTGGGCCCCATCAGCTCCCACTTGAGGCAACAGCCTCCCTGCTTCTGCTGTAGCCACTCCAGAGTCCAGTCACCACACAACACAGTGGACTTCTAGAAACACAAACCAGATCATGTTGTTTCTTCACTAATAACTAATGGTTAAAGGCCAAACTACCTGGGACCATATGGTCTGATCTCCCCCCTTCCTGCCTCTCTGACCAGGTCTCCTACGCTCTCTCCTTCATTTTCAATCTTTACATGCGACTCTTCTCACGGAGGGAACAGGCTCTGCCTGGATTCCTGCAGGTCTGCATTTAGGTCTCAACTCAAATGCCACCCTCTCACTGAAAACACTCTTTGCACTTGTGAACATTACCAGCTATCTTTTCCTCCCCTCCCCTCCCCTCCTTCCCTCCTTTCTTTCTTTCTTTCTTTGACAGACAGAATGGACAGTGAGAGAGAGAGACAGAGAGAAAGGTCTTCCTTTTTCTGTTGGTTCACCCCCCAATGGCTGCTGCGGCCGGCGCACCACGCCAATCCAAAGCCAGGAGCCAAGTGCTTCTCCTGGTCTCCCACGCGGGTGCAGGGCCCAAGGACTTGGGCCATCCTCCACTGCACTCCCGGGCCACAGCAGAGAGCTGGACTGGAAGAGGAGCGACCGGAACAGAATCCGGCGCCCCAACCGGGACTAGAACCCGGTGTGCCGGTGCTGCAGGTGGAGGATTAGCCTATTGAGCCGCAGCGCCGGCCACCAGCTATAATTTCTATGTAGCACAAGTATTCTCAGAAATGAAGATATTTATTTATTTATTTATTTATTTGTTTGTTTACTTGCTCATTTATCACCAATCACTTTAATGACAGCAGGGACTTCGTTCTTGTTTATTCTTGTATGCACTGATCTAAAATGGTACTAAATACAGTAGTTGCTTAATAAAAATGAACTGATAAACAGCTGGGCTGCCAGTGACCCTGACTGGAAATTATCTTTAAAAAAAGAGTTTATTTATTTATTTTCATCCATTGGAAAGGCAGAGCAATACAGAGAGAAAGAGAGAGGTTTTCAATCTGCCGGTTCCCTCCCCAAATGTTTGCAATAGCCAGGAGCCTAGAACTCCACTCTGGTTTTCCATGTGTGTGTGGGGTGCCCCAGAACTTCAGCCAACACCTGCTGTCTTCCAGGATGCATTAGAAGGAAGATGGATCAGAAGTGGAGTAGCTGGGACTCGAACTGGCACCTAATATGGGATGCAGGTTTTGCAACTGGCAGCTTAAGCTGCTGTGCCAAAATGCCCAAGCCTAGAAATGATCATATAGTGTTAGTTACATGAATTAGATTGATTGGAAAGGAAAATTTTCGTTGGTGTGTAAACACCAAATCTTCAAGTTCACTGCTTTTGTTAGAGATAGCATTCTTTAGATACTGTTTTATTTTTTATGTTTTCCAAGCAAAATGTGCACACATTATTTTGTTTCTATAATGTGAAAAACTTGTAATTTCTATTGAGTGTTTTTCCTAAGGTGTAAACAGTCATGTAATACTACCTATTTTCTTCTACAGGTTATGAAATAGAACAAGAAAATCAGGAAATTATTTAAAGTCCTTTGTAATATTTTAGTCTCAATCACTATTTTTTCCCCTCAAAGAAGACTACCTTAAAATTTTTCATAAAATATATAATACCAAATGTCCATTTAAGATTATATAACTCAAATAAACAACTCTTAAAAAAATTAGGGGCCAGCATTGTGGTACAACAAGTTAAGCTGCCATCTGCGACTGGCATCCCATATGGATGCTGGTTCAAGTCCTGGCTGCTCTACTTCCAATCCAGCTCCTTGCTAATATGTCTGGGAAAGCAGCACAGGATGGACCAAGTCCTTGGACCCCCACACCCATCTGGGAGACCGGGATGGAGCTCTAGGCTCTTGGCTTTGACCTGGCCCACTCTCAGATGTAGTCGCCAAAAGCAGGGGTGAACCAGCAGATGGAAGATCTCTCCCTGTCTCTGTAACTCTTGCCATTCAAATAAGTAAATACATCTTTAAAAAGATTGGATGAGTCTAATTCACCCTAGTCCATGCCTACTGTGTGCCAGGTATTTTTACTGAATGAATGTCACCAGGTGGTATCCTTCCCATTTGGATTAGGACACACTGGCACAGTGAGGCCAAGGGTCCATGGTGGAAGAGCCGGGATTTCAAATTCCCAGCCTAATTCTCTTTCAACTCTTTCCTTCAGCTTCATTTTGAACCACATAAAACCTTCTTCCAAAATTTTGCTCCTTCTTGCCACAGATAAAGACAGAGTAGTGCCAAGCAGGAGATGGAACAGTTTCCAGCTGTTCCCTGAGTTTGTTCCCCCAAATGCTGCGTGACCTTTGTCACGTTCTCTCCCCCCTTTGTGTGAGTCTGCCTGTGCAGTGAGGAAGGCCCAGCTCTGCGGAGGTGCTCAGGGACCCTCTCTGGTGTCAGACCGCGCCACAGAACTCTCAAGTCCCACACGTGCTGAAATGTTAGCCCTAACTAAAGGTGCATCACTCGCCTACTTGGCGTCTCTCCACTTGTGCAATAAACATCTCAGTTTCACAAGGTTCATGGAGGAACAGTGGATTCACCGCCTACTACCCACGATCTCTCACAACCCCCTTCCCTGCCAGGCGGGCCCACCAAGCACCAGGCAGTGCTAAGACGTGGTGGCTCTTGCACACAAGCTCAGCACCAACTTTATTTCTCCCTTTCTTCATTCTTTAGGTCCTACATCCAATCTATCAGCAAGTCCTATCAGTCCTTTTGGAATACACCCTAAACACAAGGGGCCTTCAAAAAGTTCACAGGGTAGGCGTTTGGCACAGCAGTTAAGTTGCTAACTGGGTGCCAACATCTTATATCAGCTGACTGCCTCGTTCAAGCGCCAGCTCCTCTGCTTTCCATCTAGCTTCTCGCTGATGTGTACCCGGGAGGGAGCAAGTGATGACTCAAGTTTCTGAGTTCTTGCCACCCACAAGGGGGACTCAGCTTAAACTCCAGCCTCCTGGCTTCAGCTTGGCCCAGCCCTGACTGCTGCAGGCATTTGGGAAGTGAATGAACAGATGGGGAATTTTCTCTGTGCCTCAAATAAAGTGCAAATAAACTTAAAAAATTTAAAAATTATCAAGAAATAAAAAGTGCAGCAAAATTTAAAAATGTTTGTGGAAAAACTACAAAAAACTATACATAGATTAGAAAACATTTTCATAGCAAAACAAACCTCTCAATTCCACATCCACACACTTTCCCAGGTACCCTCATGTGTCCACCTCTCTTTCTGGGGCCACTGATCTTTTCCAGGCCCCTGTCTTTAACCTGAACGGAGGCTTAGCATCCTTTCTTCTCTCCCATTTCTGTTACCCCAGAACCCAGTTTCTTTACAGCACCAAGATCACATCCATCACTTTTGCTTAAAACTCCTAAGCCTTACATAATTTTACTCTGGTGTTTGGTCCATGGATAGAGATTCATGGGACCTGTGATGCTGGATGGAAAAAATAGGCACATCAATTTTCCCAGCCCCCACAACCTCTACTGGGAATTGAGCATTCTACTGAATTATGCAGAAAATCTCAAAGGCACCAGCAGACGTCACAGGTATTTTGTATTGTGTTACAACTGTTAAGCGATGTCCTGAAATATTGCTATTCCAAAGTTAGTTATTAGCACTGCCAGAACAATGAGTTAAAAAAGAAGCCCATCTGTTTTATATTACAAGAGTCTTTTAAATATTTTGATAACTGTATCCATGTACTTGGCTTCCTTTTTTTGTTCCTATGCACTTTATCTTGCACGGTCACACACACACACGATTCTCAGAAGAGATCGCAGGTTTTCAGACTCAAAAAGGGCCAGTGGCAGAAAAGCTTCAGCACTGCAAATCGATCACCCGTGCTTTCTCACACAAAGCTTGCAGGGTTTCATCCTGTTTTAGAAACAGAGTTGCTTCCTTCCTCAGAGCTTCCACAACGTCTGTTCCCTGCGGGGTTCCTTCCCCTGGGTCCCAGTTCTGCTTGAGCGGCACTTCTGCAGGTGGCCTTCACAAACCACCACACGCGCACACTCTGCTCCTCCCCATTCTGGACCAGACAACCTGCTCCAGGGGACTCTGACCCCCATCCCAGTTTGCTCATTCATTCACGGGCTTATTCTTTGTCTTCCTCTCCAGCAGGGAGGCTCACTCAGCACTGGACGTTCTCCTGGCTTGGCTGCAGGCACATCCCCTTTCCCAGAATATCTCACCTGTGCTTGATACATACGAAGGTACTTCAAAAAGTTTACAGGAAAACTTAATTTAAAAATACACTTATTTTGGTATGAAATTTTTTGGAAATATATGCATTTTTTTTAAACAATACACATTTCTGTGAACATTCTGAAGACAAACAAATCTTCCCAAACCAGAGGATAGTTCTGGGTAGATATCAAATGAATAGAAATGAAATATATAATAAGGCCATTTGCACACACTCATAAGAACGTTTACCTGGAATCTTCTGATCTAACACAGTAGTTTTCTGTTACATATATATGTGGGGCAGTTATTCTGGCATTCACAGCTCTATTTGGTTGAAGTTTAAGTCATAATCAAAAAACTCTAGAGGATTTAGTCCAACAAATCAATGAATGGGCTATAATGCATATGAATACTAAATTTGTGTCTGGGACATTATCATTTGCCTCCAGCATCATTTGAATAAACACTACACACACTCATACCAATGGATCGAAATTTTCCAAAAATTGAATTAGTAACACAGTAGGATTATATGACAAAATAATTTCACTTAGCCAGTTGCAACCTCAGATATCAGCAGAATGGGAACCATTACTCTATTTTAGATCACGACCATGTACACATGCTCACAGCCAAATAGAGGCTGCTTGTCTCTGCTCTGTGAGAAAACACTGCAGAATTATGTGCCATGTGTGGATCAGTGTAGAGATAGAAACATAAGGAGATAAACCAAGGGGGGACAGAGAAGAAGACAGAAATTTCTCAAAGAAACTGATATTAAAAAGCACAGGGTCCCGGGCCAGCGCCGCGGCTCACTAGGCTAATCCTCCACCTAGCGGCGCCAGCACCCCAGGTTCTAGTCCCGGTAGGGGCGCTGGATTCTGTCCCGGTTGCCCCTCTTCCAGGCCAGCTCTCAGTGGAGGATGGTCCAAGTGTTTGGGCCCTGCACCCCATGGGAGACCAGGATAAGTACCTGGCTCCTGCCATCGGATCAGCGCGGAGTGCCGTCTGTGGCGGCCATTGGAGAGTGAACCAATGGCAAAAGGAAGACCTTTCTCTCTGTCCCTCTCTCTCACTGTCCACTCTGCCTGTCAAAAAAAAAAAAAAAAAAAAAAGCACAGGGTCCCAAATAGGCCTTATTATCTGGGGAACAAAGGATTCCTACTGTGCAGCGTTTTCGTTTTAGGAACACACATGGCAGCTCCTATTCCCAGGATCCGGCCTCACCTTGGCTCTCACTGTCCTTGACCCCTCTACACTGTGAGGTCACCATCATTCATGCTGCGGGAGCACGGTGTCTGAACGTGTGAGTAACTCCTTCCACTAGAAGTGCAGGATCACGGACAAAAGGTACCAGGACAGTGTACCAAGTAAGAGCCCCAGTTGGAGCACTGGACAAAAGGTGAGAATAGGGCAACACAAACGTGCATAATAAGTTCCTATTCTGATCGACAGAGGTGTTCAAAGGAATAGATGGAGAGGCAAAGAAATCCAGACCGGAACCACACTTCAGAAACCTGTGTCCCTCATGCGGTGAGAGTGTGAGTGCCCATGCAGGATGTGGTGGAGGGATTTCAGTGAAATACAACACACGCATAAATGGAGGACGGGGACATATCCTCACCACGCACTCCCAACCTAACAAGAGTGGGAACATTTTGGAAAAGGAGGAAATTTGTTAGAAGGAAGGGTCATGAGAATAGGGGGACTTTTTGGTTCATGGTTCCTACAGTCCAAAGATTTGCTGCCAAAAAGGCCCCCGACACGTGGGAGGGCCTGGCTGACTTGGCTGACAGCACATATAACCTAGCAACCAGCGGGCCTGGTACCTCTCGGGGTTGCACCTGAGGCCGTGGCTCATGTTCATGAGCAGTGGTGCTGGTGCTGTGATTTCAGAGGGGCCCCATCACTCAGGTAATTGGGAACGTGCTATGCACTCCAGGTTCATGGACACGCCTCTCACTGACCTCATCTCGAGATCAAAGGCCCCTACAGTCTCTCCAGGTCTCCACACATGTCTGCCCTTTCTGGATATCCCTCATCAGGGTGGTGCCCAGAGTAACAGAAGACCTGGTGAAGACAGGCCACTGTGCCGGACGGAAGGTTGACGCTTTCCATTTTGATGGCTTTAGTTCCTTATGACGTTCACTGGAGACCACTTAGCTACAAAACTCATAGTGTTGTCCTCACAGAAGACATTCTCCTGGGGTAGGGGTGACTGCTCAAGTGACAGGAGGTCGTGACATCAGGGAGAGGCATTCACAGCAGGGGCCGGCTGCCTGACCACAGCTGCTTCTGGGGGAAGGCCCTGTTCCAGCAGGGAGACACACAATTTTAGCCTGAGTGATCCTGAGACATGCACCCTGCCGCCCCACCCCTGCTGTACCATGGAGGACATAAGGTGATGAGCAACCGGGTCTCTACATGTGCACGATCGTCACCAGCTCTCCCTTTAGGACCAGCAGCTCACAGGCACGGCTGTATATGGACATAGGATGTGGCCCTCTTGAGGAAGGGAGAATGTACAGCTGCTTTTACTTCTCACAAGCAAGACATTTTAAGGGTACAGGAGACACTTTTGCTAAATCCCTGCTGGTTCCCATGTAGCTTAAGCAGCTCTGTGAAGGGTCCTTGACGAGTATATGACTTCAGAGAACCCACGACCTCTTTGAAATGATACTTAAACACTGGACATTTGTGCATCTCAGGGGAGAGAGTGCAATCTTTTATCAGGTTCCCAAATATATCCCATGAAAGGGCAAGAAGCACTGTTCCAACATTTCCCTAAACTGTCTTAAGACTCTCCTTTGGTCTGAACCAACCAAGGTTTGAGGATTTCAAAGAACCATTATTTCTCCTGAGACTCTGACCACTCCTTTCCATAAAACAAAAATAATCAACCTAGGGCACAGATTGTGGCATCTAAAAACATATATGTCATTTAGATGACATACGGTCAGCACAATCAAAAAAGCAACCGACTAAATTAATGGGCTTGAAGGAAAGAACAGACTCTTTCTGACCAAGGCTGGCAAAGATTCAGAAAACATAAAAAAAAAAATCGATGTACAAATGATTTCCATAAAATAAGAGACTAAAAAATGAACAAGGCTTCCTTACAAACTGTGATAGGGAGACAGCCACACTTGCCAGGGAGAGAAGCCATTGACATCTCTGTGCCAATATCCTTATTTCTCAAACTGAGATGGTGCTACCTACAAGTGGGAAGCATGGAGGTGCCTAGAGCAGGGGCCCAGGCTGAAGCTCTAGGCAGGGGTATGTGAGGTGTGCATGTGAGTACTAAGGTGGATACAGAGAAAGAATCAGAACTAAAAAGCACACCATAGCAAGGAAGGATAAGACATATTTTCTATAAAATCTGAGACCGGATTGTCAAGTGAAGGAAGCCAATCACAAAGGACCATGTACTGTAGGATTCCATTTATAGGAAGTGCACAGAACAGGCAAATTCAGAGAGATGCAAATTACATTGCTGGCTGCTGAGTGCCGGGGCAGGGTCAGGGTGGAAGCATGAGAGAATGAAGCCGAGGTGTGTGAGGTTTCTTTTGGGGTGATGACAATGTTCTAAAATTGAGTGGTGATGGTGCCATCACTTCCTGGATGTACTAAAAGCCACCTAGTTGTAAACATTAAATGGTGCATTGATGGCTTGTGAGTTACATCTCAATAAAGCTGTTAAAATATCTGCTTTTTTTAATCTGAAGTGTCCTGTAGATTTCCCTAAAGAAACCCTGCCTCCTGCATAAATTCTCTTATGTATTTTAGGTATTTTATGTATCTTAGGTATTTCCTCTCGCCTCACCATGTCTTCATCTAACAGGGTGATTTTTCACATATCTATCAGGTATGTCTTACAAACAGTTGAAAACGTGTGTATTTTGATAAATGAATGACTTCTGGGTTTCGGCACTGAAGTCATAGATTTTAGGCAGATGTGCCAGCGTTTAGAAAAAAATATTAGAGCCATTTATTATTTCTATCTCTCATGTTGCCTTCCCCCACCTGGAAGGTGCACAATGCAAAGAGCAGGACGGGAAGGAGGTGGGCTGTCGGGAAGGGCTGTCTTACTTCCTAGGGTGGTGAACGTTTTCCCCACACTTCCACTTTTACTGATTTTTCCCAGATAGAAGCCCTTAAATGCCTATAAATTCTATTTTATAACATTCCCTCTGCTTCTCCAGCTCAGCATGACCCATAAGCTATACTAGCCATTTCCCCTTGGAGCCCTCAAAGATACTGAACCTCACAGCATCCCTGTAGCTGAACCGTGATAAAATACCGAGTAGAAAATACTTTGTCATCTTCTTTTAATCTAACCTCCGCCTTCACAAACAGATCTTTATGCATTTTCACAAATGGCCCATCTAAGAAAATAAACCTGGTTTTCAGGACTCCAAACTAAAATCTTCAGTGTTATATAAGCACAACATAACCTTCCAGCACAGGGTAGTTCTATCCCTCTAACTTCCTAACAATGGAGTGCAAACAGTCAGACAATCTCACAGGGCCCCTAATTCTCCAAGAATGGAAATAGGTACCGAGGAGGTTTGGCACAGAAATCTACGTTCAGCGAAAAATGGAGGAGGAAAGCAAACCCTGAAGCCCCAAAGACCTTATAGGGGTCTTTTTTCTTTTTTTAAATTTTAACCCAAATCTGTTGTGCCTGTAAAAAAAAGTAAAGCAAATAATTTGAGAAAACCAGTGATGTCTTCGTGGGTTGCAGAACAGGTACCAATCTGAATCCCCTCGATGGTCATCTTTAAGGAAGTGTGTATGACACTGTGGACGGCCACCCTGCCCTTGACCTTCACAATCACACATGAAAGAGGGGACAGGCTCTTAACCATTTTGACTATACCAGGCTTCCTAATAACACCTCTTCCTTAGGAGAAACCTCAGGGAAAACTGGTAACATCATGACTAGGTGAAAGGAAGACATGAAATGCAGAGAAAGAGTAACTAGAAAAGAGAAAAAGAAAGGCTATGTAAAGGCCCCTGGAAACTAAGAATGATTTTCTGGCATCTGACAGGATGGTGTCATCAAAAAGCTTTGCCTCCCAACCAGACTGGAGTCTACAAAGACACAGAGAAGAAAGGGCCTCACTGCTATCGCAGCACTGAATCTGGCACAGCTTGGACTATTTTTTTTTTGTTAAAGATTTTATTTATTTATTTATTTGAGAGATAGAGTTACAGACATAGAAAGGGAGAGGAGGGAGAAGTGTCTTTCATCTGCTGGCTCCCTTCCCAAGTGGCCACAACAGCTGAAGCTGGACCCATCCAAAGCCAGGAGCCAGGATCTTCTTCCAGGTCTCCCACATGGGTGCAGGGGCCCAAGCACTTGGGCCATCTTCTACTGCTTTCCCAGGCCACAGCAGAGAGCTGGATCAGAGGAAGAGCATGAACCAGTACCCATATAGGATACTGGTGCTGCAGGCAGAAGCTTAACCTACTATGCCACAATGCCCACCTCCCCTCCTTTTAAGACAGACTTGATATTTTTAGAGTAGTTTTTGGTTCACAGCAAAACTGAATGACAAGCACAAGGGAGGGCCCATGTACTCTGTCCCTCCCCTTCCCTGTCAACATCCCTCACCACAGAGGTACAATTGTTACAACGAATGATCCTTATATATCTTTGTGATCCAAAGTCCACAGCTTCCATGAAGACTCACCCTGGGTGCTGTGCACTCTGTGGGTTTGGACAAATGTGTGACATGGATCCACCACTGTGCTGTTGTATGGAGTAGACAGTAATTTCACCATTCTATAGGCCCTCTGTGAGCTGCCTGTCTATCCTCCCCTCCTCCCTAACACCTCTGGGTTCAGTAGACAAACTCAATGTCAAAAGGAGAGCAGGGATTTCACAGTTTTTCTTATCCTCTGCCTTCAGTGGTATACTTAGTCCCTTGGAATGGCTGGGTATTGGTAAAGAAGCCATCAGCTGCAGGTGTGCCCAGGTGTGTCAATGAGTAAAGGGAAGTACTTTAGAGCCAGGAAGAACCATGTGCTCTGGTCTGAATGTTTCTGTCTCTCAAATTCATCAAATTCATACATGGATCCTAACCGTCAAGGTGATGGTGTTAGGAGGCAGGGCTCTTTGGGAAGTGATTAGGTCATGAGGATGGAGCCCTCATGACGGGAATCAGTGCCCCGTGAGGAAAGAGAGAAGCTGGCAGTGTACAACATGCAAGAGGACCCTACAAGAACCTGGTCAGACTGACACCCTGATCTTGGATTTCCCCCCTTCCAGAACGGTGGGAAGTAGTCTGTTGTTTCTAAGCCACCCAGTTTATGATATTTGGTTATGATAGCTCTAATGGGCCACAATGCCAGGTATGGTGCGAGGAATGTGGACTTTGGATTCTGCCTTCTCCACTTGGCAGCCTGAGACTGAAAATATTTAAGATCTCTGAAGACTGACATCATGCCCGAGTCACAGCTTATCTACAAGATGGGAAAGCACCTTTGCTATGATAGGAATAGCTGAACACAGAAATGAGATGATCATATAAACTATACAGCATGAAATCTCTTCCCTCTATCTAGGAAACAGGTAAGAGTCATTTAAGAAGAAAAAACTTTTTGGGTGTGAACAAGTTAAAGATAAAAAGAGATGACCCAAAATAAATTAAGGCCAGTGGATTAGAGTCAAAGTCCATGCCTCGTCTGGAAAAGGAAGTTCTTAGCACACGTGGGCGCAGCAGGCAGCACCCAGAGAATAAAGATGCACTGGTCTCCCATTGCCTAATCCAAGATATCGCTCCATTCTGCTCATTTGTATGCGACTGATTGTTAGGCAGCTTTAACCATGAGTCTGTTCCACTCATGATATTTCACAGCGTTATTTACCTCAAACTGTGCACTCTCTGTGGATCTGAAGTCGGTTCCTAACTCTAAAACTGAGGCGGCACAGGAGGGCTGGGGCAGCCTCAGCAGGGAGCAGCACTGCATGCTCTGCAGCCCCGCCCCTGAGATCTGCATCTGGGCTTCTGCAACCTGCGGCTCCCTTTGGTTCCACCTGAAGCCGTCCAGGACCACTCCTGGGAATTAGCTGTGCCTTGTCATTTCAGCAGGACTCAGGAGGAAGACGACTCCCAGCTGGAGTCACTTAGTGACCCTTTGTGGCTCCTCTCTGACCCTGCTTACGGCACTCTCCCTTCAGTGGTCCAGGAACACCGTCACTTCCACCACCCAGCTGCTACGGAATAACCTTGAACTCAGGAGACGTGAACCCACTCACTATTCTATTTGTTCTAACATTTGGCGTTGGCTAAAAGGCTCTGGAATCTTTCAAGATTATCTGTCTCATTTTGTTGACTTTCTCTTATTCTCAGCCCAGATGTGCTTAAGGAAAACCTGGCTGAATTTCCTCTCCTAGTGAGGATACCTAAGGACCAGTCAGTGAAGACATTTCGCTCTGGCCCTGAGAGGCTGCTGCTTTGAAAGCCACGTCATTCGTAAAATGCCAGCATCTGTTAATTCTGGGTAGTGGATACACACCTGTTTGTTGTGTTATTCTTGGTTCACCTCTGAATATTTTAAAGCATAGGAAAATTAACATTAAAAAGTGCGCAAGGGTTCATGGTGTTTTGTGTCTCTGCCCACAGAAGTCCTCAGATAGGGAGAAGGAGCAGCTACTCACAAGCAAAGAGGTGCCCTTGAGAATGTGGATTTCAACCCAAGTTCACTGCAAGTGTCAGCACAATTTAAAATAATAGAGTCTGCTCATGAAATTCTTTTTATGCATGGAAGTAGATTTTCCCTCCAAATGAATCTTGCACCAGCAGAGGATGGGCTGGAAACAGGCTCCAAACAGTTAGCTCACTTCCATCTGGTGTGGCCATGTGAACACTTCGGTTGGCTTGCTTTTTTAATGAATTGATTTTTAATGAAGCAAGCTGTGAATTTAATAGATACCTTAAAACAGCTTTCTTGTAACTAAGCTTTAAGTAACGAAGCAACTGCCAAATTAGCCACCAAAAACAAGACAAAAATTCAAGACTAAACAACCGCAGGTTCAGGCATTGCTGGGACTCAGCATCAAACATGTCATCTCAAGGGCTGGCACAAAGGACGGTGCCACCGCCCACATGCAGGCGGGGTGGTCTGAGGGTAGGCCCACTCAGCCACCCTGTCACAAGTCAAGGGACTGCCTGGCCAACACCAAAGCATACTTAAGATGAGGAATTACAACAGTGCACCACGCTGGCACACTGCCTCTCACAGGCCCATTTGCCATGTGACTCTGAACCAACCGTTTCAGCTCCCTTGTAAGGTGGGGGCCACATGAACGAGACAATGAGGTTCAGTCTGTAATACTCTCAAAGAAGTGCTGCAGAAGGAAATGCACTTAGTATTGGAGAGCCATTTCAAGGTGAGAGAAACTGCCCACTCCTGGGATCTCAAATGTACACGGGAGGCAGGCAACACGAGGCAGTGAAGAGAACTGTGTGTGCGTGGGTGTGCTTGTGTGTGTGTCAAAGGTGAGGCCAGAGGAAATGGGGACCACATGTCCCACCCAGAGCCATTCAAACTCCTCAAGTTCAAAAGGCACTGAACCAGAAAGACGCACCATGCCCTGTGGTGACTGTGGCCCAGGCACCCTTCCCACTGGCTGCGCTCCTGGGTGGGGATGAAGACAGGAGTGTGATTGCCTTCCTATGAGTAACAGAATGGTGGCCCTTATGCCCATGAGGTTTCTTGGACCAGTTCTTATCCCTGTGGCTCATCCTCCGATTAACTCATACTGCAACAGTTTGCCGATGAACGCCAATGCTCCGAAATAAGTTCATGTTTCTACCTAAATGAATATGAAAAATCAAAAGAAACCCTACCAAAAAGAGCCCAGAAATGTCACCCTTAAAGTTTGACTTAAAAATATATGTATACACATTATATGTATTAGAGTTAAATGAAGTCTTGAATCTATTAAGTAGCAAGTACCAAGATACAAAGCATTTCTCTGTGCCTGGCTCTCCCTAATCTGGCTGTAGTTTCTTGCTGCGATGTTGCTTAAGATTATGCTGGATCCAAGGCACACTTTAAAACCATTTTCCTCTAGTGACTTAAAAAAAAGAAAAAAGAAGAGTTCAAAAAAAAAAAAAATCCTTAATCCTTATCTCCCTAGCTTTACATCCCATTATTCTGGGTAACGGGTATGTGTGAAAACATCCTCAGTTTCAATTTAGTTAAACCTCTGCCTCACGGGGAACAGCTTTTAAATTGTTCAGACAATTCTTATCAATCAGCTGGGTTTGTGTAAAGGGAACAGGAATCCAGAAACCTAATCGGCCCTTCTGTGAAAAATCACCAAGTCTCCCTGATCAGAGGGAGATCAGATTCCCCACAGCCTTTCCTCCAGATTTTCTCTGTTTCCTGGAGGTTTTTATTTTAATCACAAAACTGTTCAGCTGATCTACAGCTTCATGAGTTTTCTGGACAAGGGTGGATGCACGTCTTAGGCAAGCCTTGAAATAAGTATTCCCTCTCTGGAAAATGATTTTGTAAGCATGCCCTGTACCTAGTGAGGTGGGCTTTCTTGGCAAACTGGTTAATGAGAAACGCAGGATGGCAATAGTCTAGTGTCAGGGCTCAGACTTGGGGGAGCAAATCATGGATTTTTTATTGGTTTGCTGTATTTTGCCCTTCGTTATAGAAGACTGGTATCAGAGTTCAAGTTACAGAGAGAAATGAGGAAAACTATAAAGAGCAGGAAGAAGACCATAAAACCAGCCAGGCTGGTCATTCAGTGAATCCTTTTATGGTTGGTGGATATCAATTTACTATGTTCTACTGGGCCAGTATTCTTGAGGATAATTCATCTTACAAATTGCCAGCCCATACGTGTTCCACCATCAACCCCCAACCACACAGACTTCATGAGATGCACTCACAGTGGAGAGACGAGATGCAGGGATGGCACATCTGCTCTTCCTTTTTGCTATACAGGCCTTAAATGCTTTCAAACCCTGCATGACTGGACACAGACCTTATGGCATTTGCATTCACTGGGCTACAGTGGAAGCTCATCCATGTCCAACTAAACCAGGTGACAGCGTGGTAGCTTTCCTGGGCTGGAACCAGGTCTTGCTCTACCGGCTTCCTTTGCATCCAAAACACACCTAGGGGACTAAATTTGTAGTCCATCTACCAAAAGAGGCTAAAAGGTTTAGTCTGGCTATGTAGGTAAGTAGACAGATGGACATACACAAAAATCAATGTATCAGTTACATACCATACAATGGACATTGCTTGAAAGGTAGAATGGGTTATTTTGCATAAGAACTTCTAACCTTACTGAGATTGAAAGAGATGTCATGCAGAGGGAGCAACCTCTCACCACTTTCCATGGTGAAGCTCAGAGAAACTGAGCCAGGCCACACAGATGTCAGCAGCAAAGTCGGCGGGGCTGCCTCGTTTGGAGCTTCTGAGAAAAACCAGCTGGAATGCACTGTTACAAGTAGAAATCTTCCTTTGTGTAGCACCTTGTGTATCTCTAGCAGTTCTGGGTTCCTGATCAGTTAGCAACAAGCAACCAACTGCTGGTTGCAGCGGGCACAGGAAGGGAGGAGGAGGTGTTCTTAGGATGGCCAGGAAGCTCAATCAAAGCCTAAGATGTTCACTGGAAAGCGGAAGTCTCAGGTGTGAAAAGTAATCTCAACTCTGGTTAGTGTGCAGATGTGTACAAATAACATCTACAAATGACTTTTTAAACGGCTTCCTCTAGCAACAAGAGCTGTTGCTATCACATGGATTTTGAAGTGAAATGTTATGGAATTTTCTTGCTTTAATGAGAAAGCAGATTCAACTGGTAGACAAAGTAATGATTAAAGCAATTAAAAGAGGAAAAATGCAAAATCCACTAACAATATACGTCCTCCTCAACACAGATAAGCAGGCTTTGCTGGTACTAAAAACAGACGCATGTTGGTCTTGCGTGGAAACAGCCAGAAGTGATGCTTACTATGAATGAGCCTGTCCTTTGAGAGGAGGGAAACATCAATTAGCAATGTCATTTGTTTACCAATCTGCCCGCACCTGGTTCTCATTTGTCCTCCAGCTGAGAAACCAAAGACAACTTTTTATTGCTTGTGGTCAAACACCAAGTTCATTCTGCCCTTGGATGATCAAACGGCTGGCCTCCCCCAGCTTGGGAGGGCTTGCCTTTCACTTTCAACTTGTTCAATCATCATTAACTCGGAAATTTGTCACATTCCATTTGTGCAATGAGAATTTCACCACTGGTGACCGTTTGGGTGAAGGTTGTGTAGGCAAGGTCTTAAATCTTTGAGAGCACCTCACTTGTTCTCAAGGTCATTTAACTCATTTCCTTGTTTAGAGATAGTTGCCTAGGACTCTGCAATCTGTGACCGACATCAGCAACTCTGAAGACCCCAGTGTGTGGGGCCATGTCACCCCCTCTGAGTTTGAAAATTTTCCTCGGATGAGTCAGCATATTTGGCATTTTACCCAGGAGTGCAAAGGTGTTTGACATGCGTGCGCCACACATACTCTCCTTTGTTACTCATCATGGACACACCCACTGGATTTTTACCAAGCAAACTTCTTTCTAACAGGGAGGTGCAAGTAAAGCCTTCCACTGGCAGGGCTTCCTCCCTCCAGGATGCCAGCTCCCCGGGAGACGCCTCCCTATCGGCTTGGGAAGATTCCAGAAAGTTTCTAGAAAGTAGAAGTAGATTTTTTTAAATTGTTGCCACTGGGCCTGAGAAATTTCCATCTCCTTTGTTTATTGTTTTATTCTATTCCGCCCCCCTCCCCTCTACAGAGAAGTTTCGGAATGTTAAATCTCACTGAATCTGGCACAAGGCCACATCCCTGACAGGCACTCTACAAAGAGGAATTTCTGAGAGTGGATGGCAAGCGGCAAGATGGCTAAAAGGGAGCGGTCACCTGATCCAGATCTTAATGCAAGCACAGTCTACTGGGGCAAGTCAAATACATCTTGTGCCAACTGGCAAGTAAGTCACAGCTAAAACAGGCCCTGGTTGCAGGCCCTCATTAAATTTTCAAGGCCAAAACCGGGATAGAGAGAGAGAGAGAGAGAGAGGGAGAGAGAGAGAGAAATCTGCAAGGCCTTCAGTTCCTCAGCACCATGTGCTTATTAAGTGGTTTCCAAGAAGGGTTTTCTGGGTGTCAGTTCTAGTTGTAATTCTAGGATTTTACTGGGTTACTGCTGAAATTAGAAGGCTACCAGTAGGTCTAGATTTTACACATGTCTTGATGCCTTCCAGCTAGCTTTGGCTCCTAATATATTACAGTACTTGTGGTTGTCAACATCCAATTTTTAATTGACTAGTAGAATTTCAGGGTTAGAAAGTAGGCAGAAATAGTCTAATGATTTTTTATTTGTAAAACAAATGTTTATTTATTCACACTTTATGTGAAAGGCAGAGACAGAGAGACAGAGATCTTACATCTGCTGTGTCACTCCCTAAATGACCACAACAGCCAGGGTTGGGCCAGGTCAATGCCAGGAGCCGTGAACTCCTTCAGGGTCTCCTATGAGGGTGGCTGGGTCCCAAGCACTTGAGACATCATCTGCTGCCTCCCAGAATGCACACTAGCGGGAAGCAGAGAAGCTGGGCCTTGGATCAGGCACTTACACTGATATGGTACTTGGGTGTCCTGAGCCACTATGCCGAATGCCTGCTCCTAATGATTTTCCCACTCTAACTCCTCTGCTAACACCAGACCAGACCCTCGGTCTAAAGAGGAATTGTGTATGTTCTAAAACACAAAACACAATATCCTGCCATTTTAATGGAGGGGGGTGCTAACAGCATCATCTTTAAGAAAATAAACTCAGTACTAGGTTATTAGCTGAAAAATGTTTGTGCATAAATTTCCTGGAGAGAGATATCTTGATTCAGAAACACATAGGAATGAACCTGCATTCTTCTAAGTGTTTTGTAAACATCAGCTCCTTTAATCCCTGGGGTAGTTCTGAGAGGAGGAGTAACTTATCCAAGGTCACAGGACACAGACTCCAGGCAGGCTGGGTGTACCTCCACTAAGCTATGCATGAAGATCTCTCAGAACAGGCCACCCAAAGGCCCATTTTTCTGTTGCTTCAGCTGGGCAGATGCTGTGCAAAGTGTAAAGTGTATGATTTGTTTGTTCCACTTTGCAGGGACTTGCACTTTTTCCTTCTCCTGACTTCTTCCTTTTTGGCTCCACCATTGTGGAGGGCATCCTTTTACTGGGCTCCCAGTGAGCTGGTAAACTGTCTCACTTTGTGTCGTCTGTTGGTACCTCTCTGAGACACACATACACACACACACGCACACACACACACACACACACACAGCTATTGCCGTGCTTCAGTGAAGCCACAACGGGTTTGTGATTGTGAGCATGAAAGCAGACATCGTTTGCTCATTAGAGCTAAGTTTTCAGGACGTGCCCCACTTACTGACCTCCACTAACGGCCTGGGTTTGCGCTCCACTGCAAACCTGAAGTGGCAGAGTTCACAGTAGCTGGTGTTTGAGGACGACAGCCAGTGCTCCAGGCAGCTCCGATGAATTGTCCCCAAGGTCCCTGTGCACTCGCACGGAGAGAGCAAGTCCTCTTGGCTGCTGCCCTCGTGGCAGATCCTGCACATTGGCCGATCATTGAAAGGGCTGCAAGAGAAGAAGGGCACCAGCTCATCACTGGCTGGAAAACACCACCATGCAAATGGCTTTCTCCTGTGTCCTTGGGCCCCCC
The DNA here is from genome assembly GCF_964237555.1 of Oryctolagus cuniculus. Lineage (NCBI taxonomy): Eukaryota > Metazoa > Chordata > Mammalia > Lagomorpha > Leporidae > Oryctolagus > Oryctolagus cuniculus. The sequence goes on from NC_091437.1 coordinate 16,081,807, forward strand.
TAGCAGCAGCTGCTCAGAACAGACACTTGTTTCAAGACTCATACTTGACCTTGGCAGTGGAGACAGTAGCCTCCGATATTCAGAAGCACTCAGGCCATCATCTACTTTTGCCGGTACTAAGACTAGAAGAAGGCCAATAGCAAAGAGGTCAGGTTTGGCCCAGGACCAGGAATGAGTGAAAATGAGCAATACGTTATTTTTGCCTTGAACGTAGATGTAGTTCAGGCAAACTGTAATCAAGAAATAAAAACCATCCTTTATCATTAAGAAGAGAGATTGTTCTGAAATGACACCAATTGTAGTTTCTAGACAAATTGCAACTTGTGAACCAGGCCAAGGAAAGATTTTGTATACTCAGAGGTTCCTTTTGTCTCATCTTTCAATAGGGCAGGAAAAGGAGAGGAAGGAGGTGAGCTGGCAACCAATCCTGAAGCTGCTGTGCAGGACTGCAGTCTGAGCCAGAGTCCAGGCCTGGGTGCAGGATGGTCTCTGAATTTTTCAGGCTGCTCTCTGGGATGCCAGAGACATTAAACTGGAAGGGAGTCACAAATACGTCTTATCCAGGTGGTCTCTGTCTCGAGTCTGTATTTAATGTGGAGAAACCACTCTGCAGTGGTTTCTGTGCAGCACAGAATGGTTAGGGGTTCATAGTACGCACTCCAGAATCCAGCTGCCTGGGCTCTGTCCCAGCTCTGCTGCTTCCCAACCAACTAACTGTGGGCAAGTAACTTCTGTGCTAGCCTCCCTGTGTCCCACTCTCTTGCTTCCTAAGATGGGCAGCAAAGAATGGTGCCTTCCTTAAATGATGACTGGGAGGATGAGGAGCGGTACTCAAATTTGAAGTTTGAAAATGAACACAGGAAATGCCTAGTTAATGTTAGTTTTGCTGGCCGGCACCGTGGCTCACTAGACTAATCCTCTGCCTGTGGCACCAGTACTCTGGGTACTAGTCCCGGTCGGGGCGCCGTATTCTGTCCCGGTTGCCCCTCTTCCAGGACAGCTCTCAGCTGTGGCCTGGGAAGGCAGTGGAGGATGGCCCAAGTGCTTGGGCCCTGCACCCACATGGGAGACCAGGAGGAAGCACCTGGCTCCTGGCTTTGGATCGGCACAGCGCCAGCCGTAGCAGCCATTTGGGGGGGTGAACCAATGGAAGGAAAACCTTTCTCTCTGTCTCTCTCTGTCTAACTCTGCCTGTCCAAAAAAAAAAAAAAAAATGTTAGCTTTGTCATTTTTGGCAACAGTCATCAGGGCAAGGAAAATCAAACAACATGGCCCAGCGTGGAAGCCAGTAGCCAATAGATGCATTAGACTATGAGGGCTCAGTTCTCAATGGGTGCTGTGTAGTGGGAGAGGCCAACCCCCTCTCTGACTTGTGCTGTTTTCATTGGCACTAGATTTTTTTTTTTTTTTTTTTTTTGACAGGCAGAGTGGACAGTGAGAGAGACAGAGAGAAAGGTCTTCCTTTGCCGTTGGTTCACCCTCCAATGGCCGCCACGGCCGGCGCACCGTGCTGATCCGATGGCAGGGGCCAGGAGCCAGGTGCTTCTCCTGGTCTCCCATGGGGTGCAGGGCCCAAGCACTTGGGCCATCCTCCACTGCACTCCCTGGCCACAGCAGAGGGCTGGCCTGGAAGAGGGGCAACCGGGACAGAATCCGGTGCCCCGACCGGGACTAGAACCCGGTGTGCCGGCGCCGCTAGGTGGAGGATTAGCCTATTGAGCCGCGGTGCCGGCAGGCACTAGATTTTAAAATATGTCATTATGACATGTGACAAACTTGCAATCATCCTCTCTACCTGCCCTCCCACAGTTGCCAGAGGTGACAGTGGTCCAGGCCCAGGCCATATCATCCTCCTCAAGGCCATCTTTGGTTCAGATGGAAACAGCCATGGGAACACCACTGTTCCTTACACACCTTTCTAAGAACAACCCTGGCAATGAGCAAAAGCTGAAAGGGGGCTAAAAAAAGAAAGGACTCTCTCATATTTGTACCAAAGACCTCCCCTACCTCAGTCCACTCTCTAATTTCTGTGCTCAGGGACGGGAAAAGAAAGCTGTTGGAGGTGACTTTTTTCTTCTCTTGATTCCTGGCTTCCTTCATTCACATGGAGCCATGTGCATGAGAGACTCAGACACTTTCTGGTTTACATTGCTTCCATGGCAGGAAAACATGGCACACACCCATTTATGCACATGTATACGTGCATGCACATCTGCACACACATACACACAGTTGGGTTCAGAGCCTCAGTCATTTCAACCACAGCTTCCTCTTCCTAATCCATGGAGGTGACGATGGCCACAAGGGGGACTGGCGCATACCCAAGTGACCCAGGCTTAACTCACAGAGAGCCAGTGATGCTCACCAGCTCATGATGTTCTGAGTTCTAGCCAAATGCTAGAAGTTCTCTGAAAGGTGGACAAATTCTATTAACTATTTCCTATTTCTTACCTTTGAGACGGCCACATGAGCTCTGAACAGAGGCCTATGGTCAATGCTCACCAGAGGTGTGGGGAGTGTGAGTCCACATCTGTGGGCTACCATGTCTAGGCAGGGTTGTCACCAGTAGACCCACTGTAGATGTGTGCATGGCTGTGTGCCTGGACCAGAGAGTTTGATGAGTCACTCAGAGGGAGGTAAGTAGTTAAGGGTCAAGAGTGACAGATCTGACCCTAGGGGTCCAGTGTGATGCCTAAACACAGTTACATTTGCCGGTCAAAAGTCCCACTGACCCATTCTGAGAAATTCTGGAGAAGCCAAGGTGCACCTGCTGGCCTGGCAGCCTGCAGCTCCCATTTGCTGCTGGGGAACAAGAACACAGGAGGAGACCCCCAAAGACAAAGTGCCAGCCTCAAGGAGCAGTCTCTGCACTGCCCAGAGTCTTCACTCTTGCTTTGGTTCATGCTGTGGGAGGAAAAGCTGGGAGACTGTAGCAGTGCTAACTTTACAGGACCGTGTGTGTGTGAAGGGCCATGGATGGCGGCCATATGGGGCAGACAAGACAACAGGAGAGGACCCCAGCTGTGAAAAGGGACTCACCCAACAAGGGGCCCTGGACAATGTGTCCATCAGGCCATTAGCATGCACCCCAGGAAAGGCCCTTCAATAGTTCTGCCTACAAATCCAATCACTTAGGCTCAGTCCTCTGAAATCTGAGGCCTTCTTCACTCTATTCTAGGAAAGGGCTACTTTTGTTAGCTCCCAGAGAAAGTAAGACCTTACTCACCACGGCAATGTGAAAATAACAAACATAAAGCCTGTACCCCACATCTTGTGGGACCCTTCTCCGCCTTGCCCTCTGCAAGTGGGACTTGAAGCAGAACACTGGACAGGGTGAATTTTAGCTTTTGTGCCCTATTGCTATAGAAATGGTAATGACAGAACTTGGGCAGCATTTGCTTTTTTTCCCACTACCTCTGCTCACCTGACAAAAAGACCTGAGCACAAACTGTGTTCCCTCTAGTACCTTCCTTCTGAGTAAGGGTTCTCTGGATCAATCACAGAGATTTTAATGGTGGTACTACCTCTGTGTGGCAAGAGTCCGCACTACTGTTGACAGCAGCTGCCCGTCCTTGGCTGAAACTTGCATGACATACTGTGGCTGCCCATTCACAAGGCTGCCACAGTCCTCCACGGTCTTCACCACGGGTGCAGCCGAGCTGGTGCAGTCTGGCAGGACTTCGGGCAGGTGACTGCAGCGGCTGGTTGTCATGGTAACATACAGCAATTACTCTGCTAATGGCTTCCACGTTCATGCAGGATTTCCATCTAAGAGAGATCAGAAACAGTTTACTTGGGCTAGACAGTTATTACAAAATGGAGAATCACGGGCCATTCTTATTTAATACAAATGACAGGGTAGTCTAAGAAGGTGACTTGTTACCGTTTAATACAAGGATGCACACAAACACATACACACACACACACTCACACGGCCCACAAGCAATAGCGGGCACACTTATGAACATGACAGCAATCACATCAGGGCATATACACAGGAGCCCTGGTTTCCACGAGAGGATGGAAGGATGGCTCTAAAGCTCAGATCTGAAGAGAAGATAAGCCGTCCTCCTGCTCTGCACCAGGAAAGCAATAAGTCTTTGTTGACACTCTAAAAGTTACTAGAATCATTATTAAAACCCTTTGCAACTATTTCTTCTTGCAAGCAATTTATTCTCCATGCAGTTTCATTCCGAGATACCAGGATTAAAAAGAGAGACAGAAAGGAGGAAAAAATGAATTTGTCCAAGAAGCATGTTCTAAGAGCAATATTTGCAAACAAGAATCCTTCTATTACTGTTCCACCTTTCTGTTTTCTTCCTAATTTGTGTCCTATAATACAAACTGTCTACTTAATATATCTGGAAAATTAACTTCCTAAAAACCTAACTATTTTTGCCTTGTTTTAAGCAAAGGGCTTCATGAAATGATGACTTTGAAGAGCTTGTTTATTTTTTTCTAATGGACACGAAAGTAAGTACATAAGCAGTGAAGTTTTGTTTATTGGGGTAGTACCCAAGACCCCAGGACACAGGAATTATCACAAGGACACACGGAAGAGCACAAGAAAGAGGATGATAAGCAAGCTGTCTATTACCAATAAAAACAACCCAGTAGTGATACAGGCCTGACATCCCTGACACAGTCCCAGTCACAGAAGCTGAGGAATTTGTGTCCTGATCTGTGAACAGCTGACCTCACGTTCAAAGCACTCAGATCCATTGGATTGATGAACCCCATGCACCAATAACAGGTCAGTACAAGATACGCCAGACACGGAAGCTCTCAGAGACCTGTGGGATGAGTGTGGTCTGAAGGTCACGTGACACTGAATCCCTGTGCATGACGGGCTCTTCTGCCAGCCTCACCCCCAGTACAGCCTGGGCTCAGCAGATTGGTTGACAGTCAGAGCTCATCTCAACCACAGGCCTGGGTGGCCAGGGCCTCACTCCCCAATCCCAATCCTCCAGGACGGTGTCCTCCAAGATTCTCAGCTTTGCTCATTATATTTTACTTGACCCCTACAGGTCTGGAAAATAGGACCCTCCCAGCTTCCAGAACAATGCACATGTACTGCACATTGTCAGGGCAAGAACACAGTGTTTCCAAATGAACTTGAGCTGACAGCTCCCCTCCTGACAAGCACATGTCGGCAGGCTTGACTTGCCTGGAACAATTGGATGGGAACATCATCCCTCCTTGTGGCTGTGGCGTCTGTCTTGGCCCAGCAGCTTCCCCATCCCATGCTCCTTGGCTGCCCTGAGACATCTTGTGTTCTGCACCTGCTCACTCCCAGCAGCCCTCTGGAACGGGGGAAATAGACCTCAGTCCTCAGCTGAGGTTTGCAGTGGGGGCACAGGCAGAAGACACCCCCTCCATGACATCAGCCCTAAACATTCAAGGAATACACTTAGACAGCTGGTAGAGGGTATAGTTTTTTGATTTTTAAATAGAATTTGCTGTTTTTTCAAATACTCCAAAAGCAAGACACATATGTTACAGAAAGTATAGAAAAGCACAAAGGAAATAAGAGAACTTACTTATAATCCTGCCACTTGGGTAACCACATAACCACAGTAAATTTTTGGGGTGGATGTCTGTGTTTTTTTTTTTTTTGGCAGGATTGGGAGGGTGGAGTTGATTTGTGGCTGGACCAGATAGTTTTTTGTTGTTGTTGTTTTGTTTTGTTTTAAACTGCTCTATGGTGGTTCTCAGGCCAAAGTATAAAAGGATGTTAGAAGACCGTCCTCTCCTAAAACTGTACGATTCCCATTGCCTGGCCTGCTTGTACAAAGCCCCATTGACGTGACTTTAAATTCTCATGATGCCTCCCAGTCACTAAGTGTAACTTCCTGGCACGGCTCTCTGGCTTCACAAGGCAGCCATAGATTAAGAGCCAGGGTGTGTTGGCAGGAAAAGCAGACACAGTGACCTTCTCGCCGCATGGAATCATTATGTCTGGGTGCACTCCGAGAGTCTATTTTCGGGATTTGCATAACTGCAGCTCAAAGGGCCAAACACTCCTCTTGACGCTTGACAGAATCAGAGGGGGAAGAGGAGGTGCACAGATTGTGTCAGCGGGACCCTGGGCTGTGGTGAGGTAGACTCCCCTTTAGGGAAGGGCCTGTCACTTGGGTACCTAAAAATCCCTGAGTGCACACACATGAAACCTAGATTAAGTCCTTGTCAAAGGAGATAGCTCTAAATATATGACCTAAATCCACATTTTCCCTTACACTCATTTTATATCCATAGCTTCTCTTCTGAATGAAATACTTTATTTTCTTTGCTTCTCACTGGCAAAGGGGACACAATCAGCCACGTGGTCAGTTCATTTAATTTGCACTGGGTGCTGGGTATTGAGTTCAGCTGCTAAAGGAACCTTTTGGCACCCCAACCTTGCCTTCTCCTGTAAGCAAGGCCAGGCTCTTTCTCTTGTGCCATTTCTGCAGAACCCCATACTCAAGACCCTCTAAGCTCTCACCTAACTTAGGACCTTGCTAAAAGGATATTCCAGGCCAGCGCTCCCTGAAGGACATACCGGCCTACCTTCTGCACACCAAACTGCAGACTAACCTTGAGCTACTGACGCTGGCATGCTACTACTGAGTCCTGACGGTCCAGAAAACAAAACAAAAGACCATGCCTTGAATTAAAAACAGGGTGTAAGGGATTACACAGAACATGAGTACCCTTGACCATGGAGGGCATGGCTGACTGGCTCCAGTCCCAGAACAATGGATCTACTCACCTATTGGTGTAGAGAAGGGAAGGGAGCCGATCCTGCCCTGATGTCAGGGAAAGGGAAGGCGAGAGGCCTGCATGTAGGCACGGGGCCAGCTGCATGCACCAATTGTCACTTACATGTTGCACCTGGGGCAGTGACAAATGGCCCACTGCACTTTCCTGTCTCATTCAGAGGCACCTGGGAAAACAGCAGGCTGTTCCCGTGAATGCTAGAAAGAGCTGAACTTTCAGTTTGCACCCCAGTGCTGGTCTCCCACTGATGTTTCTGCAAAATTTCAAGCACCATTTGACTGCTTTCTGCTTCAGTCTTGAGAAATCCCAGAGAGAATACTTGGGTGGACTGGGGAACGCCTTTCCCATCAGAGCAGTGCACTGGGATGTGTAAGCTTGAACCCCAAATGGCACTGCTCGCACAGGTCCTTTCTTGGCAAGGCTTGACACCTTGTACAATTTCTTTCTCTGGCTGTGAATAAAGCATAATTTGGCACTGGACAAACTCAGCTGCCCACAGTGGGAAAACCAGGAGTGGGTGGACAAGAGGGAGACAGTGAAAACAGAGGGGTTGGCTACATAAATGAGAGTCTGATTAGAGAATTGTTAAGATAACAAGGCTTGTCTGTTAAACTGTGACCCCTGCAAAGGACAGAGTGCAGGTTTCACAAAAGCAGGAAGGAGCTCCAACCAGGCTGCAGAGAATCGCGGCTGTGTTTCTGGAACAGGCTGCCACTGGCAGGTGATTTCCATGGGAACGCGGTGGGCATCAACAGGATGCGTTCTCAGGACATGGGGGATGGGGAGAATTGTGTTCTGCTCACCTCTGAAGCCGTCTGAGTGTGCAGGAGGACCGTGGAGCTGGGGCAAAACCCAGCTCTTAGAGGCCCAACACCGAAACCTGCACCCTGGATCAGAACTTACTAGCTTACCTCACACAGCTTCTGAGGTGTTCCTGGGATTTCCTGGATGTTGGAAGTTAGGGTACCATCCTTCTGGAGCCACTTCCCTGGCTGTGAGGCCCAGGACAAGAGGAAACAGGTGAACGTGCTTCAGGAGTTGCAGCATGCCATGCACATGTAAGCCTGCATTCCACTATTATGCTGACCTTGGCTCCCACTCCTTTCTTAGCCAGGGCTGCATCTCTGTCTGTTTAAAACTACCTTCCCCATGGCTGGTGGACCCACACACAGAAGGACTTCTTAGTCTCCCCAGCCCTGCTTCCTTCAGAACTGGAATTCAGGGGTCAGTCTTCCATGAAAACCTTTAGAAAGACAGGAGGCTCTCCTGAAAGTTCATGGAAAATTAACATTATGCAAAAACTATGCATGGATTTTATTCTTTTTTTCACCAAAAGAAACTTTTCTTGAAGTTCTGTTTTTCCATGAATTTTGTGATGTGCCCTCATATATGATGAAAAATCGCTATGATGCTAAAGGTGCTTGGGTCTATTTTTAACAGCAGCTGCCATTATTCTAAGGAACCTAGCATGTGCTAATTCTAAGGAACCTAGCATGTGCTAAATACTAAACGTAAAACATAAGCCACTCTCAAGATGGCCTCTGTTAATTTATTTGAAAAGCAGAGAGACAGAGAAAGTGAGAAAGCGTGCGCGCGCACGAGAAAGAGAGAGAGAGAGAGAGAGAGAGAGAGAGAGAGAGAGAGAGAGAGAGAGAGAGAGATTTTCCCTCCACATCTTCCCCAAATGGCCACAACAGCTGGGGCTGGGCCAAGTCAAACCTAGGAGCCAGGAACTCCATCTGGGTCTCTCACGTGGGGATAGGAATTAAAGTACTTGAGCCATCTGCTGCTTCCCAGGTGAATTAGCAGAGAGCTGGATTAGAAGAGGAGCAGCTGAGACTGTAACAGGCACTCTGATACTGGATGCAGGCATCCCAAGGGGCAGTTCAACTTGCCGCAACACACTGTCCACCCTCCATGAACTTTTTGTAACACCCTGAACTCTACACTTAAAACATTTAAGAAGGTAGGTCTCAGGTTAAGTGGTCTTGCCCCAGTTAAGATTAAGTTAGAGGAAGAAGGAGCAAAAGTACTAGAGGGCTCTTGGGGTCATCCTGGAGGGATTCTGTGTGTCTCAAGCACTGGAGATGTCAACAAAGCAAATCAAAGAAGTAAATGCATTTATTCAATACTTTTTGCCCACTGAAGCACATTTTTAAAAAGTATCTGGGAATTTATCTGCTATTCGCAGGAAGCTTCCACGGTCAGGGGCTAGCCATCTCAAAGTCTCCTTGACGTTCCCCAAGGAGAAGAATCCGTGACGTTCAGAGAACACAGTGCAGAGCAGTCCCCAGGCTGTCTCTGCGGGATAGAGCTGGAGAGCCTGCACCTCCCCAAAGCCAATCGTGCCCTTGCTCCTTCAGGGGAAACTGGTCAATGCCCCACGTTTGGGGAAAGCAACAGTGGATCCACGGATGGCCAGAAGTCCTTGTGTTCCCACAGGGTTCTGCACTGCTCACTGGCCTAGGATTCAGAAGTCTGATCTGAGTTTTATAGGAGGGAATCTGCTTCAAAAAGGATCTCTGAAATGAACGTTAGCCTTCCTGGAGGAGCTGCCTACTTAGGAGCACAGCATTTCTAATGAGACCAATGAATGGACAATGTGAGTCAGTCAGTGGCTGAGGTGGGAAAAGACAGCAGCAGAGGCTTGGCTAGAAGCTTTCTCCTCTGAGTTAGATGCTCAGACTTTGAAGTCTAAGAACAGTCCCGAGAACAGGAAGACTCTTTGATGGATCATTTCCCTGGCTCTTCAGGCCCATCACAAGCAGACAGTGCACTGCGTGGCTGATGAACTGACTCAGAGCCTTGAAGGCTTGGAGACAACACGGGAGGTAGGAAATCAGAGTGACCTTCCTTTACAGGGAAAATGGAGCAAGTGACTAATTTCAAAACATGTAAAAGCAGCATATTTCTTCTGAGAACGGGACACAAAGGCTCTCCGAGGAGATTGCTGGCATATGATTACCAGCAACACTGAAGTTTTCAAAAACACACCAAGGAGGCAATGTGCAGAGAGTGTGTGCCGGCGAAGCAGCTGCTTCATTAAACCCGAACAGCCACGGCAGGGCTGTGCTTACAGACCCACGCTTCCAAATCACACACTTCTGTTCTGGATGCTTCACCGACCTCATTATGTAGAATAGAGTTTGTCATTAAGTGGCTGTCCACATCTTCATAAACATGTCCATCAGCGTCCCACGGGCGTGGCGAGGGCAACACTGGGTGGCTCAAGGAATTTTTTAAAAATACTTGTCGTTTTGTTGTCTCATTATTTTCTGTTCTGTGCTCACTGGCACTCTCAGAGAGCGCAGGAAGCAGGTGAGATGTCTGTTTCTGGGCATGAAAGAGACTTTCATGGTGGGGGGAGGGGGGTGATGGTGTTTTCCTGTGCTACATGAAAACACCAAAGGGGCCGTGGGGAGGACGAAGCCAGAGCAGCACAGGCAGGCTGGATCTGCAGAGTTCCACTAGCACACTCCCAGCGCACCCGTTTAAAGTTATAGTCAGTTATTTACCATGCCCCACGCATGTTGTGAATTCTGATTCACGACACGAGAAGGATCGGAAGCACGCAATGAGTCTCTTATTTCCCCCCCCATTTAAAATTGCTGTATTTTCTCTTCAGCCAGGTACAATCCTCTAGTTCTGCTGAAGGCAAATCAAGGAACAATTATCATATTTGCACATTTTTCCCCTCAAGAAGTACTCGTGAAATTAATTCAGATTTTGGAGGCTATCCATTTTTTCATTTAATTTTAATTATATAGATGAAAATGGCAATTAAAAATCCCATGACAAACCTATGTGTTCAAAGACACAGCGACAGCTGAATTATACTTGTAAATAATAAGAGGCTCCTACGCACAGAGTCCTGCCAGGCAGGGTTGGGGTGGGGGCATCAGGGTGTACAGCGCTACACAGGTGAATTATGGGGGCTCAGAAACAATGAGGCACATTTGAAAAGTTTAAATATCAGGTTACAAAGACAGGCAGGATCAGGAAAAACAAAATGAGACATTCATGGGACATTACCCATAGAAAATACAAGAATGCTCTTCAACTGATACTCAGTATGCCCAGGGTCCATCAAACAGCTACCTGTCCAGATGCATAAGAACAGGTGTGGAGGGCGGCACGTTGGCAAGAATAGCTGAGCACACAAGAGAAGAACGTCTCAGAGACGGTGAGAGCTGAAGATACTCTAAGAACTGGGAGCTCCCGTTCTGTCTACCCTCATGCACTTTCTCTATCAACTAGCAAGCAATGCCTACTAGGGATGAAGCTGACTTGGGATTCGTTTCCAAGCTGTATCTCACCTTCCTCTTCACAAGCAACCCAGTATCAGCTCTCCAGGTGTGTTACCCCACACATCAGGATAGTCAGTTGCTGGTTTATTTGGGAATGAACCCTGGAGCTTTCCTCCTGCTTCATGGAGACCAGTTCTGCCTTTTTGGGGGGCAGTGTCCGAGCTCCACATTCCACCAGGCTTGGGTGACCAGGGCCTCCCTGAGTGGCCCCCTGCTGTGTAAAAATACAGGCATGAGGACTCGTGAGATGTGTTGCTGCATGGCCTTCCACTGACCCACAGGCATCCTCAAAGTCAACCAGCTCGCTACAGAATATTAAGGCGAGATGGGACTGGCACTGTGGCAGGGTGGGTTAAGCCGCCTTTTACAGTGCTAGCAGCCCATATGGGCACCAGTTCGAATCCCCAGCTGCTCCATTTCCAATCTGGCTCTCTGCTAATGCACCTGGGAAGGCAACGGAAGAGGGCCCAAGTGCTTGGACCCCTGCACTCATGTGGGAGACCTGGATGGGGATCCTGGCTCCTGGCTTCAGCCTGGTTCAGCCCTGGTTGTTGTGGCCATTTGTGGGGATGAACCAGCAGATGTAAGACCTCTCTCTTTCTTTCCCTCTCTCTGTAATTCTTTAAAATAAATAAGTATATCTTTTAAAAATATTAAAGCAAGTGCAAAGTGAAGATTCAATCTGTTGGGATTTTGCTTGACATTGAAGGTGGACTCCCTATGATGCATTTCATGTTACCAGAAGTCCTTCAACATCATACTGAGTGAAATAAGCCAGTCCCAAAGGGACAAATATAATATGTTCTCCCTGATCTGTGAAAACTAACTGAGCATCTAAAAGGAAACCTGTAGAAGTGAAATGGACACTATGAGAAGCAATGACTTGATCAGCCCTTGTCCTGACTGTTGGGGAACAGCTTACTATTTTATTTCTCTTACTATTTTCTTTTTTCTACTTAATACCATTGGTTGAACTCTTTAGTTAACACATAATTATTCTCAGGTGTTTAAATCCAATTGAAAATTGATCCCTGTGAAAAATAAGAGTGGGAATAAGAGAGAGAGGAGATGTACAGTTTGGCACACATTCTACAGACTTACCCCTAAGGGTAAAGCTAAAAACTTGCCATGAGACTTCAAATCCTATTAAGTTGGCAGGTACTAATGTTATCTTATTAGTTAAAATGATTATTTTAAGTGCATAACTGATCATAAAGATAGGAATAAATGTCAAAGGGATCACATAAATAAGACCAAGTGTCTGCTAATAACGATAGAATTAAAAAGGAGAGTATGATCCAACATGAGAAGCAGACCACACATCAGACTCATAGAATGACAAAATGCCATAAACAGCACTCTCGCCTCAGAATCAGCGCTTAAGGCATTTGGATCTGGCTAAAAAGCCCATGAGAGCATTTCAGGCATGGAAAGCCAAGACACTGTGGCAAAAAATGGCCTACATGAAAGATCTCTGTGAGTGAGATCCCAGGGGAAAGAGGGGGCCATGAAAGAAGGAGGTACCTTTCTCTGAAGGCAGGAGAGAACTTTGACTTTGCTTATGGCCCTGTCTAAATACTGATGGAGTCTGTGAATTCACAAGGCTTCCATAGCCTTGGCAGCTCATGACAAAAGCCTTGGGTGATCACTGATGTTACATAAGAGTGTCAGGGCTGGTGTCATGGCACAGTAGGTTAATCCTCTGCCTGCAGTGCCAGCATCCCATATGGGTGCCAGTTCTAGTCCAAGCTGCTCCTCTTCCAATCTAGGTTTCTGCTGTGGCCTGGGAAAGCAGTAGAAGATGGCCCAAGTGCTTGGGCTCCTCCACACCCTTGTGGGAGACCGGGAAAAAGCACCTAGCTCCTGGCTTTGGATCAGCGCAGCTCTGGCCATTGTGGCCATTTGGGGAGTGAACCAATGGAAGGAAGACCTTTCTCTCTGTCTCTCCCTCTGTCTGTAACTCTACCTTTCAAATAATAAATAAAATCTTAAAAAAAAAGTGTCAATTGTTAAATCAGCAACAGGAATCACTATGCACTCACTCTCCATGAAGGACCTCTGTCCTTAATGAGTTGTACTATGAGAATTAATGGTACAACTAGTCTTCAAAAGGTACTTTGTATGTCTGTGTGGGTGCAAACTGTTGAAACCTTTACTTAGTATAGAGTTGGTCTTCTGTATACAGAAGTAATTAAAAATGATTCTTAATGAAGCATGGGTTGGGAGAGGGAGTAGGAGGTGGGATAGGAGTGGAGGTGGGAGAGTGGGTATGGAGAGGAGAACTGCTATATTCCAAAAGCTGTTTCTATGAAATTTATATTTATTAAATAAAAGCTTTCTAAAAAAATAATAAAGAAAAGTATTTATGCAAGAGTGGAAAAAAAAAAAAAAAGGCACCTGCTGCTCTTCCTCATGTCGTCTCAGTTTCTGTGTTCCTGCAGTGCCTTTTTACATCTCTGGCTTCTGAGTCAGGGGTTCTCTGGGAGTGTGGAGGAAGAGGATGAGATAGAGCTCTGGCTTTGGGTCACGGAGTCCCGACTTTGCACCTCACCCATGTGAGAGTTAGGTGACACAGAGCCTCAGTTGGCTCCTGGCCCTGAGGACCTCAAATAGGTATGGGCCTGGAGGGCTCTTCAAATTGGCCAGAGATTGAGCTTGCAGTGCAACAAACTGATCTCACAACAGCAGGGACCTGGGCAGTGGGGAAAAGAGGCCCCTTTCGGATCTACCTCCAGGCCTCTGACCCAGCCCACCCACCTCTGCCGACCTCCTAGCTACTATCCCAAGCAAACTCCCCACTGACTGCTGCATTGACAGTCCTGCATACATACAGGTCAAAGTCACGGAAATGCCCTGGAATTGCTTTTCTTGGCTTTAGACACTGCTGCTCTTAGCCTTATGTGAGAGAGGAGAAAAAAGAACACATTCTTGTTGGTCTGTTGCCCTACAGTGGGCATATTCTTAAATAATGAAGACATAGACAAGCACAAGAATAAAGTAACTCACAGCAAAGGACCCGGTTCCCTGAGACCACCTTATCATTTACTCTCTTTATAGTTTCTGTGCTGGACTCTTGTGGACTGTGTAATTCACGAATAGGTTTTTTTTTTTTTTTTTGACAGGCAGAGTGGACAGTGAGAGAGAGAGACAGAGAGAAAGGTCTTCCTTTGCCGTTGGTTCACCCTCCAATGGCCACCGCGGCCGGCGCGCTGCGGCCGGCGCACCGCGTTGATCCGATGGCAGGAGCCAGGAGCCAGGTGCTTTTCCTGGTCTCCCATGGGGTGCATGGCCCAAGCACCTGGGCCATCCTCCACTGCACTCCCTGGCCACAGCAGAGAGCTGTGGCTGGCCTGGAAGAGGGGCAACCGGGACAGAAACCGGCGCCCCAACCGGGACTAGAACCCGGTGTGCCGGCGCCACTAGGCGGAGGATTAGCCTAGTGAGCCGCGGCGCCGGCCCGTGAATAGGGTTTCTTTCTTGGGTATGACCCTTATTTCTGACTGGCCTCAAGTCAGCTCATTGGAGCACTTACTGCTTCCTGCACTTGCTCTTTTGACTGAGACCTGTGTGTCTGCACCTGCACACCACCAGTCTTGACCTTGGGGCCTGCGCATCAGCCTCTGCATCTTGCTAGAGAGAGGCTATCCTATTGCTGGCACCTGTCAGAGTTCTGGCTCCACCTGGATCTCTTTTACTGTGAGGACAGCTTGCTTTCTTCTCAGTCCTCCAGGGAAGACTAAAGCCTGCTAGACATACTGCACTGTATCATCTCATGCGAGGGCTGTCTTCCTACGATGATGTCCCCTTAAGCCCCTCAGCCACTTTGAAGGAAGATCCTGAATTAAATATCTGTTCATTTCTTTGTATATCTAGTCCTGCCAAAAATGATGGGTGAGGCTTCTTAACCCAAGTCAGCCTGTTTCATAGAAACAAAAACAACTTTATATTGACACTGAAATAAATTATTATCCAGGACAACTGAATACACACAGAGGTCCACCCTCTCACATTCTTATCTGATGGTAGTTCTCTTTCAGAAAAGAAAAAGTTACACTATTAATAGCTGCAGTGTGAGCATATTTTTCTATTTTCTTAGTACTATTCATTTTCCATTTTCTAAGTGCTTAATAAATACAGTGAGTTTTTACTGCCTTTCAGGGTGAAAATAATAGTTACACTCTCATGGTGCTCACTCATTTGCTTTATGGGCTAAAAAATCTCTAGTGTGTCACAAATTAGCACAATGTTCCTGAGGACTGTGTTTTATTCTTGAGTCTCCAATTTCACTAATAAATGTGAAAAACACATGTAGCCAGAGAGGTCCTCAGAGAGTAGCCGTTGCAGATACTGAAGGAAGCAAGCTATCCCAGCTCAGGTCAGCATTCCCTTGAACTCCAGTTCCCTCTGCTTCCCAATTTCTCCTCCAGCTGACTGATGGAAAGCAACGAAATTGATTTCCAGTGCCTACTCCCAAAATCCAACAGCACTAGTTTTATTTTTTATAAAACTGATCTTCAATAAATTTTAAACAGTTTAAAATTCTCAATCATCAGATAATGACCTTTTTCCAGTCATAGCTTCTGCTTTGTTGGTAGGCAACGTGTCCCCACTAAGAGCCCTGAACAAGATTTGTTGTTCTTTTCCTTAACGTTTTCATCATGAAAATGTCAAATAAATAGAATATGATATTTATCCCATCATCCTGATCTAAAAATTGAGATTTTGCTACTCATGTTTTACCCATCCTTCCTGCTTTCCGTTTTTAAAAAGATTTTTAGGCAAATATCAGAAATCACATTATTTTACCCCAGAGATATCAGGATGAGTTTTAAAATTTATGGACACTTCTTAAATAATTACAAAGCTTTCATGATACCTAATAAAATAACAATGAATTGCTTTCATTTAGTATCCAGATCATATAAAATTTCCCCAACTCTCTTGAAAAATCTTTCATGGTTGGTTTGTTCAAATGACACAAACAAGTAGTACACATTGCATTTGGATGCTGTGTATCCTAAGTCTCTCCTATTCATGTTAAGCCCCCTTCCTTTCCATATTATTATATTTTTGAAGAGACTCAGACTGGGCTGTCTCAATATCTCCTTTTTAAAAAATATACTTTTTTTTTTTTTATTTATCTGAAAGGCAGAGAAGGGAGGTGGTGGGGAAGAGAGAGAGCTTCCATTTGCTGGTTCACTTTCCAAATTTCCACAACTGGGGCTGTATCAGGCTAAAGCCAGTATCCTGGAACTGAATCCAGGTTTCCCACATGAGTGTCATCACCTGCTGCCTCTCAGAATTGGAACAGGAGGTGGGGCTGGGACTTTAACCCAGGCACTCCAATATGGGATACGAACATCACAAGTGGCAAGTTAACTGTTATACCGAATGTCCCACTCCCACACCAAAATCCACTTTCTTTTTTTTTAATTTATTTTTTTTTATTTTTATTTTTTTTGACAGGCAGAGTGGACAGTGAGAGAGAGAGAGAGAGACAGAGAGAAAGGTCTTCCTTTGCCGTTGGTTCACCCTCCAATGGCCGCTGCGGCCGGCGCGCTGCGGCCGGCACACTGCGCTGATCCGATGGCAGGAGCCAGGTGCTTTTCCTGGTCTCCCATGGGGTGCAGGGCCCAAGCACCTGGGCCATCCTCCACTGCACTCCCTGGCCACAGCAGAGAGCTGGCCTGGAAGAGGGGCAACCGGGACAGAATCCGGCGCCCCGACCGGGACTAGAACCCGGTGTGCCGGCGCCGCTAGGCGGAGGATTAGCCTAGTGAGCTGCGGCGCCGGCCCAAAATCCACTTTCTTATTTGTCTTTTTGTAGTACCATTTCAGTTGTTCCTCTGTCCCCTGCATTTTCTGGAACGTGTGGATCAGCTTGATTGGTTTCAGGTCCACCTTTCGGGCAGCAACGGCTCCTGGGTGCTTCTGTGTTAAGGGGCAGGCATGCTACCCCACTCTGGGTGGGTGCAGGGAAGTTCTCCATTGAGATGTTTCTGAAGTTCTAAGGACTGCCTTCGTTGACTTGCTTTACTGACAGGCATCTGTCAGGAGGATATTAAAGCTCAGTGATAATGGGAACATAATATGCTGGGTCTTTCCACATATGTCATGTGGGAAACACTCATGAGAAACATGTATTTTGGGAAGCCTAGATGCTCACAAGCTAGAATGTGTTTCTATTTAAGTTTGAAATTGAGCATAGAATAGAAAAGCAGTAAAAGTATCAATCATGGAAGGGCGAAATCAGAGCAGCCACTAGCAGACAGCAGCATGGAGCGGCGGCTCTATGGCAGCAGGGGACAGGATGGGAAACCAATGCACAGGCGGGATGAGCTCCCTGTGAGCCGGGTGGACCTGGGCCCTGCAGGAAACCTCTCCCACAACTCCTTCAGGACATGGCTTGCACACAATGCAAAATCACCAAGACTTTCTTGGTGCATGTGAAGGGAGATACGCACGTGCAATAAACTAGTAAAAGCTCTGTGGTTCCTACTGCGAGTCTTTCTATTAATGCTGTGTGCTGGAAAGTCATATTGCTGCTCAGATATTGTGAGCTCCAGTCATACTTTCAGGTCCTGACTTATTGCCTAATGTAAATAAAAGCATATATGACAAGTGTTCACACACACACACACACCCTTATTAAAGGCCACATGATGCTAAAAGCTAAAAATTCACCATAAAATCTCACCATCCTAGACCTAACCACAGAGCATGTGGACAACTGAGTCTCCACTGCAAAGTTCCAATGTGAGCACAATGAGGCAGCTGTAGAGCCCATCATACGGGGTGGGGACACTCATCAAGACCAGCACAGAGGTCAGAATCACAGCCGCACCTGTAAATAGCATTCCAGATATCTTTTTTTTTTTTTTTTGACAGGCAGAGTGGACAGTGAGAGAGATAGAGAGACAGAGAGAAAGGTCTTCCTTTACTGTTGGTTCACCCTCCAATGGCCGCTGCGGCCGGCGCACCACGCTGATCTGAAGCTGGGAGCCAGGTGCTTCTCCTGGTCTCCCATGGGGTGCAGGGCCCAAGCACTTGGGCCATCCTCCACTGCACTCCCGGGCCACAGCAGAGAGCTGGACTGGAAGAGGGGCAACCGGGACAGAATCCGGCGCCCCGACCGGGACTAGAACCCGGTGTGCCGGCGCCGCAAGGTGGAGGATTAGCCTAGTGAGCCTCGGCGCTGGCCCCAGATGTCTTTTTTAAAAAGTGAGGGGGAAGGCCACTGGGTGCAGTGATTCAGCATGAGTCCTGCAGTTACTCCCCTTGGGTTTGAATTCCTTGGCCTGCCCATCTATCATTAAGTAACTCCTCAAGCTGAGGATCAATGCTGCACACCTCACACTATTTGAGGATTAAATGAAGTAATTCATATAAAGAGGCCAGTGTCAAGGTTGGCCCACAGCAAACACTGTTGGCCAGTCATCTCACTGGGGCCACAGCAACCTCCAATGTCTCCAGGGTACCCCGTTGCTTCCGGCATTTCTATTCAAGCCAAAAGATTTATTACAATATTGACACTAATACACGAGGCAACACAGTACTGTCAGAGGCAGAGTGGAAGAGAAGTAAAAACATGCTCAGGAATCAGGCACTTGGGCTTTTGCCACCAGTTACCTGGGTTCGAGCTTGGCTAAGGTTCTTAAGTCCGGTGCATGTCAATTTGCCTTCTGTGACAAAGGGGACTGCAGTCATTGTGAAGGCAGCCCTCAGGGTATGTAAAGGGCAGCCCCCCCCACTCTCTCCCCTACCCCCTACCCCTACCCAGTGTGTGCATCTCCATGGGTGCTGGTTGAGAGTAGCTCTTACACTCACTCCTCACTGAGTGTAAGGCTCAGAAGAGGGACAAAGTGGCCTGATGAATGCTGATTCTTGGTGGCAAGATCTCACGAGGGGATCACTGGGCTAAGACTGAGGACAGGAATGTAGGCACACTGGGGACCTAAACAGACTGGGCGTCACTGGAAGGGGAAGCGTACAGACCATTATCTTAAAACAGCCTCAGGGACTGGTACTGTTGGCACAGCAGGTTAAACCGCCACCTGCCATGCTGGCATCCCATACAGGCACCAGTTCGAGTCTTGGCTGCTCCACTTTCGATCCAGCTACCTGCTAATGCACCTGAGAAGTCAGAAGAAGATGGCCCAAGTCCTTGGGCCCCTGTCACTCACGTGGGAGACTTGGCAGAAGCTCCTGGCTCCTGGCTTTGGCCAGGCCCAGCCCCAGCTGTTGTGGCTTTCTGGGGAGTGAACCAAAGGATGGAAGATCTCTTTCTCTGTCACTCCCCTTCTCTTTCTGTAAATCTGCCTTTCAAATAAATAAATAAATCTTTAACAACAAAAAACCCCACAGCATTAGTACAACACAGAAGAGGAAACTATCGCCCTTTGTTGTTGCCTTGGAGGCTGCATTTGAAGCTCCAGAGACCAAACGTGCCTCCATGGCTCCTGCAGCAGTTTGGCCCCAGAAAGAGGTGGTTCCTGCACAGCATTCAGTGCTGACACTAAGGAGTAGGCGACCCTGTGCTTTTTGGAGGGTGCATGTCTCTGCACTGTCCTAACATGCTTTCATCTGCAGATGCCAGCATTCCTAGGAACCAGGCATTCTCTTCACCTCCTTGACACGGGCCTCAGCAAAGAACCCACTGAGATGTTTACCAGGTACATCAGAGGGAAGTGTGTGGTATTACAAACTAAAACAGGGATATGCTGAAGGGGAAATGTACAACTTGTGGATGTCTGGGTCACATCACAAGGACCCGGACACTTGCAGGAGGCCAGGAGAAAGTACACCATGATTTTATGAAGTTCTGCTTTAAAGGTGACACAAAGCATGCATCCTGTCTGCTGGGGGAAGGAATGCACCCTAAGCCAATCCATGATGACAGTGCAAATGCAGGCAAAGGAGGCGTGCTGATTTCTCCAGCTGGGTCTGTTCATAAATTGTTCTCATTTCTTAGATTTACAAACGATGATCACTATGGTAAATTCAGTAACAGAATTTTCTGCTGTAAACATGGCATTCTCTTCAGTACCTTCTTAGAGCCCTTAAGTGGATTTGATGTACATGAAGCTAAAAGCTGGGAGAATTAAAAATTACACAAATAATGAAGATGAGTTCCTAGGTGAATTACCCATTACTGTGAAGGTTTTGGGACGTTTTCATTAAAAAGAATAAAAAGGCCATCCAGAGATACTTGTGTATCTACAAACGATTGTAAAGTCATTCTCTTTATTTCTTTCCAATTCCCATAAGCCTTTTTTATTAGTTTCAAGAAATAAAGCTCCAATCTGCTTCAGTAAACTGCATTATTTTTTAAACTACAAAAACATACGCAGTCTCTTTACATGAGCAATCTTCTTTAATGGCAATGCAGTCATTGGGAAGACTGCATTAAAAGGCACATTTTATAGAAGTTCTCCCTACCTGATAGCCCTCTGTAACCTCCTCTGTTGATGATATTATTCCACCCACCGCCTTTCCACAAATGCCTGGGATAGGAGGGGCATCGAAAAATATCTGCTGATTCACTGAAGGAATAAATGAATTTGTTTTCTTGATATCAAATGTTATATGCAGATTAAATCCCACAATCACAGAGCTGACACAGTCCTCCCATTTAGAGCTATAACATCCTCTATCAGATTTAACTTATTTTTTTAGATATTTATTTGAAAGTCAGAGTTACAGAGAGGGAGAGGCAGAGGCAGAGAGAGAGGTAGAGAGAGAGAGAGATATTCCATCCACTGGCTCACTCCCCAAATGGCCGCAACAGTCAGGGTTGGGCAAGGCCTTAGCCAGGAGCCAGGAGCTTCTTCAGGTTTCCCATGTTGGTGCAGGGGTCCAAGGACATGGGCCATCTTCTGCTGCTTTACCAGAAGCATTAGCAGGGATGTCGGCATCGCACCCAGTGGCTTTACCAGCTACACTATAGCGACAGCCCCCCACACTTAACTTCTACGTGGTCCAGCATCCTGCCTGCTACTTGATTATCAACTATATATTTTTTCTCTTGAATTCTGAATAATCCTTACTCCACTACCAAACCTAAAATCAGGCACTCTTATCTAGAAGTCATTTAGGAAAATTATCAGGCAGACCACTAATGTGAACTTCTAAACTAGCAATGCCTTCCAAGCATCTCTAAAATAAGGCATTTCTAAATCTCACTCCCACTTGTCCACATGAAGCTGGAATGCAGAGTCCTGATGCAAACAATCAATGAATAAACAGAATGAGGGTTATGTAAAGAGCCAAAATACCTCGGAGGTCAGGCAGATCCCAGCTTCCCATTAATTCGGGACTTTCTGAAAGGCAGAAAAGGGAGCTATCTTACTGTAGACTCCTTCACCCTGTCCTAGGCCCAGGTTCCTGGTTTGCTGCATGAGGCAGAGTGTGACGTGGGGGGAGCTTCCTTTCTGGTGCCCTGATTTGGATCCTGGGGTGCATGTTCCCACTGGGAATAAAATGGCTGGTTATGGTGGGAATGACACCATTACTTCCATTTCAGAAATACCATTAGGTGATTGGGTTTTTACAAACTACCTACCACATAACTCAGTTTCTATTTGCTGCACCATGGTGTGTTTGCAAGTTGGGGGAAGCATGCATTCTGTTCTGATGTGTAGCAGTAGCAAAACCACCAGACACAGCTGCTGTGGTAAGGGGAGAAAAGATTCTACAGTCACTCAAGAGTCACCTACAGCTGCATCTAGGATGGACAGGCAGGCAGGCAGAGGTGTACCACGGAGCAGGTGCAATGGTTAATCGTACTCCTCATCTCGACTGGGCCACAGGATGCCCAGGTATTTAGTTAAACATTATTCTGGCTATTTCCAGGAGGATGTTCTGGGATACATTTCATGTTGAAGTTGATTGGTTGAGAAGAACAAACTGCTCTCCTGCATGTGGGCAGGCCTCATCCATTCAGATCTGAACAGAACAAAAGGACTGACCTCCTCCCTGAAAGGAGGGTATTCCTCCTGACTCTTCTCAGACATCCGTTTTTTCCTGCTTTCCAACTCAAACTGGAACATCTGTTCTTCTTGGGTCTGCAGTCTGTTGGTCTTCAAACTAGAACTATCCAGACTAGAACTGCTCTTCCTTCAGCCCCAACCCTGCTACTACAGATTTTGGGATCTGCCTGTTTCCCTAATCCTGCGAGCCAACGGTTCATCAAATAGTTGACACAAAATAAAGATTTATAACCAAAACACACATGAATGTCAAAATTTTGTACCATGAACTTTTTGAAGCTCCCTCATGTATGTGTGTATTTACTTAGACATATATGTGTGATTCCTATTGGTTCTACAGCACAGAAACATCAGAGCTGATAATCTAAAAACTGCATAAAATTTTAATATGGTATACATGTGTGCATATACATATACATACATGCATTTATGGTTTTAAGATTCATAAAGTAAAATGTAAGCAAGTTCTCAAGCACTTTCTCTGTGATACTCAAGCGATGTAAACAGTAATCTCTAATCTATGTGAAGATAGTAGATGCCTAGGCCATGCTGGGTTGAGATGACACAGACTTCTCTAAGCATAAACGAGGGGTTCACACACACACGCGCGCACAGTGCGCAGGTATGCATCAGTTGCCTTAAGACGGAGACGGCAATGCCTTTCTTTTCAGGAATCAGTTTTTAGGGCAGAATGTTGGATGTTTTGTTTTGTTTTGTTTTGTTTTTAAAGCAGTCTACTCATGGGAATGATCAGAAATGCAAACAAGGACTTGGGCACAATCTGCAGTGTTCCTTAATAGTGGTACAACTGGAACAACGGTGTGTCGGCTGTGGAAATGTGAAAGACAGCACATCCTTAAGAGATTGATAGGGGGTCACTGACATTGCTTTCATAATAAATGTTTAGGTCAGTAGAAAACAGAATATGAGGTTATGTGGGGAAAAAGTAGTATTTGCAGAGGTTTATAATTTCAACCCTAAATTACCTGAGAGAGACACACCACATGTCAGCGTATGAACAGTGTTTTATTCCTGGTTAGCAAGTGATTCTTATTTTACTTTCATTGTTTATGCTTTTGGTATTTTCCAAAACAGAATAAATGTTTATTGTATTTAGAAAAAAAAGAGCTGAACAAATAACAATTTATAACCCTCAAGAGGGGAAGCACATTAATTGGCCTCCTGAGAAAACAAACAGTAAGCATAAACCGAACCAGTAAGAGCCTAAGACTTAGAAAAAGCACACACCCTCACCATAAAGAATCCAAAAAGCAGCCAGAAGATTCTCTGAATTCAAGATGTGCTGAAAGGACCCTGCAGAGGCCAGGGAGGATGCCTGGGTTGGCACTAGGGCCCCCACTCTCTGCTGCAGGGTGGCCTTGTACCCACCAGTGTGTTGTGTACTCTCTGCTTCAGGCCTTGCATCAGTAGCACTTGAGGACTAACATGGCCTCTATGAGCTACACTGGGGGTTGTCAGAATACACTGGGTGGTGACTTCACACACACCGGCAGGTACCAAGCACTGCAGCAGTGTAAGAAACCGTCCAGTGGTTACTGCCACCACCAGGTTCATGACCGACTCCTCCAGTGGCCCCTCCTCCGCCTGTGATGGCAGTCACAGATGTCAACAGTGGAGAGACAAAATGACCCAGACAGCATGAATACTCTCTCTTTTTTCCCATCCAAATCCAATATGCCAAATTAAATACGGTTGACTTATTTTCTATTAACCAGAAATATGCCAATTAAAGTAAAAATCCATATACTTGAGTATATGTTATCCATATTCTTGTTAGAGAAGACAAATTTATAAACACAAGCTAGCCGTAATAATCTGCCAAGATGTTATAAAGCATCGTTCATCATTCCTGTTTAGAATTCATACATCCAAATTGCCTGGCCAGCAGTTGTCTATTTTAAATATGCGGCCTTATGAGAATTTGTGAGTGTTGTCACCTCGGTTTTAGAAAAGAGGAAACTAAAGCAAAGAGATTTTACGACTTTCTCAGCACCCTAAAGTTAGGAGAAGAACTTGGTGAGCACCATTTCTGACCCCCATTTCTGTGACTTGCTACCTCTATTATCAAATACAGATTAAATGCATAAATTATGCAAGATGCTCACAGTCATTGCTTTTGGGATAAGAGTGAGGTGAGAAGGACAAGTAGGGCAAGGAGAGTGAAAGAGTGAAAAAAAATTTCCCCCAAGTTTTGAGTTAACAAACGAGGTAATTTCTCCAGTTACGATAACATACTCTGCAAAAAAACAATTCCTGAATTTCCTCACAAAGCTGAGCAGGACTGAAGAATTAAGGGAAAATACATGCTCTTTTGATAAGATTCAAATTGCGAAACAGGAAGAGTCTTGGTTTGTAATGCTGGGCGAGATGCTGTGTACTGGCTGCAAGGTTTCGGGATAAAATCTTACAATATATAATGTCTTGGCTCTCAGTGATATTGATGAGGACCTGAGACTAATTTTTCAATGCACACGTTGCTAACTTAGAGGAGAATGTCATTCTCAGTTTCGTCGGCTTGATTCTACAGAACTTTCGTAAAGCTAGGGGTTAACATGTAGAGAAAAACAAATAGAAAACAAATACTAAACCCTCTTAAAACTGAATCTCTATCTTCATTGCCCGAAGTCTCACGCTGTGGGTGTGACTTCTCTTGTTTCTGTGAGTCATCACACATTTTTCTAGGCATCACAACTCATTCACTCCCATCTTGCACAATGATTTAATCCTGCTGCCCCCCTTTCCCCCTCCAGCACTTTAGAACTGCAGGCAAGACTGTTCTGGAAGCTGTCCTCCTCAATTACGGAAAATTAGAATCTGGTTTGAGGGAAATAATTTCGCATGTGCATTGTAATGCAGAAAATGTAATATTTCCTCAGTTTTGCAGAGGCCAAAATAAATAATTATCTTCATTCCCCACATGGAGCAAGAAAAACCACACAGTGTTCTTTTGCTATTAAAATTCAGTGTTGGGGAAGTGGAGGAGGGAGTCTGATTGGGATCTCATTGAATCAAAGTGAGCTCTGTGGATATCTTAATCCTTGAAGTTGCAAATGGTGATTTTCCTTAGTAAACATTTCACAGGTTGCCAGAGGTTGTTTTTGTGTAAAAAAGCACGTGCACAGGCCGGCGCAGTGGCTCACTAGGCTAATCCTCCACCTGCGGCACCTGCACCCTGGGTTCTAGTCCCGGTCGGGGCGCCGGATTCTGTCCCGGTTGCTCCTCTTCCAGGCCAGCTCTCTGCTGTGGCCTGGGAAGGCAGTGGAGGATGGCCCGAGTGTTTGGGCCCTGCACCCACATGGGAGACCAGGAGGAAGCACTTGGCTTTTGGCTTCAGATCAGTGCAGCACACTGGCCGTAGCGGCCATTTGGGGGTGAACCAACGGAAGGAAGACCTTTCTCTCTGTCTCTCACTGTCTAACTCTGCCTGTCCAAAAAAAAAAAAAAAAAAAAAAAAAAGCACGTGCACAAAGTGCACAAATTATCCTTAGTGCGCACTTCACTACAAACATAACCTCATGCTAGGGCTGACACTAACAAGTGACCCTCAGCTTGAACACTTACTACTTAGTCATTGACAACCCCACCCCTTCGTATACCTTCCTTCTATAGAAAGGTACAGGATCAACCGCTCATCCTCACAATTCCCCTCTTCATTCCCTTTCACGTGAA
Organism: Oryctolagus cuniculus; assembly: GCF_964237555.1. Classification (NCBI taxonomy): domain Eukaryota; kingdom Metazoa; phylum Chordata; class Mammalia; order Lagomorpha; family Leporidae; genus Oryctolagus; species Oryctolagus cuniculus. The sequence continues at coordinate 16,107,551 of NC_091437.1, forward strand.
AGGAAGCTTGCTAGGTGACATGCACTGTGTGGCCAGGGCTGCCCAAAGGTCTGGGAGGGTTTGGGATGGGAGAACCTTTACTAACTTGGCCCTGGCTACCTACTGCCCACTCTTCATTTCCTACACTGTTCAGTGCCAGGTGCTGGTCTTTGCTGGGCTCCTTATGGAATCCACTGTGGTATTAATAAGCACAATTGAGAACTGTCATGTACTGGAAGAGCTACAAGAAATCTGTGCCAGCACTTTGAAAATAATCAGTTGTGATTTTAACACCTGAGATTGTTTTGGACTGAGGGTACTTAAGACCTGAACCTACAACTTGAACAGAAAGGAAATTCAAAAGCAGATGATTCTCATCATTCAAGGTGGACGTGTTCTTAAACTTGCTGTGAGCCCTGAATTAGTGAATATGTAACATTGCTCCTAAGGGAAATGCAGAGTTAGATTTCTATAGGCCACTGGCCACAATATCTTCACCCACTAAAATGTTTCTGTGGGACTCTGTTTGAAATACCTTATTTATGGCCAGGGTTTTAATTAGGGCAGTAGGTTAAGCAGCTGCCTGCAATGCCAGCATCCCATATGAGCACCAGTTGGGTCCGGGCTGCTCTACTGCTGATTGAGCTCCCTGATAACATGCCTAGCAAAGCAGGGCAAGATGGCTCAAGTGCTTGGGTCTCTGCTACCCAGGAAGGAGACCTAGGCGTTCCTGGCTCCTGGCTTTGGTGTGGCCTTACCCCAGCTGTTGCAGACATCTACAGAGTGAACTGGCAGATAGAAGACCCACCTCTGGGGCCGGCGCCGCGGCTCAATAGGCTAATCCTTGGCCTTGCAGCGCCGGCACATGGGGTTCTAGTCCCGGTCGGGGTGCCGGATTCTGTCCTGGTTGCCCCTCTTCCAGTCCAGCTCTCTGCTATGGCCTGGGAGTGCAGTGGAGGATGGCCCACGTGCTTGGGCCCTGCACCCCATAGGAGACCAGGAGAAGCACCTGGCTCCTGGCTTCAGATCAGCGAGATGCGCCGGCCATAGTGCGCCGGCCACAGTGCGCTGGCCGCGGCGGCCACTGGAGGGTGAACCAACGGCAAAGGAAGACCTTTCTCTCTCTGTCTCTCTCTCTCTCACTGTCCACTCTGCCTGTTAAAAAAAAAAATCCACCTCTCTCTCTGAAACTCTTTCAAATCAGTAATTTTTTTAAGAGATGCCTTATTTAGTGTATATTGTTAACTGATTAACAATGAACTCATGGCCAGCAGCACTGTCATTCATGCCTTGATAAAGCTAATCGAGCACACGTCTTTTCTCCATAATGCCCATTGCAGGGTTCAGGAACACCAGTCAGCACTACAGCCCTGTCCCTGGGGGCTATTTTAAACAGTGAGGTCACCAAAAGGACAAAAATGTATTAAATGGCCCACAAAAGGACCATTTTGGAGGAGAGCTGAAATGAGAAAGTCAAGCATGGTGTCACTCCACGTCAGCTGGGGATGTCCACACGGTGGTATGACTCAAGACTGTTTCCCACGTTAGCATGTCTGTGAATCACTGTGAAATCGTCTCAAACACTGATTTGGAGTTAAAAATAAATTTTAAGGAGTAAGTGAACACACAGGTACGGGATCCATGAATAACAGGGATCGACTATACAGATTCTCCTTCTTACTCAACAGCAGAACGTGCTTTGTTTATTCCCCTGAAGTCCTCTCCTCCTCTTCTCACAATAGCCACAATTAATCTTTCAGTTTGAAAAGTGAGAAGATTAAAAAAATTATTTTTCTTCTCAGAGACACAGCTCCAATTTGCTGGTTCACTCCCCAAATGTCCACAACGGCTGGTGCTGAGCCAGGTTGAAGCAATAGGTTTGGAACTCAATTCAGTTCCCCATGTGGGTGGCAAGGACCCAAGTACTTAAGCCATCACTGCTGTGTCTCAGGGTCTTCACTGGTAGGAAGCTGGATGGGGAGCCAGAGCTGGGACATGAACCCAAGTATTTCAAAGGGGGATGTGGATATATTACCAGTCCAAATGTCTTCCCCAGATAACAAATATTTTTATACTAGATGGTCATTACAATTACAATGCAAATGTTTATTATTTATTTTTAGTAAATAGGAATCAAAGCCTGGATTTTAAAAAATTAATGAATGTAATATGAGTGGTGGAGAATATAAAGCCACAAATTCATAGAATTTACATTATTTTCTAGTTTTAGAAAGAAAATACGGAAAAGTGTTGACTATGAGTTATTATTTGAACAGACATAGGAGTTAATTTTTTAAAAAAGATTTATTTATTTCAAAGTTGCAGTTACAGAGAGAGAGAGAGAGAGAGAGACAAAGAGACAGAGATCTTTCAGCTGCTGATTCATTCCCCAAATGGCCATAACAGCCAGGGCTGGGCCGGGACAAATCCAGGAGCCAGGAGCTTCTTCCAGGTCTCCCACGTGGGTGGCAGGAGCCCAAGAACTTGGGCTATCTTTCACTGCTTTCCCAGACACATTAGCAGGGAGATGGATTTGAAGTGGAGCAGCTGGGACTCAAACTAGCATTCTCATGGGATGCTGGTGTCCCAAGTGGTGGAATAACCCGCTATGCCACAACACCAGCCCCAGGAGTTAACTTTCACAATCCAAGTAAAACTATCATTAATGGGTGGGAGGTGAGGTGCAGTGGCTAAGACACTGCTTGGGATGCCTGCATCCGGTATCAGGATGCCTGGTTAAGTCTTGGCTCCTTCACTTCTGATCCAGCTTCCTCCTAATGCACACAGGCAGAGGGGATGGCTCAAGTACTGGGGTCCCTGTTATCCAAGAGGGAAACCCAGATTGAGTTCTGGGCTCCTGGCTTTAGCCTAGACCAGCCCTGGCTGTTGCAGCTATTTAGGGAGTGAACCAGCAGATGGAAGCTCTCTCTCTCTGCCTCTCAAATAAGAGGAAAGCAAATAAATAAATAAAAAAGTTTAAAACAAGCAATCAAAACCATCATTAATGTATTGCAACTTTTTCTGGGTTCATAAAAGGCATGATCAGAATTTGGTAGAAGAATGAAAATTAATACATATTCTAGAAAAGGAGAGGTGCTGAACAGAATATATTAAAACACGAGGCTTCTGACCTCGTAAACACTTTCGGGCTTAGCTGCATTTTGAGAGATTTCTAACATAGCAGGCACGATTAGAAGTTCAAAGCTGTTTTTAAAAAGTTGTTGTCTCCTCTAAACACAGGAGGGAAATCTTGACACCATCCACCCAACAAGGAGGTGTAATGAATAGAAAAAAAGAAAACCAGGTGGGAAAATTCACACTTGGTAGAAACAGTTTTCAGAATCGTGCTTGGGTTTTCAAAACTTAAGCCAAAGCTTACATTACATATGTTAACAGCGCACCATGCTGAATAGGACTGACATGCACCTAAGTCTGGGGCAACAATAAAGTAAGATCCTAGGGGAACAACTACGCACTTGGGCTTGACCCCAAGGAAAACATATTCATTCACTGGTTCATAGGCAGGAGCATTAGGGAAGTGCCTAGGGGCTGATGACCGGCGGCACTGCCAGCAGGCAGCCTGGTCTCACTGCCACCATGTTTCTATCCTAGTAGACTTCCCTGCACTGGAAGGGAATGAGAATCACATTCTATAAGATGTCGATACAATGACGTTATCTGACATCTAGTAACTACAAACAGCTCACCTCAGTTAATCTAAGCAGCTCTGTGTGTATGTTATTGTTGATTTACAGAATCATGGTGTTGCCTGAGACTCAAGGTTGCCGATTTCCTGTCTAGTGCTTCCTACCTAAAATTAACTTCAGCTCCCCTCACAGCTATCTTGGAGACTGAAAGAAAGGCCTCTTACATAGCATTTTGAGCTCTTTAATCACATTGTGGCTTTTAAAAAATGGCACCACAACTCCGTTCTCACACTCCCCATGTGGTTTAAAGAGAAATAAAAACCTTGAAAGCCATAGCAGAATTTACTCACTTTACCTTAACTTCCTGGAGCATCTATTATTTTCCAAGGTCAAGAGTCAGTAAACCTATTCTGTACAGGGCCAGATAGGCACTAAGTATGTTAGTTTTTTTTTTTTTTTAAAGGACACAGGATCTCTTCACAATGCTTAGCTCTGCTGCTGTTGCATGAAAATCCCTATAGATATTAAACAAATGAATGTGACTGTATTTCAAAAAACTTTAAATTTTGGACAATGAAATTTGAATTTAACATAATTTTCTTGTTAGAAAATAGAAGTCATTGTTTTAGTATTTTTTTTTAAAAATTTAAGAATGTAAATAAAGGACTGGCAATGTGGTATAGTGGGTTAAAGCCACAAGCATCCAATATGGGAGCTGGTTTGAGTCCTGGTTGTTCCACTTCCAATCTTGCTCCCTGCTAATGCACTTGGGAAAAGCAATGGAAGATGGCCCAAAGTGTTTGGACTTCTGCCACCCATGTGGGAGACCTGGATGAAGCTCCTGGTTCTTGGCTTCAGCCTGGCCCAGCCCTGGCTGTTGTGGCCATTTGGGGAGTGATCCAGTGGGTCGAAGCTCGATTTCTATGTCTCCATCTCTCTCTGTAACTGACTTTTAAATAAATAAAAAAAAAAAACTTAAAAAATAAAAAAAGAGAATGTGAAGCCCATTTTCTTAGTTTGAAAAAGCAGATTTAGTTCCTGTCCTACTGGAGTTTACCACATAAGCAATGAACATTGATACAGAAATTCAAATAGAATGCACAGAATTATCTATAAATGACAAACGGTCAGAGAGGGGTTAGCTGCTTACATCAGATGTTGAATGTCACTGTAAATTTCACAGATGACTGTACTTTGCAAGGGACATGGTAGGCCATTTAAAGCCACTGGTGAATTTACATGAAGGAGGGATATAAATCATCAGAGCTTTCAATGAGAAACTCTAAGTGATTACGGGCTTTCCTTCTAATATGGTGACTACCTCGGGACAGTTCCTGACATCTGTTTTGAAGTGTCCTCAGAAACACCTCTTACTAGAACATTCTCCAATTCTATTGCCATGGAGTAGCGTATTCCTACTGAACTAAGCACTATGCTCTTGGCAAGGCTTTCTTTTCTTATGATTTATACCAATAAAGGATGTTAAATGCATCAGTGTCATAAAAAACTGAAAAAGAGAAATACGGGATATAAAAACAGTACCACATGTTCACAACATGACAGGCAGTGTCCCTATTATTTTATCCTTACAATGCTTCCCTGAGGTAGGGGCTGTTTTTAAAAAAATTGTGACTGTTTTAGGAAACTATAGCACAGACAGGTTACGTTACTCATTCATGGATACAGAGCAATATCATGGAACCAGAGTTGGAAGCCAGGCATCAGATTCATGAACCTTTGCTCTTTTTTTAAAAAGTTCAAAGACCCAGTGAGAGACAGAGGAATAGAAAGGAGAGAGAGGAAGAGACAGAGACAGAGACAGAGACAGAGAGAGATCTTCCATCTGCTGGTTCACTTACCAAATGCCTGCAACAGCCAGGGCCGGGCTAGGCCGCAGCCAGGACCCAGGAACTCCATCCAGGTTTCCCATATGGGTGGCAGGGGCCCAAGTACTTGAGCCATCACCTGCTGCCTCTCAGGATGCATTAGCTGGATGGGAAGTGTAGGCAGAATTTGATTCCAGGCACTATCGTATGGGATGCAGGCATCCCAAGCAGGGACTTGGCCCATGAGCCCCAGTATCCACCCCTGAACCGCCACTCGTAACACTCATAACCTGGCTACACCACAAGGGCTCTCACAGTAACAACAGCACTGTCCTTCAACTCTCATTTACCATACAGGATTCCTTTTCCTTGCAACACCATCCTCCCTCCTCCAGTCTCCGCCTGGGTCCCAATATCCACTTCCCTACTCTAAACAGGTGTACCGGTCCAGGAAGCCAACAAAGAGTAAAGGAATGGGGGCCACAACTCAGCAGACCTCGTTTCCAGCTTAGTGAGAACTGCATCACCCTGGGCAGATCACCCCACCTCTGGGTAACCCAGTTTCTCCCTCTACAAACCTTATAACCCTCACAAGCTAGCACCTTATACCCTGCCAGCAGACACAGTCGATGACACCATGTTGGAATATCTTATCATTGATAAGGAATGACTAACGGTTGGTGGTTACTTCTATTACACACAGGCTTTATCTTCAACCTTTCCTTACTCACCGTGAAGAATCAAGACATTTGGCTGTTTTAGAACTAGACATCTGACTGTCTTAGCATTAGACATTTGAATGTCTTAGCATTAGACACCTGACTGCACAGTACTGGACATCTGACTGTCTTAGTATTACACATTTGACTGTTTCAGTATTAGACATTTTACTATCTTACTATTACACATTTGACTTTCTTCATATTAGACACTTGACTGTATAGTATCAGACTTTGGACTATTAGTAGTTGGCAGAGGACTAGCCCTTTTTCTTGCCTGTATCTTCCTTTCCTATTCCTCCTTTTTTTTTTAAAAAAAACAAAATCGCTTGTTTTGATTCCATTTAAAAGGCAGAGAGACAGAAAGATATCTAGCCACTGGTTCACTTATCAAATACTGCCAACAGCCAGAGCCTCCCTCCTGGGTAGCAGGGACCAAGTCCAGGGTGTGAATCATCAGGAAGCTGGATCCGAAGCAGAGTAGCCAGCACTGGAACCCAGGCGTACCAGTATGGGATATAGGTGTCCCAAGTGGTGATTCTGCTACTGTCCAGATGTGTGTCCCCCTCCCTTCTTTCTATTCACTGAGCAGACACACAATGATGACCAAGGGAAAGAAGGTACCCTCCTCCCCAACCCAACCCCTCCCCTATCAGAGATGCCAGACAGACCCAGAGTGGAGTGCTGGAGACAGCTTGACTGCCTCGCCCGTCTCTTCCCACTCCACATCCAGCGCACCAAACCGAAGGCTTGTAACTGGCAGCACTGTGTCTATACCACAGGACTAGCCAATGTTACAAATTACCCCTTCCCTTCCCCAGTCACAGAGTTGGCTGTTGAACATTTATAAACACATCTCTGGGTTTAGAAGATAATCAAACGTCTCAGGTGCTAGGAATACGACAGTGCGGTCTGGGGCATAGAGGGAGGCGTTTAGCATGGTAACCAGGGGTGGGCAGAGGCATTCAGTGGTGTCCTGGGGAAATAAGTTTAAATGGAGACTTAAATAACAAGAGGAGCTAGTCAGGCAAAGGGGAGGAGAAGAGTATTCCAGAGAGAGGAAACAGCAGGGGCAAAGATCCCGAGTGTTGGAGCAACTGAAGGCAATCGCTTAAGGCCTTCAGAGGTGCAAAGCAGGAAACAGAGGAAAAGACTGAAGCTGGACAGGTCACAGGTTCACCCTGACCTGGAAGACACTGGGTGGCAACCAGGGGGCTTTAGGCAGGGCCAGTGAAGCAGGGGAAAGCATTTCATTTCTGGTTCTTCCACCTGCGTGACCTCAGGTGACCTTGCTGCCTCAGAACACAGCAGAACCCCATCTGTAAAATGGGGTTACACTACTCACACCTCCTGGGCTGGCTGGGAAGCTGTGGGTAAAAGGCTCCTCAGAGCTGCTCAGAGGCATCTGGGCACAGACCAGCTATGCACACAGATGCTGTGGGGGTGGGTGCTATGTTCCTGGGTGCCTGCTAGGCCAGGTCAGTGTGTTTCACAAGCTGAATGCTGGCCTGTGAGTGGCGAGATAGATTTAGTGATTCACTGACCTTGAGACTCAGCATATATATATATATATATATAAAATTATATATTATTTTTATATATTTATATATAAATAATATATACATATAAAAGGAACTGAATAAATAAAAAGAGTCAAGGGTAACTTGCAAAGATAAGTTTCATTCTGTGTAAGTGCAAATTAGTTTGCTAAATAAAATTTATAACTGAGTGCCACAGTTAGAAAGCATGAAAGCTGGGTCAGGCATTTGGCCTCACAGTTAAGATGCCACGTGGGACAACTGCATCCCATAGCACAGTGCCTGGCTGCAAGTTCCTATTTCCAACTCCCTGCTCATGCACACTCTGGCGGTCAGCAGGTGACGGTTCAGGTAGTTGGGTCCCTGCCACACATAGGAGAGAGTTAGATTGAGTTCCCATCTCTCAGGTTCCAACTGGCTCAGTCCTAGGCACGTGAACATCTGGGGAGTGAACCAGCAGATGGAAGCTCTCCTTGCTGTCTGTCTCTCTGCCCCAAAACAAACAACAACAAGGTAAAAAAAATAATAATGTGAAAGGCTCTGCTTCAACAGGAAACATTCTAAGATCTCTGGGGGCCTGCAGAAGAGGGATGAGACAAACAGGGCCAGCCCTCTACCATAATAGGAGCTGGAAATGTCACAGCTTTATTCTGACTCCGGGTTTCCAAGGCCTTTTGCATACCAGCAAAAACTGATGCTTTCTGGGCCAGTTAAGACCCTAGGATTTATCTGCCCTCCTGAAGCCAGAAGCATGGAGAAATCATGGATGCGGCCCCAAAAGCCAGAGAGGGAAAGGGCCTCTTCTAAAGCAGCAGCAGTGGGAGTATGTGTGTGGAGAGTGCTACCAGGGACCTGCAATTGGAATCCTCTGAAGGGGATGCTGCCATCCCCTTGGCACATGAAGGAAGTGAGCACTTTGTGGAACTGGCCTTGAATCCGGTATATCCCAGAAGAATAATTCCATATGTGAACAGATCTGAGGATAATTCATTTTCAACAGATGTCAGAACGTATCCAACTTGCCCTCTGGAGTTGTGGACACCACTTGGCATTGCTTTTCCTTTTCAATTTCAGAAATGGAAAAGTCACGGCAGAGGCCTGGTCAGTGTTCGCAGAAAAAGCAAGCACCTCGGTGATGATTTAAGTTTCCTTGAGTTTCCCCGGGCATATGCAATCGGCACTAGATTAGCTGCCGACATTTATTGACAAAGGAATTAATCTTCACTGATTTTTTTAAAGCCCATTCTCTACAGGAAGCTGTGACAGACATCAGGGCTCCCGTACTTTCCCCCTTTCTCTCCTGATAAAAGGGGCTAAAAATAACCTTTCCAACCCTTGATTGCAATGAGGAAGGTGCTGAGCAAAAAGAACAAAAGAACATGTTGGTGGGGGTGAGAGGCTGGAGGATAGAGGTGGGACACGGGATTTTTAGGGCAGTGAAAGTTCTCTACCTGAGGTTTTCTGTTGGGCACAAAGTCTCATGCAAGGTGACGAGTTCATGGAAAATGGGTATTGTGGAAAAAACTACTCAGCTTTTACACTTGTTTTGCACCTAAATAAACTTATCTTTCAATTCCATTTTTCCACAAACTTTCTGAAGCTCCCTTGTACATGTATGGAAGCCCATCGAGTAGACAACAGCAAGACCAAGCCCTGATGTAAATGGTTCATGTGGGGTGTGTTCCCTGGATGGGGAAGGGGGACAACAGGGTGGCTGTGTGTGAATGGGAGGAGGGTGTGTATGTACACTCTCTACCTCTTTTCAATTATTGCTGGAAACCTGAAACTGCTTTAAAATATAGCCTTCATTTAAAAACAGCTCCAACAAATTAAATATATATATATATATTCATAGGAAACAAACAAAAAGCACAGGACATCCGAGGCCCAATGCAGGCAGCCTTCCTGAGATGGTCTCTCCCACAGTTAGGGAGTTCGTGTTTGTATTGGGGGTAGGGCAGTATGAAAACAGACATCCTGAACATGACAACCGTGTGCCTGCTCAGCGAGTCATCCCCATTCATGACCTACAGGCACCCAATTCCTGGCCTGCCTCTTTCTACCATTCTTCTCATCAAAATCATCTCCTGGTGGAGCAGAAACAGCAACACACACTTTCTACCTCAACAAAACACCACCAAGCCCAGAACTGCATGCATCCATTCTGCAGATGTTCCTGGGGTTGCCTGCCAGCCCAGGCCTGGGTGGGCCACACTACATTCAGTTGGGCATCTTCTTCTTCTTCTTCTTCTTCTTTTTTTTTTTTTTGACAGGCAGAGTGGACAGTGAGAGAGAGAGACAGAGAGAAAGGTCTTCCTTTGCCGTTGGTTCACCCTCCAATGGCCGCCGCAGCTGGCACACCGTGCTGATCCGATGGCAGGAGCCAGGCGCTTCTCCTGGTCTCCCATAGGGTGCAGGGCCCAAAGCACTTGGGCCATCCTCCACTGCACTCCCTGGCCACAGCAGAGAGCTGGACTGGAAGAGGGGCAACCGGGACAGAATCCGGCGTTGGGCATCTTCTATGGGGGCACCCAGCTTCTCTCTCAGCTTGTTAATATTTCCTATCGAGTACCTACTGTGCACACCAGACCCAGTGGATACCCCCCCACCCACAAAACAATGGAGAAAATGCTCCCCCAGGACTTTCATGGTCCATGGATAGAACACTTTGAAATGATGATTTAGAGAGCTAAGAACTGAGAGCAGCCTCGCTGGAGGACTTGGAATTTCTTTGCAACAGTGGAGTTCTGCCTCATGATCCCTGAGCTGGGCCTGAGGGGTTATTTCTTTAGTGACTGCAGATTTCATAGTATTTGTCACAAGTCAGTGTCAGGGAACTTGAGGACAGTTACAGAAAGAATCTGGTGTGCCAAGAGGACAACAGAGACCACAGGAGTCACCAGCTGTGGCTGTGACCGCTTATATTGGTACACATGGGATGCTAGAAAGGCCGACCCAAATGTCAGCATCGAGCTCGAGTGAGCTTGGCAATGTCATGGTGAGGCAGGCTTCTCAGACTTGTGGCATGGGTCCCAGGCATTTTGTGAGTGTATCTTTGTCAGTGGGTAATGCTGGGGGCAGGAAGATGACCAGCATGGGCAGGTAGAGAGCAGGGAGGATTTTTCCCATCATGAAGGAAAATCTTGCCTGTAATCAACAAAACTTCTGACATAAGCACAAAAATTTTACTTTAAAAAATATGAGACAGGGACAGATGGACAGAGTCCCATCTGCTGGTGTACTCTCTAAATGCACATAATGGCCCTGACTGGAGCTAAAGCTAGGAGCTGGGAATTCAATCCAGGTCTCTTCTGTGGGTGGCACAGGTCCAAGGCTTGAGTCTCCTGCTGCCTCCAAGGGTCTGCATTAGCAGGAAGCTGGAGTCAGGAGCTAGAGCTGGAGCCGGGTTTCAAACCCAGGTACTTTGATTTAGGACACTGGCATCTTCACCAGCATCTTAATAGATAGGCCAAATGTCTCCCTTCAAAAAAATTCTTTCAACATTATTAAATGGAAATCCTAGTGGAGGAAATTCCTCAGAATACATCACTTGGGAGGCAAAGAGTTACAAATGTGAACTAAACCTAAACGCCAAGCCAACTCCTACATTAACATATGTTAAAGAAAACAAGGCTCTGGCAATAGCAAGCTAATAAATGAAATGAAATCTCAAATCAATCCTCCCTAAAGGACTTAATTATCCTGCTAGACTGATTTCACATGGCACACCACATAACACACAGATTATTTAAACCAAGAAGACTATGAGGACATCCTAATGGCTGGTGCACCTCCAAGTAACATTTAGAGATTCTCATGAAACAGGAAATACAGGATGCCTTCAAGGACAGTTTTGCGTGTGGCAGATCATATGCCACACAGTGAGAACTCTCCGAAGGCTGAGCTACATCTGAAACACCTGACCCTTACTATCTTTGCAGTTGTCCCTTGGAGCTAGAACTCCACTTGTCTTCCTTATAGCAATGCTTTATCCAAGACCCAATTCACAAGGTGCAGCACTCCCTGGAAGACCCTGAAGAGACAGGTAAGTGGTGAGTGGGCTCCTCTCTTCTTACCTGTAGTCAAAGGAATCCTAGAATTCCCAAATGCAATTCAAGGGCAGATGTTGCTAGGGAGCTGGGATCACAGAAGCAAACGTGCTTACAGGGAATGGTCAGGCTGAGGTCGGGTGAGCTTGGTTGAATCTTGCCGAAAAGTCCTGGGACCTTGCTGAGAAACAGCAATGATGAGGAAATAAGCAGTAGTGGAAGAGTAAGGCAGATAGCGCCCACGACCCTATCAGCTATCTCAGAGACCGGTCTGCTATGATCTGAATGTAGCTCCGAAATTTCATGTGTTGAAAGGTTAATTCCTACAGTCACATGTTAAGTATTTCAGAGGTGGGACCTCTGGGAAGTAACTGGGTCATGAGGGCTCTCATGAGTGGGTCACTGGATTACTAGGTCAATGGGTTAAAAATGAGTGATGCCCTGAAATGCCTCAGGACCTGGTAGAAGCCCCTCCAGCAAGAAGGCCCTCACTGCAGGCAGCCCCTTGACCTTGGACTTGGCAGACTACAGAACTACAGACTTACATTTCTTTTCTTTACAAATTATCTAGTCTCAGGTACAGCAAAAGAAAATGGACTAAAGCAGAGTCCTAACTGTTTAGACAAAATAATGTATCTACATAATGGAATTCTATGTCCCAAGTTTCTTTTTCTGGCCATCATCCCTACATTTCCAGCTCACTCCCTCCATATCCCAACAATCTTTTGACTACCCCCACCCCCAGGATATTCAATCTATTGGCCCTATTACTTTTTTTTTTTTTTTTTTTGACAGGCAGATTTAGACACACAGAGAGAGACAGAGAGAAAGGTCTTCCTATCCATTGGTTTATCCCCTAAATGGCCGCTACAGCCGGCGTGCTGCCAAAGCCAGGAGCCAGGTGCTTACTCCTGGTCTCCCATGCGGGTGCAGGGCCCAAGCACTTGGGCCATCCTCCACTGCCTTCTTGGGCCACGAGCTGGCCTGGAAGAGGAGCAACCAGGACAGAATCCGGCGCCCCAACCGGGACTAGAACCCGTGTGCTGGCGCTGCAGGCGGAGGATTAGCCAAGTGAGCCGCGGCGCCGGCCACTGGCCCTACTCCTATTTCCCACCCTCTCCCACCTGTTTATCTCTTATTCCTCCCTGACTCAGATTAAACAAGAGGTTGCCCTAATCATTCTGTTGCATGCACCCACAATTCTGTCTCAGCAAAACCATGATCCAGCTCTGTCAGCTCTGTGCCTTCACTTATGCTGCTGAAGTTGGCTGGAGAAAAGTATACAAATGTTTTAAATGGTCTTTAAATTCATGACCACATGATTCAGTGAGCTTTTTAAAAAAATTATTTATTTGAAAGGCCGAGTTACAGAGAAGCAGAGGAAGAGGCAGAGAGAGACAAACGGATCTTCCATTCGTTGGTTCACTCCTCAAATGGCTGCAACATCCAGAGCTGGGCCTATCCGAAGCCAGGGGCCTGGAGATTCTTCCTGTCTCCCGTAGGGGTGCAGAGGACAAGCATTTGGGCCATCTTTTACTGCCTTCCCAGGCAATAGCAGGGAGCTGGATCAGAAGTGGAGAAGCTGGGATTCGAATCAGAGCCCGCATGGGATGCTGGCACTGCAGGCGGCAGTTTTATCTGCTATGCCATAGCGCCAACGCCCTCAGTGAGCTCTTAATGTTGCCCAGTGATCATCTCTCACTGATTCCATTTACTCATTCTCACTCTTCTTGACAACAATTTCATCTTGACCTTTCTTCCTTCAAGCCTCCAACACTTTCTCCCCCATCCTGATCTTAAGCTAATGGCCTTGCTGCCCACTTCATGAAGAAGACTCAGGTAATCCAAACGGCAGCTCTGAAGACTCCTGTCACCCTGTCTACTCTTGCAGTTAATCTCCTTAAAAAAGAATGTTTCTCCATGTCTTATGTCCATTATCTCTCATTTTCAGCTTTGTAGAGGTAATAATCGAAATACCCCAAAGTGCACACATATAAAGTGTGCCCTCTGAATCAGTTCTGACACATGTGCACACTGAGACCAGGATACAATCGAGGTAACGAACCTGCTCCTCACCTTCTGTTTCCTTTTGCACCTTTCGCTTCTCTCCTACCTCCATTCCACCCAGGCTCCTGCAATCACCAACTCAAAGAAATAGCTCTTGCCAAGGTCACTAGTTTTCTGTGTTGATAAATCCAATCCCCACTCTTCAACTTACTTGACCTTTCTGCAGAATATCACCTAAATTTTTCTTCTCCCATCACGGTAAACTTTCTTCATCTGGCTTCCAAAATATCACACTTGGTTGGCTTCCCTTGTATTAGTGAGGTGGGAGGAAAACCAATCCTAGTCTCTCCCTCTTCTCAGTATCATCTTCTGCTACAGAGCTCAGGGTCCATTCCACAGTCACCTTTTCCTCTCCGTTTATACTCACTCCCTTCATGAACCTCAACTATGACCCATTCACTGGTTAATCCCAAACTTATGACTCCCTCCCAGTCCTTCCTCCTCTACTCCATACTGTGGATTCCAATGCCTGCTTAACACCTTCATGTAGTTGAGCAGAGACTCAAACTTAACATATCAGAGGCCCGAAATTGGAAACAACCCAAATGTTCATTAACTGATGACAGATAAACAAAATGAGGTATATTCTCACAATGGAATATTATGCAGCAATAAAGGAACAAAGTACTGATATACCCTACAACATGAACGAACCTTGAAGGCATTATGCTAAGTGAAAGGAGCTAGACACCAAGGGCCACGCATTATATGACTTCATGTACACAAGATATCCAGAAGAGACAGAGCCATAGAGAAAGTTGACTAGTGGTTGGCAGGTGTGGGGGTGGGGGAGAAGAGGTAGTGGGGAGTGACTGCTAATGGGCACAAGATTTTCAGGGGAGGTGGAGATGATGATAATGTTTTGCAATTAGTGGTGATGGTTGCACAACTTTGTGAATACTAAAAACCCCTGAATGGTATACTGTGACAGCAAAAAAATTATGATATGCAAATTGTATCTCCATGTTACAAAAGCCTTCTCCCCAGATATCTGCCTGGATTACTCTTTTGCCTTCATCAAGGCTTTGCTCAAATGTCATTTTCTCAATGAAAACTGTAGTTGCCACGTTACCCCTCCAACTCTTCCGGTCTTTTATCCTGATGCATCCTTTAACCCATGCAGCATTTATTACCTTCCAATACAGTACATATTTCACTTATTATATTTATTGTTACTGCTCCCCATTCAAACATAAGCTCCGCGAATTCAGGGGGTTTTGTCTGCTTCATCACTTATGTAGCATAACTGTCTGGAAATAGCCTTGTACAACAAAAAATACTGGTAGAATGAGTGAACTGATACCAAACAGGTCTTACAATTGGTGCTGAAGAAAACGGAATTGTACAGAATATAATTCATCTATTCTTAAAAGAATGAGTAGGTTACCACACAGTATATTACACATTT
The DNA here is from genome assembly GCF_964237555.1 of Oryctolagus cuniculus. NCBI lineage: Eukaryota > Metazoa > Chordata > Mammalia > Lagomorpha > Leporidae > Oryctolagus > Oryctolagus cuniculus. The sequence goes on from NC_091437.1 coordinate 16,122,784, forward strand.
GTATGACCTCAAAATTGTTAAGTAGAAAACATATTATACACAGAAAGAACATTGAGAGGATGAGATATTAAAATATCTTAAAATCCATGGAAATTGGAATCATGGTGATCAAATTATTTCTTGAAAATATGCTGGGATCAGGCAGACTTTGGATTTAAACTATCCTTCATTTCTTATTGGCTACGCAAGTCTCAGGAAGTCACTCAATCCTTGGTGATTCCATAAACGGGGGAATAACAAGACTAAATTAACTGACTCCTTTTAAGATTAAATGAAATAATACCTCTAAAGCACTAACTATGGTGTACTCAGAAAATGATAGCTAGTATTACTATACCTTTAAAATAATCATGGAGTTCCAGTAGCGGAATATATATCACACTATACTTGCAGAATTATTTTTGATGGAATATTTTGTCATAATTTTATTATGATAACTTTGAATCAACAATGAACGTGAATGCACAGTTTCACCTCTGCATTATACCTCTATATTTCCCCTCAAGTAATTCTGAGCCCATTTATTTCTCTACTGAGTCCACAGGACACATCTTTTCCCTGTTGTGATTGGGTGATGTGTGACACATCTGGTCAACAGTAGCTTAGATGTGCACAAGAGCTGTCTCTAAGGTACTGACACTTAGTGTTTCTATGTCAGTTCTCTGGACATTTTCTCCCCCATTGTTCAGTGTTTCATCCTAGGTTTTTGAGTTTTGTCACAACTGTAATGTAGGCCCTGTGCTCTCCAAGAATGATACAGAGTTAGAAGACAAACAAACAGTTGAGGCAGCAAGTTAGGCATTTTTTCCTGCTAGACTCTCCTTTTGCAGAGGAAGAATCAGCATGGCAGAGAAATTTTGAAAATTTTTTTATCTCCTATTCAGTATTAATTAGGAAAATAATGCATTCTCATGATAATGCAAATTTACTCATTAGAGACAGGTGTAAATGAAGACACAGCATCTTTACTTTATACACTGTCCCTAGTCCCAGCAGCCATTTGTGAATGTTTTGGGGGCCTAGAGTTGTAGCACACTGAGTAAAGCCACCACCTGCAATGCAAGCATCCTTTGTGGGAATTGGTTTGAGACCCAGCTGCTCTACTTTTGATCCAGCTCCCTGCCAATGTGCCTGAGAAAGCAGCAGAAGATGGCCCAAGTGCTGAGATCCCTGCACCCATGTAGGAGATCCAGAAGAAGCTCCTGACTCCTGGCTTCTGCCTGGCCCAGCTCCCACCATTGGCCATTATGGACATTTGGGGAGTGAACCAGTGGATGGGAACTCTCTCTCTCTCTCGCCATCTCTTCCTTCATCTGTGTTACTCTGACTTTCAAATAAATAAATAAATCTAAAAAAAATCTTTTGGTTTTAGTTCAGGTTCATTTTTGGTTTTCTCAGCTTAAAGTATAATCTATTAACTTCTTGTTTTTATTTTTTAAGTAAGAAACTTACATTACCTTTGTTTCCCTACTTCCTCTTCCTAAATTTTGTTAAAATTTTCAACTTCTCAGTTCTTTAATAGAGCTATAACTGTAAACAATATACCTAAATATTTATTTCTTATCCCATCAATGGTATCTAACAGCCCCCAATGTATATATTGAGAAACTGGCACTATTTTGCATCCCCCTATTGCTCTTTTTTGGTCACCCAATTTCTCTCAGCTGTCTCATTAACTTTGCATTCTTAAGGTTAACTTGAATTGTCTGTAACCTAGTTGTCTTCCATGGATTCTTTAGAAATAAATTCCAAAAAAGAAATCCAACAAAGAGCACTTCAGTATTATGATTTTATAGATACCACTCACTTCAGAACCAAGTGGTGTGACTGGACCCTCGACAGGGAGATTCTGGCTTCCTGCCCCACGACGCTTGAATGCTCCAGGCCCCCAGGTCAAGCCTTTTAAATTTGATTAGATTCCATCAATCCTTCAAAGTCAAGACACGGTTTCACTGACTTCTTTGGTGGACTGTACATTTCTCAGGGAGATGGTGTTTTTCCTGACAGTTCTGCCTTTTGTTCTTGTTGACAAAAGTAGCACCTTAATGCCAACAGGGCTCAGCTTGTTCATCAGATCACTGCAAGAACTCCATGTTCTTCATGAAATGTGCTTCCTGACCTCACGTGGTCACTCTGATGCAGTTTCCTAACTCTGCCACTGACCGAGGGTTTCTTTTCTTCATGCTCTTTGAGGCCACGAGCAGTGTTTTCCTGAATGATGTTCCTTCTCTTTCATGAGTTCCCTGCTTCCTGTGCTATGGAACATTCTTAAACAAGTCTTCTCTGCCTTTATAGTCATTAATACTTAATGGCATACAAATTACCGGCTTAAAATTAGTTTCCCTTAGAACTTTGAAGTCATTCTAGTTTCTGTAAAGTATGGAAATAAAATACCAGTCTGATCCTTATTTCTTTCTAAGTAACTTTTCCCCCTTTAAATGCTATTTGCACCTTTTCTTTACCTTAACTGTGCAAAATTTCATCAGGATTTGCCCTTCAATTGCAGAATTCATGTATTTCCTCAGCTCTGGGAAGTGTTTCATTATCTTTCTTAAAAAAAATATTTATTTATTTATTTATTTGATAGGTAGAGTTATAGACAGTGAGAGAGAGAGACAGAGAGAAAGGTCTTCCTTCCGTTGGTTCATTCCCCAAATGGCCGCCATGGCTGGCGCTGTGCCGATCTGAAGCCAGGAGTCAGGAGCCAGGAGCTTCTTCTGGGTCTCCCAAGTGGGTGCAGGGGCCCAAGGACTCGGGCCATCTTCCACTGCTTTCCCAGGCCATAGCAGAGAGCTGGATTGGAAGTGGAGCAGCCAGGACTTGAACCAGCACCCATATGGGATGCCAGCACTGCAGCAGTGGTTTTACCAGCTATGCCACTGCGCCAGCCTATTATCTCTTTAATTGGGCAGTCCTCCCCCTTGTCTTCGTTAATGCTCCCTGAAACTCTCATTAATCAGATGGTGCACGTTCAGGATTCAGTGTCTATACCCATCTACTTTTTTTCTGCTATATTCTATCTTCATTTCTTTTTGTGTTATAGTCTAGGAGATTTACTTAATTTTAAACCTAACAAATGAATTTTTAATTTCAGCCATCATATTTTAATGTCCACTTATTGTTTACTTTCATGTATATACATATTTTTATTACTTTATGAATGCAAAATGCTCTTTTATTTAAAGAGTTCAATAAATAGAGAAAATAAGCAACCATGTATTTACAATTTGGAATTAAAAAAAAAATTTAACATTTTGTCATTTGTGCTTCCAGTGTATTTTCTTATTAAGACAAATCAGAGGGATGGTGCAGTTCAGGTCCCAGCTGCTCCTCTTCCAATCCAGCTCTCTGCTATGGCCTGAGAAAGCAGCAGAAGATGGCCCCAGTGCTTGGGCCCCTGCACCCATGTGTTAGATCCAGAAGAAACTCCTGGCTCCCGGCTTCGGATTGGCCCAGCTCTAGACATTGCAGACATTTGGGGAATGAACTAGCAGATGGAAGACCTTTCTCTCTCTCTCTCTCTCCCTCTCTCTGTCACTCTATCTCTCAGATAAATAAATGAAATCTTTAAAAAAAAAACCCAAAAACAAAGATAAACAGGGCACAGGGGTGAAAGGAGGCATCCTCTCGTTTCCCGGCCTCCACCCGCAAAGCTCATCATTCCCTTCTCTCTTTCCTGCCATTTCCCCCTTCCTTCCTTGAAGCAGCTACCACTGGAAATTCTGCTTCCTTTTCAGCCTAAACATTAGTATTTTTACCACATAGGTACAGGTTTATGAAGGATACACTGCACTGTTTCCTTGTATGAAAACTGCAGGTCCAGTGGGTATCTGTCACAGTGTTGTTGCCCTCTATGTCTGCTTCCAATATCTGAGTGTCTGGTTTGAGTCCCACCTCTTCTCATTCTGATTCAGACTCCCGCTCATATCCACCACGGGAAACAGCAAGTATTTGGGGCCCTGCTGCACATGTGGGAGACTCAGCTGGAGTTCCTGGCTACCGGCTTTGGCCTGGCTCAGCCCTGGCTGTTGTGGGCATCTGGAGAATAAACCAGTGTCTTCTCTGTTTCTCTTTCTGTGTCTCTCCACCTTTCAAATAATAATGTAAAAAATTGCAACTTCATACACACACACACACACACACACATATTCTAAAATCACTTTGTTCAGCCAACAATGTTTCAGAAATCTATCCATGCTGATACATGATAGTCTCCTTTATTCATTTTCAACTGCCAAACCTGTGCTACCCCATTCATTCAAGCACTTACGTGTGCCAGCAACTGTTCTGGTGGCTGGGGACACAGCAATGAAGGGAAAACCATATGAACATACTCAAATTAATATTCTTTCCTCCATTAAGAGATACTAGACATAGAAAAATTTCTGGCTTTAACAAGGATTGTCAACTTGCTTTCCAAAATGGTGTACCCAATATGCCCAGCAAATGGGAAAATTCACCCCTCTGTTCATCCTGCCCAACATTTGCACAGTCTAACGTTTTTATTTTTGCCATTACTATGGGTGAACAAGGGTGCCTTTTCATTTTAGCCAGCATTTTCCTTAATTACTAGTAAGGCTCAGCATTTCATTTTTATTTATTGGTTCTTCAAATCTCTTTTCCTGTGCATTGCCTGAAGCACCCTTTGCTACCCATTTCTGTAGTCAGTTTTTTGTCTTTTGCATACTGATTTGCAAGGATTCCCCATCCAACATATTTTGTGTTTTATGTGTTGCAAATATGTTTTTTCAGCCTAGGGTTTATCTCTTAACTTTATTTATAGAGGATTCTGCATAAAGGATTCTTACAACTTAATGTAATCTTTTCCCTTATGAACTGTCCATTTTTTGTGTACTGAAAAAATAATCTCTTCCCCACAGCCATAAAGATATTCTATTGTGCTTCTCATTAATAATTTTAGTTGTAAGTTTCACATTCAGGTCCTTCATACATCTGAAATTTATCATCTGTGTGGGATGAGATAATAATCTACTTTTTTATAATAAGAGCAAAATAATTTATTAAATAAACCTTTCTTTTTCCATTTGTTTCTAATGCCTTGTCTTTTTTTTGTGAGCATATTTTACTAGTTTGTTTGTTTATTTTTTTCCCAAACAAATCTTTTATTTAAGTAGTACAAATTTCATAAGAACATCTTTAGGAATAAAGGCTTATAGTAGAATTTAGTGATTCTTTAGGAATATAGTGATTCTTCTCCCAATCACACTCCCACTCCTCTTCCCCCTCCTTCTCCCATTCCCAGTTCCATTCTCCATTAAGATTCATTTTCAATTAACTTTATACACAGAAGACCAACTCTATGCTAAGCAAAGATTTCAACAACTGGTATACACACACACACACACACAAACTGAGATGTTTTACAGTTAACTCTCATAATACAACTCATTGAAGACAGAGGTCCAGCATGGGAAGTTAGTGCACAGTGACTCTTGTTAATTTAACGAGGAACACTCTTATGTATGACATCTGTGATCACTGGAGGCTCTTGATACAAGCTAGGCTATGGAAGGCTTTTGAATCCACAAACTCTTTCAGTATTTAGACAAGTTCATAAGCAAAGTAGAAGTTCTCTCCTCCCTTCAGAGAAAAGCACATCCTTCTGCAACGGTCACTTCTTTCCGCTGGGGTCTCACTCACACAGATCCTTCATGTAGAACATTTTTGCCAAAGTGTCTTGGCTTTCCATGCCTGAAATGTTCTCATGGGCTTTTCAGCCAGACCAGGATGCATTAAGGGGTGATTCTGAGCTCAGAGTATTACTTAAAGTGATTGTTATTCTATGAGTCTGCTGTGTGGACTGCTTCCCATGTTGGAACATATTTTAATTCTATTATTACCAGACGCTTGATCCTATTTATTTTATTTTATTTTATTTTTATTTTTTGACAGGCAGAGTGGACAGTGAGAGAGAGAGACAGAGAGAAAGGTCTTCCTCCTCCGTTGGTTCACCCCACAATGGTCACTCCAGTGGTGTGCTTTGGTCGGCGCACGGCGCTGATCTGAAGCCAGGAGACAGGTGCTTCTCCTGGTCTCCCATGGGGATGCTGGGCCCAAACACTTGGGCCATCCTCCACTGCACTCCCGGGCCACAGCAGAGAGCTGGAAAGGAAGAGGAGCAACCGGGACAGAATCCAGTGCCCCGACCAGGACTAGAATCCGGGGTGCCGGCGCCGCAGGCAGAGGATTAGCCTAGTGAGCCAGGGTGCCGGCCCTTGATCCTATTTCTATGATCACTTTAATATTTAATCCTATCTGTATGTTCTCTCTCTCTAAGATTTATTTATTTGAAAGTCAGAGTTACACAGAGGGAGAAGTAGAGGTAGAGAGAAAGAGAGGTCTTCTATCCACTGGTACACTCCGCAAATGGCTCAATGGCCTGAGCTGCACTGATCCAAAGCCAGGAGCCAGGAGCTTCTTCTGGGTCTCCTACATGGGTGAAGGGGCCCAAGGACATGGGCCATCTTCTACTGCTTTGCCAGGTCACTGCAGAGAGCTGGATTGGAAGTAGAGAAGCTGGGACTCAAACTGGTGCCTATGGGATGCTGACATTGCAGGTGGCAGCTTTACCTGCTACACCACAGTGCCAGCCCCTATATGTTCTCTTTAACACTTAATATGATCACTTCAACACTTAAGATGGTATTTTTACCACCAAGTTTAATGGGATTTGGGGTCTGCTGGCAAGTTTTAAAACTGTATCCTTAGAAGTAAGTCTGTAGGAATATATGCAGAACTATACAGCTTTACAAACTTCCTCCTCACTCTCTTATTCCCACTCTTATTTTATACTGAGATCTATTTTCATTGGACTTTACATACATATGATTAACTCTATGTTAAGTAAAGAGTTCAGCAAATAGTATGAAGAAAAAAATGTTGCTTGACAGTCAAGACAAGGGCTATTCAAGTCACTGCTTCTTGAAGTATCAATTTCACTTCTACAGATTTCCTTTTACCTAAAAGGAAATTATTAGTTATCAGAGATCAGGGAGAACATATGGCATTTGTCCCTTTGGGACTGGACTATTTCACTAAGTATGGTGTTTTCCAAATTCATCCATTTTTTTTGCAAATGACAGGATTTCAATTTTTTTTTTATCACTGTATAGTATTCCATGGTGTATATATCCCATAATTTATTTATCCAGTCTTTGGCTGATGGGCATTTAGGTTGTTTCCACGTCTTAGCTATTGTGAATGGAGCTGTGATACACATGGGGGTGCAGACAACTCTCTTATTTACTGATTTCATTTCCCTTGGGTAAATTCCCAGGAGTGGGATGGCTGGGTCATATGATAGTTTTATATTCAGATTTCTAAGGTATCTGCATGTTATATTCCTTAAAGGCTTTACCAGCTTACCCTTCCACCGACAGTGAATTATGGTACCTTTTCCCCCACATCCTCGCCAGCATTTGTTGTTTGTTGATTTCTGTATGAAAGCCCTTCTAACTGGGGTGTGGTGAAATCTCATTGTGGTTTTAATTTGCATTTCCCTGATGTCTAATGCCTTGTCTTTACCCTGCACCAAATTCTCACAAAGACTTTTGGAGATTGGTTCTGGACTTTGTACACTGTTGACTGATGAGATTTCAGATTTCAGCCAGAATCCCTTTGCAAATAGTCCTCTTCTGGCCTCTACATTGCCAATGTTTCCCAATCATAGAATTTCTCTGGTCTTCACCTGGACTGACCATATTTTCAAACCAAGTCTCTAGGTTTATAGATGGAGGCAGAGATCTTAGACTTCTCACTCCAGGTCTTAGAGCCACTTAGGCAGCGTGAATGATGCACTGAAGCTGCACTCTAGCCCTTTTCCCTCTCTTTCCTCCCCTCCAAAAGTTTCCATTTTCTGTCAAATTTGTAATCTCACCAGCAACTAAATGCAATTCCCCATTTCACCATCAGCAGCTCTTGGCCAAGACAGAGTTTTATCATTTATAACACTACTTGAAATTTGTAGGTTCAGACTAGTGCTTCAGGGGCCAGTGTTGTGACACGGTGGGCTAAGCTGCCACCTGTGATGCCAGCATCCCACATCAAAGCCTTGGTTTGAGTTCTGGCTGCTCTACTTCCAATCCAGCTCCCTTTCTCTCTGTCACTCTGTCAAATAAATAAATAAATTAGGGGCCAGCACTGTGGCTTAGCATGTAAAGCCACCACCTGCAGTGCCAGCATCCCATATGGATGCCAGTTCTAGTCCCTGCTGCTTCTTTTCCAATCCAGCTGTCTGCTATGGCCTGGGAAAGCAGTAGAAGATGGCCCAAGTGCTTGGGCCCCAGAACCCACGTGGAAAACCTGGAAGAAACTCCTGGCTCCTGGCTTTGGATCAGTGCAGCTCCAGCAGTTGCAGCCATTTGGGAAGTGAACCAGCATATGGAAGACCTCTCTCTGCCTCTGCCTCTCTGTAAGTCTGCCTTTCAAATAAATAAATCTTCAAAATAATAATAAAATAAAATAAAATAACATACCAGAACAGTATTTCATTAAGGTTTTTGACATAGTACACATTTAAATAAATATTGGATAATCAACATTTCTTTAAAATTTCATGTGTTTCTTGGCTACAAGAGTCTTTATAATTCATGTCTTTTCCTTAGTTTTCTATTGTTTGTTTTTCTCCTTAATTATAATGTTTAAGAATTTTGTGTATTTATTTATCTTTAAAGATTTTATTTATTTAGTTGAAAAGCAGAATGACATAGAGAAAGAAAAAGTGAGAGTGAGAGTGAGAGAGAGAGAGAGAGAGATCTTTCATCCACCAATTCACACTCCAAAAGGCTACAACAACCAGGGCTGGGCCAAGTCATAGCTAGCAAAGGGAAGCTTTATCCCAGTCTCTCACTTGGGTAGCAGGGCCCTAGAGCATTAGCAGGGAGCAGAAATGGAAATGGAGTAGCTGGGACTCCAACTAGTGCCGATATGGATGCCAGCATCGCAGGCAGGGCATTGCCCAGTAAGCACCATCCTCTGTGTATTTACTAAAGATAGTATCCCTCTGTTATATGTTTAATTTTTAAAAAATGTTGTCATTTACTTCCTGATTTTGTTTAGAGTCTATTTGACATATGGGTTTTATAGGTAAACCTATCAATCACTTTCTCTGCAGTCTTCCATTATTGCTGTACTTCCCGAGTGCAGAACAAATATTCACCTGGATTTTCTATGAGTTTATGATTGCATAAACTCTTAAATTCATTTATAATTTATTTTTGGTGTATTGTGTGGTGTTAAAATTCATGTTAATTTTTCTCCAAGTGATTTATCCATTAGATCAACCTTATTTATTGATAACTCTTTCATTTGTATGTCTCCTCTCCCAATGGTAAATTCTTGTGTACTAGAATTGTTTCTAGATTCTGCTTCATTAATCTATTATTGTAAATGTCGCATTTTAAAATTAGTACAGCTCTACCATTATTTTTTATTTAGAGTAACAAATGGATTTTAATGTTTCTCTAAATTAGAGTGCTCCATGCTGGGAAATGAGAGACTATCTTCTGCCTTTAAATGATTCTTCTACCATTATTTTTAATAACAGCAGAGGAAGATTCCCAACACTAACAGTCACCACATTTTGTTGGCCATTTCTGTTTATTCTTCATGGTTTTTGTAAATCACCATTTTAAAGTTGACATTTTGTTTAAAATGTATTTAGCCTAAACAATAATTTAGAATAGATTACACATTGAAAAGTGTTATATTCTCATTTAGAAACAGTATTTATTCATTTTTAAAATTTTGCTTAAAGTATTTTGGTTCTCCAACTACAGACTACTGAATATTTTATAGTCTTATAAATTACATTTTTTCATTATATTTTTTAACTACTCACTGCCTATGCAAAGGAAGGCTATGATTTTGGCTTATGTTATAATTAGATTTTTAAGTTTTATAAGTTTTCTCTATTACATCACTTACTATTAATTCTTTAAAATTTCTAGGTAAACAGAAATATAACATAAAAATCATGATTATCTTTTTTCTCCTTTCCTCTCATTTCTTAGATGGCCTGTGGTACCTAGAATAATATGATGATCACAATGAAAACTGAGTAGCATCTTTCTCTTGTTTCTGATTTCCATGAAGTATCGGCAGTTTATCATTAAGTATGCTCAAAATTCTCTGACCAGGACATTCTTGATTATATTAAGATGTACATGTATGTTGGTTTAATGAATGGTCCAGTTTACCTTCTCTTCATGAATTATAAATTTTCGTAATAGAGGTGAGTTTTTTAAACTTCTAAGAGCCCACTGTTTTTGATTCTGTAATTATGTAAAAAATTTTATTTATTTATTTGAGAGGTAGAGTTACAGAGAGAAAAGTCTTCCATCTGCTAGTTCACTCCCCAAATGGCTGCAACATCCTTAGTTGAACTGATCACAAGCCAGGAGCCAGGAGCTTCTAACCAGCCTCCCATGCAGGTGCAGGGGCCTAAGCACTTGGGCCATCTTCCACTGCTTTCCCAGGTCACTAAAAGAGAGCTGGGTTAGAAGTGGAGCAGCCATGACATGAATTGGTGCACATGTGGGATGCTGGTGCTGCAGGTGGAGGCCTAGCCTACTATGCCACAGCACCAGCCCTAGGAAAAAGAGAAAGAGAAATGAAGAGACAGCTTCCATTAACCAGTTTACTCTCCAAGTACTTGCAATAGCCAGGGATTAGCCAGGGATCAGCCAGGTTGAAGCTAGGAGCCAGGAATTCTATCTGGGTGGCAATGACCCAAGTACCTGAATTATCACTTGTTGCTCCCCAGGGTACACATTACTAGGAGGCTGGATCAGATAAAGAGTAGCTGAGACTGAAAACAGGTACTATGATATAGGATGCAGGCTTCCTAAGCAGAGACGTGACTGCTGTGGCAAATACTACCCCGATATCCTTTTTTTTTTCCATTAACTAATTGTTTATATTCCACTCTATGTCCCTAGTTACTTCTGATGTAATTTGCTCATTAATGCCTCTAAAATAATTCATCTTTGAATCCAAAAAGCATCTCAGGACTAGGAAATACAAAGAAGAGAAAGATCAAGGCACCAAATAATCTTTAAGTTAATAATCGAATTTGGGGCAGATGCTGTGGTGTAGTGGGTAAAGCTGTAACTTGCAGTGCTAGCATCCCATGTGGGCACTAGTTTGAGTCCCAGCTGCTCCACTTCTGATCCAGCTCTCTGCTATGGCCTGGGAAAGCAGTGGAAGATGGCCCAAGTCCTTGGGCCCCTGCACCCACTTGGGAGAGCCAGAAGAAGCTCCTGGTTCCTGGCTTTGGATCAGCACAGCTCCACTGTTGGGGCCATCTGGGGAGTGAACCAGTGGATAGAAAACCTTTCTTTCTCTCTCTTCTCTATTTTCCCGCTCTCTTTCCTCTCTCTCTCTCTCTCTCTCTCTCTCTCTCTCTCTCTTTCAGGCTCTGCCTCTCTATATCTGCCTTTCAAATAAAATAAATAAACCTTTTAAAAAATAATCAAATTTGACTCACTTTTAAAAGTGGCACTTGTTCACTTAAATAGAATTTGATTGACTGCTGGCATTGAAAAGCTGACATCTAGCATTTGACTGATTTTTATGTACAATATATAACAAAGTGTATAAAATAACCACTAAGAATAAACAAAAGCCCACACTCACAATGATAGAGCTATTTCAAAGGGACACAGGATCCAAGCGAATGAGTTCCCAATGACCAAAAATGGAACAAACAAAGCAACCGAATAATAAACTGGCATTACCTGATAGTCCAAAGCATAAAAGAGATACCTATCAGTCGATGTGACTCAGAGATGAATGAGTAAATTAATAAATGAGGCAGAGGGTGGGGTTGGGTAGGGTGGAGGAGAGGGATCTCTCGCGTAAAAGGAATCCACTCTGACCTGAAGAAGTGCAACCTAACTCCCACTACTTATGTGTAGGCTGGAGGCTGGGCATCGTAACTTCTTTCCACAGATTACAGCATGGAAATGGCAAAGATGAATGACTTTGCTTTTTATTATTTTTTATGAATCTTTTTTCAAAAAATTTGTTTTCATTTTATTTGAAAGGCAGAGAGACAGAGAGAGAGGGAGAGAGGACAACTGGGTTGGCCAGTCTAAAATCAGGAACCTGGAATGCAAGCTAGGTCTCCCATGTGTATAGCAAGAACCCAAGTACACGAGGCATCATCTGCTGTCCTTCCAGGATGCTCCTTAACAGTAAGCAGGATGAGATGTGGACTCAAACCAAGCACTTGGATATGGGACACAGGCATTTCCACCACTGAGTCAAATACTCATCCTAAAGTAACTGTAGCACTGGAAAAACTGACAAGCATGAACTAAGTTGGGGGTTCAAGGTCAAAATCAACAATGATAAGTCATTGAGGATGGCACTTTATAAGGTTTTGCTCTTCCAAATCCACAAATCCCATTTATTTATGAGAAAAGCATCAGACAAACACCAAAACAGGGACATTTGGAAAAATACCTGACCAGTATTCTTCAAAACCACCAGGGTCATCAAAACCTAGGGAAGTTGGAGAAACTGCCACAGCTAAAAGGAGCCTCGGGAGAAACAAATGTAATGTGAGGTCCTGGAGGGCATCGTGGAACAGAGAAAGGATAGGCTAAGGAAAACCTAAGGACACCTGAATCCAGTACGCACTCTAATCACAGTGCCTCAATCTCAGTTCATTAGTTGTGACAAATGTGCCAATTAGCGTAAGCTGTTAATAATACAGGAAACTAGGTGTGAGGTATGTGGGAACTCCCTGCACAATTTTTATAATTTTTTCTCTTGTAACTATAAAACTCTTCTACAAATGAGTGGAAGTGGAAGTGGCATAGTAGTTTAAGTTGCCACTTGAGATGCCTACATCTCATTTGGGAGTGACTGGCTCACATCCCAGATACTTGTCTTCTGATTCAGCTTTCTGCTAATGTGCTTCTGGGGAGGCAGGAGATGGTCTCCCATGTAGGAGACCCAAACTGAGTTTCCAGTCTCTGACTTTTGCCTGGGCCAGCCCTGGCTGTAGAAGGCATTTAGATCAGGAAGTGAACCTGTGGATGGAAGGTTTTCCTCTGTCTCTCTCTCTGTTTCTTTGTCTCCTTGCCTTTCAAATAGAAACAAAGTGAATTGATAAAAATTTAAAAAATTAAACAACCACATCTTAAATGATCATAGTCAACAATGTCCATGTATCCTGAAAGCTGTGATTACTACACCTCTGCAAAAAACAACTCAGTGACTAAGAGACTGCTAGCCCTGCTTGGTATTCCAGGCAGCTTCACCTCCTGGACTAATTACCAATGTACCTTTGTCTCCTAGGTTATTGCTTAGTTACAGTTCCACAGAGGGTACTCAGTTATGCTGTAAGAGCTCCTCTGAGGAAACAGCAAGGACAAACGGACATAAACTGCAGCAGGCGGGGTTTGAGCTGGGGTTGGGAGTGCTATAAAGCCAAGCTTGTGAGATCCACCGTGAGTCACCTTTAAAGCATTAGTGGACCATATCACTACTTTGTTTAGCCCAGTTTTAGCCCATCTTGAGTGAATTCTCCAAGAAAGTGAGTCTCTGCAGTTTCCAGGAGGTCTTAAGAGTTTTTATATTTTCAGTAGAAAATTTCCATAAACTAGAAGTTGGCATAAATGGTACTATTCACCTAGAAATTGTTCATCAAATTGTTTATAGTCTCTGCATTCTCTCCATTGACACATGATTTATTAATTTCGTTCCAGAGATTTGAGTTCAGGCTGAATAAATCATGAATAAAGATTAGTTTAATAGTCATGACGCCCCCTGGGACAATGTTTCAAGTGAAGAAAACTCAAAATTGTCACAATGTAAGAATAATGTGACAGTTGTATCAATATTTGCAAATTGAAATGATATTCAATACCCTTACAGAGGCAGAGTACAGATCCTATTCCTGCTTATTTTATGAAAACTATAAAACTTTTCTTTTTAATTTTTTATTGATGTTTATTAATAATTTTCCTTGTGGAAATGTTTAGGAAAATAAACAAAGATCTTCCTGAGCCACCTTGAGCTAAAAAGGAACATGAGACACACTGACCCCCTGCTACTGGTTTGATGACTTAAGTGCTTTAGAAAAACAAGATATTACCAGGCTCCCAAGCACTTACAGCATTGCTATTTTGCCATTTTTCATGTATTAAAATAGGAATGATCTGGCAGTGTGGCACATACCATAGTTTTAATATTCCAAATTAGATCACCTTGCTTCTACCAACTTATTCTACCTGACTTTTCAACCCTTATGAAATGCTAATTGTTCATAGACTCAGATATGTAATTGCAATTTAGAAAAATGACCAGACAATAAATTCTCTGGTTCAAAGCCAAATACTCACCAGAATGAATTAAAAGTGGCAAGGATTAAAGAGAAATGGCTCATTATTCAAGTAACTCACTATTTCTAGTATTCTCGTGTAGCTGATGCTGTGGTTAGTATAGGTAAGAAAAGGATGTTTGAGAGGAAATTGCAGCTATGACTCCATGCATTCAATGACATCTTTTGTTGTAAACTTTTTTTTTTTTTTTTTTGACAGGCAGAGTTAGACAGTGAGAGAGAGAGACAGAGAGAAAGGTCTTCTTTCCGTTGGTTCACACCCCAAAGGACATTACGGCGCACTGTGCTGATCCGAAGGCAGGAGCCAAGTGCTTCCTCCTGGTCTCCCATGTGGGTGCAGGGCCCAAGGACCGGGGCCATCCTCCACTGCCTTCTTGGGCCACAGCAGAGAGCTGGACTGGAAGAATAGCAACTGGGACAGAATCTGGCGCCCCAACCGGGACTAGAACCTGGGGTACTGGTGCCGCAGGCGGAGGATTAGCCTAGTGAGCTGCGGCGCTGGCCTTGTTGTAAACATTTTTATCAAATGTTCGGATGTGTTGGATTAAGAAAGGAGAACTCGAACAAGCAGAAGTGAACACACCGAAACCCTTCACATTAAATTCCCTCCCCACTTTGCCAAAGACATTTTGTTGGAAATGCTTCAACATATTCCTTTGTTAGAAATGAGAAACGTTGAACTACAGGCAGGGTTTGCACAGTGGTTATCAAAATAAAGTTGTAGAGAATCATTAAAGGGCAGAATTTGGTGTGTTAAATCCCTAATCAGAGATGCCAAAATTCAGAGCCAGACATCTGTCTCTCAGAAGTCATCACTGTAAGGGGGATGAATGAGGGTTCACGAAAAGGTCAGGGAAAAATGTCAACTGTTATCCTTGCTATGATAAATATATTTATGGTAAGCACTACAGTTTGTTCCTTTTTTTGTCCTCTGTTGTCCCCTATTCATTTGTTTAACTACAGTATTGAATTAATTTCATTAGCTGGTATTTGGGAATGAACAAAACTTGATTAAAATTCAAATTACAATTCCATCACGATGCAGTCTGCCCTGGATCTAATGAGAAATTATGCCTCCTCAAACGTATATAATGCAGTTTGAAGTGGTAATAGTAGGAAACCAAATTTACAGTCATAATAAAGTTGTCTATGCCGGATATTTTCATTTCACAGTGCAATATGCATTGGGTAACCTGTCCCCAGGCAATCACTGAGTCATTTGAGCTCACTCTGGGTGGAGCTTGTTTACATCCTATAATCACACCATTAACAGTCACTGCTAAATATATACACAACAAGAATATTACTGGTTGTTTCACAACCCCAGTGATACCACTACACAATTATATGGGCAGACTTGAGAATGACAGCACTGAGGACACCACGCTTGCCCATTCACAATGTAAACCAACAGGCATCTGTAAAACTTAACAGAAATATGCAATATATTTCCTTGTCCTGCACAGTTAGGGAGTCAGCATCGTGTGAAGAAGCAAGATTGGGTATATGACATTAACACAATCAGTTTTCAACATGAGAACTCCAGGAAGGAAGCATTGGACAGATTGCCAACATTCACAGAATTTGTGTACATGGGAGACACATGATGAATCTCTGCTCATCGATTTTGAAACTCAATTAACGAGCTGTGTCCCTGGGGGCTAGCCATTTCACTCCCGTAGTCCTTAATTTCTTCATTTAGAACCTGAGGGGATTAGTTGTTCCATAATGGTTCCCTTCCACTCTAAGGTTATATAACAATAATCACATATGTGTATGTGTTTATGCACACACATAAGAGTACTATGTAGTACATCAACAGTAAGTATGTGTTTCCATAATATCAACAATAATACTAGTGTGCACTTGTGATTCTGTATCTTGTTAGTCTATTTTGTTATTTTTTTAATGCTAAAGGACTTTCATTCTGTCCATGCAATTGGAGGCAAGTTGCTGTCTTTTGAGCTTTAGTTACCATATATATAAAATTAAGATAATAATAGCACTCATCATTGTTTATAGCATGCTGTGTTACCAAGATAATGTATGTAGAAGTGTCTAGCCCAGTGTGTGGCACACAGTAGGCATTCAGATATGGGATACAGGCATCCCAAGCAGCATCTTAACCAGTGTGCCAAATTACAGCTCCAGGAAACTTATTTTTATGAGTTATTAAAATATTTCTGTTAAATTACAGTGAGAGAAGAAACACCTGAATTTTGGCAATATATTTTTAGACACAAAGAAGGGAGCCTAAAAGTAACACAGTTCTCCTTTAAAAGTTAAGCTAGAGTAATTATGCATCACATTTGCCACTATGTAAGATAAACCCAAATAGTATTCATTATAATACCCACATGAACCAAAATACAAGATTTGACTAATTTTAAGTAACTTAGTCAAAATTATCAAGAAAAAGATCCTGGAAAAGTCATTTGTGGCACCATGGATGCACCTTGAGATCATACTATTAACTGAAATAAGCCCGGCTCAGAAAGACAAATACAAAATGACACACTGATAGGCGGGATGTGGAAAGGCGAAGCTCAGAGAGCTAAGGAAGAGAGGTGGCATCAGAGGCTGGAAAGAGCAGTGGGGAGGAGACAGGTTACTGGGGACAAAGCTACAGGCAGACCGGAGGAATACTTTCTGGTGTTCCATTACACAGATACAACAATACTGTGCTGTTTAATTCCACATCTCTAGCATTCAGAATGCTCCCATCACAAAGAAATGAAGTAATGGTTAACCCGAGTATCCTGAGCTGATCATCACACAACTTACGGATGTACTGAACCATCACAACTGCACACCACAAAGACATACAATCACCTGTAAATTAAAAAGAAGCTATTGGGGCCGGCACTATGGGGAAGCAGCTTAAGCTGCCACTTGCAGCGCCAGCACCCAATATGGGCACCGGTTTGAGTCCCAGCTGCTCCATTTCGCACCCAGCTTTCTGCTAATGCGCCTGGAAATGCAGCAGAGAATGGCCCAAGTGCTTGAGCCCGTGCACCCATGTAGGAGACCTAGAAGAAACTCCTAGCTCCTGGCTTCAGTCTGGCCCAGAATCAGTTGCTGAGATCATTTGGGGCATGAACCAGCAGATGGAAGATCTCTTCCTCTTTCTAATTCTGCCTTTCAAATAAATAAAATAACATTTTTAATAATAAAAAAAGAAGTTATTACCAGGACAGGCACCTGGTAGAGTGGTTAATATACTGTTTGGGATGCCTGCATCCTGTATCTTAGGTTCAAGTCCTGGCTTTGCTCTTGATTCCAGCTTCCTGCTAACACACACCTGAGAGGCAGCAGTAATGGGTCATGTAGTTGGGTCCCTGTCACCCAGGTGGGAGACCCAGGTTGAGTTCTCAGCTCCTGGCTTTGGCTTGACCTAGCACCAACTACTTTGGACTTTAGGGAAGTAAACTAACAGATGGGAGAGTTCTTTTTCTGCTTCTAAAAAAAAAAGTCATTGCTATCTGTAAGTAACAAAAAAGAAGTGGTGCACATAAGAAAAAAAAAAACCTTGCAAACCATGTATGCATGCACGCACACACACACACACACACACACACACGTCTTCTTCAGTTAATGATATAAAACATATTTGTAGGGGTAGGTCATGGTGCAGCAGGTTAAGCCACGGCCTGTGATGCTGGTGTCCCATACAAGTGCAAGTTCAAATCTTGGCTGCTCCATTTCCAACGCAGCTCCCAGCTAATGCACCTAGGAAAGCAGTGGAAGATGGCCCAAGGGTTGGTTTCTTGCCACCCACATGGGAGACTTGGATGAATTCCAGGTTCCTGGGTTTAACCTGGCCTAGCCCCAGCCATTATGGCAATTTAGGGGGGTTAACTAGTAAATGGAAAGTTTTTTTCCTCCCTTTTAAATAAATCAAATACATCTTTTAAAAATATATTTGAGGGCTGGCACTGTGGTGCAGTAGGTTAATCCTCTTCCTGTGGTGCTGGCATCCCATATGGGTGCCGGTTCTAGTCCCGGCTGCTCCTCTTCTGATCCAGCTCTCTGCTACAGCCTGGAAAAGTAGTAGAAGAACTTGGGCCCTTGTACCCACATGGGAGACCCAGAGGAAACTCTTGGCTCCTGGCTTCAGACTGGCCCAGCTACGACCACTGTGAATGGTAGACCTTTCTCTCTGTCTCTCCCTCTCACTGTCAGTAACTATTCCTCTCAAATAAATAAATAAAATTTTTAAAACAAAAGTTTAAAATTAAAGTATTCATTGTTTAAAATAAAGATAATTGATACAGAGGTTAATTTATTTGTTTGAACTAAAAATAAGACCAATTTGACCCAAAACAGTAAATGTTTTTAAAAATAGATGCTTTAAAAAAACCACATGTTTTAGAGGGCTGGTGCTGCGGCATAGAAGTTAAAGTTAACTTCATGGATCAAAAAAGCACTGAACACACAAAGGTGAGGACAATATTTGCCTCAACAGGGTATTCAAATGAGTATCTTGATGTCATAAATCCTGCCCAACAAGAGTTTCCATGGTTGTTCTATTTGCTGGACACACAAACACATTACATGTTTTAATTAGCTTATTTATTGGTATGAGTCATCCAGCTCCTGACGGACTTCAATTTTTTCAGATCCAGTAGCTACTCCATCAAGTGCAGGTGCAAAGAAAAACTGTGACAGAAATGGTCTATGAGCGGAAAGCTGAAGACTGGGGAATGTCCCTTCATTACGATGTATGTCTTCAGAAAATTAAACTTAAAAATAATTTCCTGGACTTTTACGATGTGAGTCTAGTGAAGTTTGTGATACTGTTCTCCTGTGTTTGTCTCTCACAAGAAAGAGCTAGAAGAGATTCCACAGCCGAGGCTGGGGTCCACGGACCAGACGCATCTGAATCCCTCAGCCCACAGACCTGTCACTCTCTCGGACATGCAGGATGTCAAGATGCAGTTCTGGAAGGAAGTGGGATGTTTCAGAATCGGACTGGCAGAAAAAGCTGAGGCGGAGAGCAACATGAACCACTTTGGGCCTAGGCTCCCTAGCAGTAAGCCAGACTGAACCTGGTGAGAGAAGGATCACAACCTCTCTCATGCTGGCCAGCCTGGCACGGGGGAACACAGGGAAGGAATCACCTTGCAGAAGATGGGGCTTTTCAGAAGCTACTGCAATGGAAGCCTTCCTTCTTGACTTCCACAGGGAGACAGGGACCTTGCTCCTGGTCAGAGCAGAAAGGAGAGGAAATTTACATCCTAGAACATATCTCTATATTTCTGATAATGAATAGGAGCAGATCTGCTTTAAAGCTTCCATTTGTTGAGCAATAAATATGACGTGGGAGTTGGTACCTGGCCCAGAAATTAAGATGTCTTTGCCCCACTTCAGAGTGCCTGGTTTTGATTCCTGTTTCCAGCTCCTGACTCCAACTTGCCTCCATTGTAGACCCTAGAGGTAGCAGGCAGCCTTGGATTGAGTTCCTGGCTCTAGCTTCAGCCCTAGCCTAGCCATGACCGTTTTTGGCTTTTGGGGAGTGAACTAGCAAATGAGAGCAATCTTTTTCCCTCTCTCATGAAATCAATAAATCAATCAATAAATTTATGGAGCAGGAACACTGCCAAAGGCTTTATGGAAATGAGATCATTGTCTTCATAACAATCATATGAGGCAACTGTGATGCCCACTCCCCAGGTTGCAAATGAGGAAAGCACAGCCCGGTAAATTAAGAATGGGCCCAAGGAAAGAAGCCAACACTCATATACTGGCCTGACCAGCTCTTTTAGCTGGAAATCTTAATCAATAAACTGTACAGGTCCTCTTTCATGAACAGAAGGTGCTAATTTCCACAGGAAGTCGGCAGTCAAAAGAGTAAACTACAAACACTGCCAACACGCTGAATGGTGAAGGACTCAATCATTTTTGTTGCCTACTTGTAACAAAAGAACATAAATAAGTGTTGTTTTAGAAATGGTTTTTAGCTAGCAGTGTTTGGAACAAAGATATTTGGTGCTTAAAACGTCAGCTGAGATTTTAACAGTGCAATATTAATATTAATGCTGGCTGAAGTTTAACAAGAGTGTAGAACCATATGGGGGAAGGGTTATATAAATACAGGGTGAAATTCTTAACACAGTAGACAGTAGAATCTCCTAAAGTCAGAGAGAAAAGAAAATCGTTTTAAGAGAATTTTCTCTTTAACTAATTTTTAAGCCAAGATTATGGTTTTAATGGGCATTCACACGTAATGCTAGTGGGTTTGGCAGTTTAAATACATATTTAACATATAACCTAGAATTGGGTATTTTCTCAAAAGAAGTGAAAATATATGTCTATAAAAAGACTCGTGAATTTTTCTTTGTATAAACAGAAACAACAGATGAATGGATATTTGGTACATAAATATGAGTACTACTCAGCAATAAGATTGAACGGACTACCCAAAACACGCAACAACATGGATGTATCTCATCGACATCACACAGAACACACAAGAAAGCTGGACACAAGAACACTCATGGTATGAGTTGGTTTACGTTGTGGAGGCAAAACTGATTGACAGGGACAGAAGCCACATCAGTGGTTTCCTGGGCCCAAGTAGGTGTTGGGGTAGAGGGGACTGACTGCACAGGGGCACGGAATTCTGGGGACTGGAAATGTTCTACATACCGACTGCAGTGGTGGTTACACAGGTATACACGTGTGTAAAAGCATTCAATTGATATGCTTAAGGTATGTATTTTTTGTCAATCACACCTCAGTAAAGTTGATTTTAAAAAAAGAGTATGCATGAAAAAAACCAAGGCTCTCGTATCCCAGTTTTTCTTCCCCTAAATCTCTTCTATATCCAATATTTGTTTCAGAAAGGAAGCTTATATTCTGTTATTCTTTCTTAGCAGCAAGGTAGACTTTTATGTCTAAATGCCAAGGAGAAAACTTTAAAGCTTTTAAAACAGAGCTATTAAGAATTTTCAAACCACCTTACCTGGGTGATCAGGATTCCTAGATACTTGAGATTTTTAGAAAGGAGCGTTCTTGAAATGCTCCTTTCAAAAACAAACATTTCTATCCATGTGCCTTAAATACTGTTGACTGAACGTAACTTAGCATCTGTCATCCAGCTCCAAGAACAGTCAACATTCTGCCAGGCTCCTTCATCCACCTGCCCCTTTCTCTTCTTTGCACTAGAGTCAGGGTTGGCAAACTCTTAACTCCACAGTCCAGATCCAACCTCTCGCTCTCTCCCTTCCACTTTCCTTCCCTCCCTCCCTCTCTCTCTGACACTCTGCCATTCAAATAAATTAATAAATCTTAAACAAACAAAAATAATTGATATATTTCATAGGCCATAAAATCTACTAAACGTACTACCCAGTGCTGCTTAGTTATCTAACAATGCTGTGCAATTGTTACCAGGAGAGAATCCCCAAACTCCTTCTCTACTTCCCCCAGCCCCGGGCAACCAAAAGCAACATCCTGCCTCTATGGCTTTGCCTGTCCTAGACGTTTCATGTGATGTGATGGACTCATATACTACATGTCTCTTTGTGTCTGATTTCTTTCACTGGGTTTAATGTTTTCAAAGTTCATTCATGTTGCAACCTGTATCAATGCTTTATTCCTTTTTGTGAGTGAATAATATCCCATGGTAAAAAAAAAAAAGTCACATTGTGTATTTCCATTCATCAGTGAGACAGTAGGGTTGTATCTACTTCTTAGTTATTATGAATAATGTTGCTATGAATGGGCATGTGCAAATTTCCATGGAAACATGTTTTCTTACTTTTAAGTATTTATCTAGGAGAGGCACTTCTGGGTCCTGTGGCAGCTGTTGTTTAGCATTTTTTTCTCTTAAATTTATTTGAAAGGGAGAGAGAGATAAACACACACACACACAGAGCAAACTCCTATCCGCTGGTTGACTCCTCAGTGCTCCCAGCAGCAGGGCCAGGGCAAAAAGCAGAGCTGGGAACTCAATCTAGGTCTCCAGTAAAGAGGCAGGAACCCAAAATCCAGTTACTTCAGCCATCACCACTTCCTCCCAGGGTCCACATGACTATGAAGCTAGAATCCGGAGCGGAGATGGGCCTTGACCCCAAGCACTCTGATATGGGATTCGGATGCATTAAGTGGCGTCTGCCCCTCTTCAGCTTTTGGGGAACTGCCAAACTGACTTCCAAGGTGGCCGCATAATTTTATATTTCCATCAGCAATGTTTGAGGGATCCACCTTCTCCAAATTCTTGTTAACACTTCTTATAGTTCACCTTTTTGATTCTGGTTTCATTCTGGTTTTGACTTGCATTTCCCCAATGACTTATGATGTTCAGCATCTTTTCATGTGCTTATTGGCCATTCGTTTATCTTTGTTTCTTCTTTGAAGAAACGTCTATTCAAACCTTTTACCCATTTTTAATTTTTTTTAAATTACTGAGTTGTAAATACTTTTGTATATATGTTCTGGATGCCAGAACCCTTTTTAGACATATGACATACAAATTTTTTCCATCCTGTGGGCTGTATTTTCGCTTTCTACCTTGGTAGTGTCTTTTGATGCATAAATGTTTTACATTTTAGCTATCTTTTTATTGCTTGCTCTTTAAGTGGCATTATCTAGGAAGCCATCATCCAAACCAAAGTCGCACAGATTTACACCCACGTTTTCTGCTAAGAGTTTCATAGTTTCAGCTCTTCCATTTGGATGTTGCATATCTGAATTCTTCAAAAGCTTCTCATGTACTTCTCTGGTACAACTAGTTTTGCAAAATAAGAATGAGCAGGTTTTGACAGCCTCAAAGAGTGTAGAAAAAGAAGTATGAGCTTCTGTACACAGCTTTTGTGATATATATGTCGGTGATCAAAAGTCTTTTTGTCTCTTTGCTGGTGTTCTGCTCTATTGCAGATGGTCAAGGTGCCCAGAGAGCTGATTCTAGAAAAATGTATATTGCTACATGGTTATCCCTTAGTATCAATAAAATAAAACAGTCTAAATACATTTAGTTGCAAGTTTAAAAATACAGATCATTTTAAGATATTTTAAATGTGTGATGCCCTACAACTCTGATCCAGGCATTGGGAAATATGAAGAAAAACAAGCAAAAAAAGTTCGTAGCAGGGACCTAGTTTCCAACCAAGAAAGGATGGCTTGGGAGGCCACACGTCCTTCATCTGCAGAAAGGAAGGCATCCAGACACAACCAGAAACCATTGATGGCTGGTTGGCTGCTCCAGAGAGCACTCTGGTTCTCGAGCCTGAGTATCAGAACCACTTGAGTTCTCTCTCCAGAGTGTGTCACAGAAGGTAGGTGTGTTGCCATGAACTTGTACTTCTAAGAAACTTCCAGATAACACTGCCCTATGACCACATTTGGAATAGCACTACTTTAGATAAGTGGGCTGATCATCTGCCCTAGTGTTTACTGAATGCTGAACAATCAAGCATTCAGCCAGAAGACTCATATTGATCTGCCTTGGTGATGGATATAACAGCATACTAAGTCAAGAGGCTCTATATATACTTTACAATTCTGGTTTTAATTCCCAATCACTGATGTCATTTCAGTTTCTAGGCTTATGGTCTTTTCCCAACCATCAGTTGGTCACTTGGGAAAGAATCTTGATCCTAATAAAATAAACAGGGATTATTTAAATTACTTTGTTTTTCTTTTCCTTTGAAAGATTTATTTATTGATTTGAAAAGAAGAGTTACAGAGAGAGAGAGAGAGAACGGCAGAGATAGAAAAATCTTGCGTTCTCTGGTTCACTCCCTAAATGGCTGCAATGGAAGGGGCTGGGCCAGGCTAAAGCTGAGAACCAGGAGCTTCAACCTGGTCTCCCAATTGAGTGGCAAGGCCCCAGGTACTTGAGCCATCTTCTGCTGCCTTCCCAGCAGCAGTAGCAGGGAGCTGAGTTGGAGGTGGTGCAGCTGAGTACTATTAGGGTACTCATATGGGACGCTGGAGTCACAGGTGGCAGATTAACCCACTGTGCCACAACGTCAGCCCCTGTTGTTTATCAGAAATCTGCTGGTATATGATCTTGCTCTATGCATGTGGACATCAGCCGTGGGTTAGGAATGCTATTCAGGAACTTCCACTGTGTTTGCGATAATGTATTTGACCTGTGGCCAAATGGTACTCTTGAGAGATACGGTGGTGACTTTGACAGATTGAGCCAAAGTTCAGTTCTGATGTGCTGCAAAGGAATTTTATCAGTCCTAGCCTGTTTGCCAGCTAACTTGAGCAAAAGAGTGGCTTTCCAAATATGTCCACAACAATCCATGTTTATTCTGTCACCTCTAGTTCCAATTTTCTCAAAGGTCAGCTAAAAACTTCATTTTCCTGGTTTGTGCCATTTCTAAGACCTTAAGCTTAAATCTGAAAACCAAAAGTTAAGCCATGTCCCTGCTTCTTAAAAATCAGCAAGAACAGAGGTCAGCAGGCAGAAGGGAGCTCTCAGTTTTGCTGATGTCAAACAAGAAAGAATGAGACCTCAGGTTGTTTGATTACTTAGTAAAGAAGATAAGTAGAAAATTTGTTTCCGTCAGTCCACAGAGGAGATTTAAGAACGGAGAGAAATCTGACGGCCTGGCCACAGGAGGACATTTCTGCACGAACGTCCTTACAGTCATAGCTGAAGAGAAGTATATTTTGCTTGAAGAAGATAAGACAGAAGTTCTATGCCAATCCTGTCTGCAACATCCTAGCATCCTTGTGCCTTCAGCTCTGCTCTCCATTCACCTGCAGACTCTCCAACTCTCCACCTCCTCAGCACCAAGAGAGGAGCTCCCATCTCCCACGGCATGAGGGAGCTCCACATCCCCCTCACAGCAGTCCTAACATGCTTCAAGGAGGAAGGAAGCGTTTTCTTTGAGGCAGACTGAAACCCACTCCAAAGCATGGCTGATTATCTTAGTACTCATATGTGTTCACAAGAGGAACAGGAGCCTGAGTGTAGCATTTGAATCCCAGTGACATATATGAATCACTAGGCTCCTAGGAAATTTGAGGCTGTTTTTTCTCCTCCACTTTTCCGAATTACAATGGGAATAACTGCATTTGCACAGAATTCATCCTAACTGCCTGGCTAACTTCATTAAATTACCATTTGATTCCTGTTTCATGGGTACAAAATAGTTGATCTCAGTGAATTGGCAACTTAGAAACTTAGGAGGCGAATCAGAGCAATTACTGATAAATTATACATGTGGTAACTAACAATTTGTCTATCACCTAGAAATACGGGGAAAAACATCCAGACTCCCTCGCCCTGCAATTCTGAACAGGTCTTTTCATTTTTTTCCTTTCCCAGACCAAAAGCTTTCATTATCCACACCAGTTACGCCATTACTATTGCTGCTTTGGCGAAGTCCAACTTATTTAAAACAAAGTTAAGAATTCAATGAGTGGGATGGGCGATGTTCAGAACAGGGGTTTTTGACCATTTAACAGGAAAAGGCTTTTAAAAAAATCCTGCCACCTTTCCCTAGGTTTATAGAAGAAATAATGGTGAGAGAGGGGCAGAGCATCTTCCCTCACAGTCACTGCTGTGCATCATTGGTGGGCGAGGCCGGGAGATGAAATTAAGGGAGGTCATGCGTGGTTATGGGGGAGGAGGCGCTACTAGGTAATTAACAAGATACCATCTTTCTCTTCCCTTCCTGCTTGTCTCAGCCAGGCCCTGTGAATGCCATTCAACATGAGAGGTGTGGACACCATTCATTAACTGAGGGCCGGATTCCTCCATCAGCACAGTCCTCCCACCTAGAACTGCCTGACCAGGTTCTGGTTGCTGTGGCTGCTCTCAAAAGCTAAGTGGAAGGAGAGAAAGGTTTTCACAACTGTGTGTTTGGATGTATTCTCACCAGTCTTTCATCTAAGTGGAAAAACAGAAGGAAGGAAGTCCAAACGTCTGGACCCTGGATGTTGACACAGTCTGCATACAATCCAAGAAATCCCCTGCATATTCCAGACAGTTTTGATGCCAATACCAAATATCTTTTAGCAATGAAGAAAATTTTGATTTCTGTGAAATTTACATACTCCATTAGCCCCCATACCCAACAAAAATGATGTGCCTATTTTTCTATGTCAGACAGTATATTATCAGTTTTAAAAGTCTCTTTTTTTTTTTTTTTTTTTTGCCTTGAATACAAAGGCTACCTTTACTAACAATCTCCTATTTTCGCATTTTACTTTTCCTTAAGATTCTACTAACTTTTTCTTGGACTACTTTAGTCATACTCTTGGTTATGTTTACCACCCCTACCAGAATTGCACAGCACACCTCTCTCCTGAGAAACACTAACATTCGGGAGAACAAAGTGTAATCAACACTTACTGTTTTCTACTAGCGCAACAAGGGAAGTTTAAAACAAAACTAGCCTCCCTGTGAATTCCAAACGCCCTTCCCAACGACTCTCAGTGCTGTTTCACAACCTGCCCTGCTTAGTTCCTCAGGGCTTCCATGGGCGTTGTGACTATGGCATCCCCATGGTTGTGCGCTGGGTCACACCAACCCAGTAAACACACCCTGTGGCAGCCTGTCATTTGCCGAGGTCCCAGCATAACCCCTGGAATTCCACCTCTCTGGAGCCCTGCCAGGTGGAGTGAACCAGAATTAAGGCTCCCACCTGCAGGCTGCACCTGCAAACTGGAAGCCCTGAAATCACAGGGCTCTGAGTCTATCCCCAAGTGGGATGCTAACGCACACAACCTCAGGAGGGCAGAGGGGAAGGATCCTCAACTCACACCTAAAATGCAATGGGATGACTTCACCTATCTTAAGAGTGATGGGGGTTGGGGAGTGGAAAGAGAAGAAATGATAGGGGGAAAACTTCAACCCCCCAGGGGATCTAATGACTAGGGATGAAGGTTCAGGCCTCTGGTTTCCACTGCTAACTGAGGGGAAAGTCTTGGAGAAACTACCCGAAGTAGAGGCCTCCTGGTGATGCTCTCTCCCTGAATTCTGTTCTTGGGACCCAGAGAGGCCTTTGTTCTCTGCTTTGTGTTCCAGACTGTTGTCCTCTGGGCAATCAGAAGGCGATGGAAAATAAATAACCTTTGCATAACACTCTCACCCCTGTATTTTCTTCAAAACTCTGTTACCACGGAAATGATTAAGGATCTCCATGGGAGGCTGTGAAATTAAAATCATTACACTGATCAAAGCTCAGACCCTTCCAGCACCACTCACGTGAAGAACTCATTTTTAAACAGATTTCAGAGTCTTCAGTGAGATTTCAGGTCCATCAAGAATGTGGTGGAGGCTACAGTTATTTAGACAATAAAAACACAGGCCTTTTTTTTTTTGCAACCTTAGCTCTATTTCTTATTAAATTTTTACATATTCAACCATGCTCTGAGCATTTCTTTATTCCAACAAATTCATTTTATCTATGACTGAAAAGTCTTAATGAAATGGTAATAAGTTTCAGGCGACAGCTGAAGTCATCTAGCTAACACTCATTGATTCTTAGCTCTCTTTTAAAGTAGAATATGGTATTCTAACACTGAATTTTCACAATTATATCTTCATGTTTTTCCATATGTAAAACTAAATTATTATTTCACTTGTTTAATAGTCTGATAAAACAGCCTAAGTTGGGCTCCTATTTTTGCATTAGCAACTTTTCACCACGGCAATAAGCCAGGTGGCCTAGGAGGCTCTGCACTGCCCTCCTGGGAAGGTGTGGGGTTAGGAAAAGGAAGCTGTTCTCCCGGCTACAGCAAAAGCAGGTAAGCTCAACAGCTTTTTTAACAGTAGACTGGGGTCTGCTTCAGGGAAGTGAAAACTCAGCCCTTGCATACCAGCTAATACTCACAATAACTCAAAACTCAAGCATACCTGCGGATGGAGCGGAAGGAATCAAGAAAATTCAAAGCCCCTAGAATATATCAGTCTTCACTAACTGGAAAGTGCCCCTCCTCTTCTCCACCTGCTCTGTCCCATTCCCAGTACACCTGTCCCAAAGCCTCTTCTGGTTTCTTTTGCTCTATTTGTAGTGCCTCCTCTTTCTTCATCCGTGGCTCCCCATGTGATTCCCAGAAAGCCTGTTCAGTCACGGGCTCCCTCCATTCCTGGGGTAACTTTCTCCCACATCACCCTGGGAATGGCAGAGTGGACATTTCTCCTTCTATACTCATGGGGTTGAAGCACACGTTCTCAACTCTTCTTTGGTTTATTTGCTCTCCCTGCCCATGACGCATTCCTGATACCATGTCCTCTGTAGGACACATCTGCGTGTCCGATCTACAGTGTTGAGTACCTTGAGGGCAAAATTCTCCACAGCTCAGTGGAGTTTGGAGATGAAATCTTCTGACTCGATCAATTTTGTTCTGCAATTTTCCAGCCCTGGCCCCAGGAGTCACTTTCTTCACTTGTTCATTTGCTCTGATTTCAAATTTAGATCCAAGGGTCTTGGTCCCTTGGCTGCCTGTCTCCGGCTCCAATGCCTCTGTGCGGGGCTAACCTTGCTCCCTTGTGGAGCCACCTGAGCCTCTTCCAGGACAGTCAGCCCCATCCTAATCCCTTGTATTGTGGCCTCCTCACATGCATCCTCCTGCCTCACACTGGGGGAGGCTGGTTAGCTCAGTCTCCCCACCCTGCTCAGCTCATTTGATGAACGTCCCTAGCTCCTCCAGGAGCCCCTTCTGCGGCATCCACAGTGCACAGGTGGCTTCTGCCTCCTAACACCATTCTGGGGTCCCTACCCTTGACCTGGGGCAGCAGCAAGAGCATACCCTTTCCACACATTGACCACTCACCTGCCATGCAGCTTGCACATCCTGCCTGGAAATGCCCTACAAGAGGGCTTTCCTGACCTGGTTCATGTCCACTGATCCCCGATTTGTGTCTGGTCCCATTCTCCAATTCCTGGAAACTTTCAGGCGACAGGAAGGTGTGTATGAGTGGTGGTGCTTGCTCTGAACACGTTGCTGTCTGGCCACATTTGGAAGCAGGGGGATGCCTTATCAGCCTCTGCCAGACTCCTCCCCACCCAACATAATCAGCACTTGTGTGACTGACGACCCAGCTCTGCTCTTTGGCAACGTGTTCTAGATCCAGAGCAATGGGCAGCTACAGGGGTGCAGTGATGATTACAAGAGGTCACAACACTGAGGATACTTTCACACCACAAGATGCCCTTCTGGTGATGCCCCGAGGGCATGGCTTTGTTGTGAGTAGTGGATTTCATAATTGATCAGTTTGCCACCTTTGCACTGGCTGCTGGGAAGCTTTGTATCAAACCTGAAAGTTGCGGCAGCATAGAATGAACTGGGATGACTTTTAAAAATATCACTGGTTTGCTTTATGTCTTTACTTTGTTTTTCAATTTTCCTTCCCACCCACCTCTAATTTATTTTTCCTTGCCAGCTACCTTAAGCCCTTCCTGAATCAAGGTGGAACACAAATAACTAAGCATGTAAAGTGAAGCTATTCACAGAAAACCAAAACAGGGACTTTGTGTCAGTTTGTTGGAAGGTAAATATCTGGGGAGCAATATATTATAATACAAATATTAATGACACAGAAATACCGATTCTAGAAATTTATCATAGAGTCACACACATAGGTGTGTAATATATGTTTGATTAAGGCATTATTTGCAACAGAAACAAGAAAAGGAAATAAACTAAATGTCCAGGAATGGATAAACACAAAATGTTGCATGTGCACGATGAAACACTATTTAGCCATCAAAACCGTGGGACAAATTTCTGGTCCTTCCATCAAGGTTGCCCTCACAGATTCCATGAAGAACAAAGAGATGTGTAGTTGGGTGGACAGGAGATATACTTGTCATTAAACTTCCTCCTGACCCTACCACAGATCACATGGCTGCTAATGAGGGTTTGTAGCTTGTTGCGGGGTACAAAACTTCCTGCCATGCTCAGCACCAAGGCTTTCCCCATAATGCAAGGTGGTGTGAAATGACAGACAGGAGAAAGTCAAGTTGAAGAGGCAGCTGAGAGGGCAACATTTCCTGAGCTGGGGAGTGCTAGCTACAGAGAGCAAGGCTTGGGAGTGAGGACTGGTGAAATGGATTGAAGGTGGAGGGGCTGACCTTGGAAGAGAAAGGCTGTGGCAATTGAAGGTTGTGCCCTGGGAACTCTGTCATGTTTTTGCTCTAAGTGGTGAGCTTTCTTTTTTCCTCTACCTCCCAAATTCTTAGCAAAACCTCAGCCTTATTTCACAATACTTTTTCTTTCCTTTTTTTTTTTTAAAGATTTTATTTATTTATTTGAGAGGTAGAATTACAGCGAGAGAGAGAGAGAGAGAGAGAGAGAGAGAGAGAGAGAGAGAGAGAGAAAGGTCTTCCTTCCGTTGGTTCACTCCCCAGATGGCCACAACTGTGCTGATGGCCTGGAGCTGTGCTGATCCGAAGCCAGGAGCCAGGTGCTTCTTCCTGGTCTCCCGTGCAGGTGCAAGGGCCCAAGGACTTGAGCCATCTCCTGCGGCTTTCTCAGGCCATAGTAGAGAGCTGGACTGGAAGTGGAGCAGCTGGGACTACAACCGGCACCTATATGGGATGCCAGCATTGCAGGTAGAGGATTAACCTACTGTACCACAGCACTGGCCCCCCTAATACTTTTTCAGTTGGATTTCTTTGTAGTGGATGGGATAGAGTGGCCTCCAAACTGAAGGTCAAAAGGGTCAAGAACAGAAGCTGTCCAGAGTGACCAGCCCTGTGTGGTCACCAACAGATAATCAGGTCTCACATAGACTCATTCTGTGCAAATTGGGAACTGAAGATTGAGAACTAGGAAAGGATAGGAAAAGGACAATTAGTGAAATCAGCCCTATATAAAAGCAATGGTCTGTTTTCATAAATACTGAGATTCCTTTTTGTACCCAGGTGACAAAGGTTCATGAAACAGTAGCAGGATCATAGGAGAGAAGACAATGCCAAGACGAAACAGGTGTCAGGATGACCACAATTAGATACACAGCAGATATGCTAGTTCCCACTACATTAGCTGTTACGTGAATATCTGCTTTTATGGGGAAAAAACCTCCTTCATTAAAAATTCCCTTCTTTGCCCAATTCACCTCTCTGTAGCCCTTGTCTACACACAAAACCATCCCATTTATCTCTTATTTATGTGCAAGGAAGAGATAGGGAAGGAGGGAGGGAGGGAGGGAGGGAGGGAGGGAAGAAGAGTTAGTTGTTACTGTCTGCAGTTTACTCTCCAAATACCTCCAACAACCAGAGCTGGGCCAGGCCGAAGCCAGGAGCCTGGAGTTCCATCTAGGTCTTAGATGTGGATTGCAGGGGGGCCCAAGTACTAAGGTCATCATCCAATGCTTTCCCAGGTGCATTAGCAGGAAGTGGGAATGGAAACAGAGCAGCTGATGCTGCAAGTGATGGCTTCACTTGCTACACCACAACGCCAGTCCTTCCAAGACTCCTGAGCATGAGAATCCGATCCATCAGCAGATCAGATTTCATGACTGGGATTTGTCACCACGGACACTTGCAAGGAAAGCAAAATCTTTCATTTTCTGGCCTCCTCCTCTTGTTGGGGAACCCAGATTCAAATGCCTATGGGAATGAGTAGGTAATGGAAGGGATATAAGTAGCCTGGGGGTGGGAGAATCGGGGCAGCCAGGAGGGGAGACTCATACATTCTGCAGGCGAGAGCTGCCGGCTGGCTTCAGCACATCTTAACCCTTTGAGAAAGGGAGCCAGGGTGACTGGCTCTTCAGAATTTTAAGAGAAATCAGAAATGTAGATTTTTTTTTTATGGAATCTCCCGAGTTTCAGAGATTGATGACTCATTTAAACGTCTTTAAAAACTTAGCACATGCCAAAGAAAACATAACACCTGTGGCTGATTGGGCCTGTGAGCCTCCTGTGTGCAGACTGGGTTTCATCTGAGAATCATCCAGACGCATGGTCTGTTCCAACTGGCAGATAAAGGGTACGGAGAAGACAGGAAATGAATATTTTTATTTCACTGCTTGTTAGCATCTTTACTGCAAGGTTTAGTGAGGGAAGAGGTTGAAAGAGAGGCTACAATTTTTTATTTATTTATTTATTTTGCCTATCTATGGGCTGGATATACGCCATCCATGGCCCCAGAGTCAAAGTCAAGAGCACATGGTAACAACTGTAAGTGGTTTTCTCCATGAAGCCACTCTGTTGCATGGAGCCAGCCTGGTAAGCACTGACACACGACTTCAGCATTCGTCAGGCTGATTGTTAGCGAGCGGCACTCTGCTGAGTCTGCAGAAAAATCCACAACCCACTGTGAGTCTCCTTACACTGCATGTGATTCCGAGGGGCGGTAAATCGGCCTCCAGCAGAGAACCGTGACTGCTGCTGGGCTGTTTCTGGATAGTCCCCTTCCAGCGAGGAAGAAAAGCTCCTCCAAAGGTGAAATACATCTACACCCATTCGGAGAGCAACTATTCCGGCTAACAAGCAGCCCAGGCCCTCAGCCTACTTTCAGCAACCTCCGAGGTGTCCATGGAGGAAGCTGTGCAGAGGCAAGCAGCAGGCTTCCAGGACCTCTAAGAACTTGTTCCTGCTCCAGATTGAAGGGCTGTGTTTGCAGAAAACAGCCCTGAGTCTCACTGTCTCCAAATGCATTAGTGAAATGGATACAGAATATTAATGTGCTTTCCAAGGTTTGAGGAAATAATACTAAACACAGTGTTCTCTTCAAAATGAAGGTGTTACATAAATGTTTAGTTTGGAGAGAGATTTATGTTTGTGCATGCATAAAATTTCCTTCCCAACACGTACTACCAGCAAATTATGAATTTTTCCAACCGTTTTTCTTTAAGTAACAACAAAAGAAAATATCCTATCAGATACCTAAGCCAACAGTAACAGGGTACTAAAGTGTGGACAATATCAAATATTATGTTTGGAATGAAACTTGGTTCTTCCTGGGCTGCCAGGCATGCTCATTTTAATTTTACGAGGAGAATGCATTATGTGACTACTATGGCATTTAGAATCCCCATATTGAAGTCTTCCCAAGGCTTTTCAGAAAATATCTAAGTTTGCTTCCACACAGCACTTTCTACTTTTGTTAACACCTTCCCTTCCTATTACCTTGATAGATTGTACCTTTCTAAGCCTCAGGATATTTCACACTTTTTAATACCCAGTGCCAACAAGTGTTATGAGGACAACCGGGTGACTGTGAAACCTGGTTCCACTATCCCAGTGTTTGCATATTTTAGGTTTAAAAATTGTACACCAAGGCTGAATTTAGATTTTGGTACAAATTCCCACAAAAGAATCCATGTTCAATCTTTTCTTTTTATCCAATTTTCTCTATCCCAAGATATAAAAGAACTTGTATGTCAAAGAGAGGCCAAGTAAGAAACGGTTTGCAAAAGGAACAGGCAAGGCATCAAACAGGGTTTTTTTCTGTCCTGAAAAGAAATGTGGTTTATTTTTAAATTTTATTTGACAGGAGGGGAGAGGTGAGGATGGTAAAGAAAGCAAGAGGGGTAGACTCTCATTCACTGGTTGGCTACCCAAATGCCTACAACAGCCTAGGATGAAGAAGCAAAGAGCAAGGAACTCAACTCATCTCCCACGTGGGTGGCAGAAACCCAAGTACTGGAGCCATTTCTTGCTACTCCCCCGAGTATGCATTAGCAGGAGGCTGAAACTGGAAGCAGAGCCAGGTACTCCAACATGCACTGCAGGTTCCCAGTGGTGTCCTGACCTCTAGGCCCACCTCTCCAAATGCAGTTCTTTTTTTTTTTTTTTTAAAGATTTATTTATTTATTTGAAAGGTGGAGTTACAGAGAGGGAGAGGTGGAGGCATAGAGAAAACAAGATAGAGAGAGAGAGATCTTCATCCATTGGTTCACTCCCCAAATGGCCAAAACAGCCAGGACTGGGCCAGACTGAAGGCAGGAGCCAGGAGCTTCATCCAGGTCTTGCACGTGGGTGCAGAGGCCCAAGCACTTGGGCCATCTTCTGCTGCTTTCCCAGGTGTATTAGCAGGGAGCTGGATTCAAAGTGGAGTCGCCAGGAATTGAACGAGAATCTATATGGGATGTCGGTGCTGTAGGCAACAGCTTAATCTGCTATGCCACAGCATCAGCGCTGCTAAATGTGGTTCTTTAAACAGAGAACCCAGCTGTTCCTTGAGCCTTTTCCCCAACTCTCAATTCACAGAATTTTCTTCATTCTACAGACAGTTAAGGTTCTAATGAAGGGGAACCGAAAAAAGGGGTTTATTTTCTTTGCATAAGGTGGCAAGTTACCTACATACATAGGAGCCCAAAAGCTAAGCGTTGGATATGATTTGAAATTACTTCACTTGGATCTTATTTCAGTCAAGTAAACAATCACAATCTGAGCACGATGTATGTCTATACCTTTCCTTAAAATGGAGATGCAATTCACATTGCTCGAAAATACACCCACTTACAGCGTATTTTAGCATATCCACAGAGTTGTGCAACTATCAACATTATCAGTTTAAACATCTTACCACCCTCAAAAAGAAACTCCATACGCATCAGCAGTCACTGTCCGCTCATCACTCCCCCAGCCCCCGGCAACCATTAACCTACTTTCTGTCTCTATGAATTTGCCTATTCTGGACATTTCACATAAATGGCATCACAAGCCATGTAGCCTTTTGGTTCTGCTTCTGTTTCACTTAGCATAATGTATTCAGGGCTCATCTATGCCCCCACATATTTAAAAGAAAAGGAATACTACGAACACCCAAGAGTATGTCTGAATGCTCCATGACCATGCAGCCCTGTTCTTCTGCATTTTTTTAAAGTATTTATTTATTTATTTGAAAGGCAGAGTAACAGAAAGAGAAAGAGACTCTTTCATCTGACGGTTCATTCCCCAAATGGCTGCAACAACCAGGTTGGGGCCAGGCTGAAGTCAGCAGCCTGGAACTCCATCTAGATCTCCTCCCATCTGGGTGGCAGGGGCCCAAGTACTGGGCCATCCTGCACGCCCTTCCCAGGCACATTATCAGGGAGCTGGATGGGAAGCAGAGTACCGGGACTCAAATCTAGCATGCATGACACAACCTCAGCAGGTTCCTCCTCCTCACTGATTTTGGTTAATGATGAAACCATGTGTTCACACTGACTTTAAAACCTAGTGATTTTGACTTCATCCACATCTGCTTCACTCATTGCTCACTGCTTGAAGAATTCTCTTTACTGAGTTTGGAGTTCCTCTCTCCCGTTTGCATGCTTCTTTTAACATCCTCAGGGACACCCCGGGGCCCAGCCCCACGCCCCACAGCAGAGTCCTGGTCCATCTGGCTGCTCTAATCTTCTCTGTACTATGGCTGAGCTGCACTGGATGAACTGCAGTGAAAGGATCCACCTTGAGGGCCAGGATGGAGCTGGTGGTGTTGCTCAGAGTCATACAGGCCCCTGGAAGTCAGAGAGAAGGGAGGGCTGCCCCGTTGGTGTCACAGAGCAAGCTGACCACTTTTCAGTCTTTCCTAGGCAGCTTGGGCCCCACCTGCTGAGGTTCTGGGGTGCAGAACTGGGACTGATAAGACCGACACAGTAGTATGATGTGGTGGGACAGTAGCAGGCTGAAGCAGGGTTCAAATGTGGCTCTACAAAAGGTTTAGCTGTGTCACAGTGGGGACACGTCAACTCTCTCCCTTTGACTTTCTCATCTGTAACATAGGCCAAATGCACCTTCTCAGAAATGCTATGAGTAGGGGAGGGCACTGTAAAATATCAGACAAAGCTGCCACCTGCAATGCTGGCATCCCATATGGGTGTCTGTTCAAGTTCTGACTGCTCCACTTCCAATCTGGCTCCCTGCTAATGGCCTGGGAAAGGCAGTAGAAGATAATTCCAAGTACTTGGGCCCCTGCCAACCACCTGGGAGACCCGGAGGGAGCTCCTGGCTCCTAGTTTAGACCTAGCCCAGCCCTAGCAGTTGCACCCAGCTGAGGAGTGAACCAGCGGATGGAAGATCTCTCTCTGTCTCTCCCTTTCTCTGTATAACTGCTTCAAAAAAAAGAAGTAAATATTTAAAAAAATGTGAAATTTTCTGAGTAACTAAATCAGACATGAATGCAAAGTAAAGTTCTTGGCACCTGAGAGGCACCTGGGTACAGGATGGGGGTGGAGTGGGATAAAGAAGCCTTGTTCTGGATTGTCTGTGTCACATGGTGAATGTGGCTGGGTGACTACCAGGAATGGCTTTGTGTTTCACAGGGCCCCACACTGGGGTGTGTTCTTTGATGAAATGTGGGAATCATGGGGACCTCTTGCTGATCCTGACACAGGTGTAGCCTGCCTGAGCCTGGGAGCTGTTTTCCCTTCTTTGCATGCAGGAGCTGGGTGGGGTCAGCCGTGCATGCCTGCCCCATGTGCCCACCTGCCCCGGCAGAAGAGGATGGGGGGGAATTCATACTGCTGGGTGGCACAGCCACCACTGCTTGCAGCCCCCACAGACCCCAGAGGGAGCTGGCTTCTCGAGAACATGGCTTATTTTCCAGCCCAAGAAAAGACAGACGACCCCTTCTGAAGAGTTGGCTTCAGGTGGGAATAGAAGGGAAGGGATGAGCAAGGGCTCTGGCAGTGCCTTGGCGCCTCTGTCCCTCTCTGGAACAGGAAGTGGCCCTCTGCCCATGACCAGGTTTTCCCATGGGTCTGAAAAGCCACAGGCTGGTCACCTACCCAGCACAGGATTTGTGTCAGCCAACAGCTAGGCAGTAGTTGGAGCTCTGACTTAGGGCGGGAGCTAAATAAGGCAGGGTTAGAGTTCTTGCCTTTAGGGATCAGTGCAGCCTCCTGCATGGACAGCTAACTTTTACCGGGACAGCAGTTTGCTGGGGGACCTCAATCTATTCTGTCAGCTGATGATTTATGACCCTGGGCTCAGTTCACTGGGCCTCCTACAGCCAAGGAGCCACATCTCAACTTGCTCCCCAGTTTTGCTCCTTCCTGCACCAAGGCCAAGAAGCACAGGGCCAAAGGACTCCCCTGGACCAAGCTCGGACCACAAAGACCACTGGGAATCTATGTCCCTTTTTCCTTTCCTTATCTCCGGCCCCCTTGATCTCCTGCCTACTTCATCACTGCAGGCTGCTTTTCTCCCATTCCGACACTGAGAAACTGCATGAAAAATGTGGAAGCCATGATCATACCACAGAGGGGAAATACTCAGGCCAGAATGCAGCCAGATAACCTGGCTGTGACCTGCAGCTAATCCTAGAGGGGACCTGGGTTGGGGTAGGGTATCATCCAAGGCCGACTTCAGGGGCTAGGAAGGAAGACAATGCCAGGATTTCCCTGAGTGTAGCGATACTACAGGTCTTTGAAGTTATGCTGTCCCCTCAGACAGTAATGGATCACCCTTAGTGGAGAACAGTGGCTCTGCAATAGGCAAGCTGGATGGACAAGGTGGCACAGGTTGAAGAAAACCTCTGGGGATGCTCTACACTGGGGAAAACAACTCCAGGATAACCCAAACCCAAGTAAAGGTCAAGGGGACTGTGAGGAGGAATTAGGAGAGGCGTTAGGTTAGGCTCATAGGAGAGAGTGCAGGGGGCAATGTCCACGGGGCAGGATGGAGGGCAGAGGTGGACAGGGAACCAGGCTGCTGCTCCAGGGCTGCAGGTCAGCAGGAGAGAGGCCGGGGCCCCAAACAGAAACAGAAGGAGTGTAGAGCCTGGGCTCCAGAGTGCGGCTGCTGCCTCAATACTCTTGGGTCATGGGGCCCCTGCAGGATCTAAGGAAAATCACAGATCTGCTCCTCAGGAAAACACATGGACTCTCACGCAATTCCGCCTTTCACTTCAGGTTCCCCAGAGCCAAGCCTTGCACTCAAGGTCATGACCACAGGCCCAGAGGATGCTCCCATCACTGAAAGGACTGATAACAGGAAATACTTGAAGGATTGTTTAATCCTTTAAACCTCTGGCAAACTAAGTGGAATAATATGAGGCCTGGCCTGAAACTGGTCTGAATAAAACATGATTTGCTGCAAAGGTTAGTTCCACCCCTTTGCTGACAGTGTGGGCATGACTCCCGTGGACAGCACAGACAGGGAGGAAGGCAGGAGGTCTCAGAGACTGCCAGGAATAAAGGAAAACTGGGAAACCAGAAGTGCTGGCTGTGACGGCATGGAGGTGGGGGTGGGTGGATGTTTGGGGAGGAAATTGTCCCCTACTTGCTGCCAGGAGTCGGTGGAGGAAGTTAAGTCAGAACAATGGTGAAGGTGCAGGATGATGGGGCCTTGCTCTGGGGGACTAACGGTGCCCTCTCTAGCATACATTTCACATTAAATAAAGACACAAGGTATTTCTAAAAAAAAAAAAGAAGCAAAAAACACATACTCATATATACAGTACACTTGGACTAACACTGAAATTATGCCTCTTCACTTTAAATAGAAATTATTACTTTTTTAAAAAATGTTTATTTATTTACATTTTATTTGAAATAGAAGAAGAGAGAGAGAGAAGAGAGAGATCCATCCATCTACTGCTTTACTCTCCAGATGCCCTTAACAGCTAGAGCTAGGCCAGGCTGAAGCCAGGAGACTGAACTCCAGCTGAGTTTCCCATGAGAGTGGAATGGACACATGTGAGCCATCATCTGCTGTCTCCCAAGGTGCACACTGCCAGGAAGCTGGGTCAGAAGCAGAGCCAAACCAGACACTCTGGCACATGATACGTCAATCACAAACAGTGTCTTCAGCACTATGTCAAATGGCTACCACTCTTTAAAATCATTTATTTTACTTGTCATCTACTCATTTAATTAAAACACAATCTGATTTCTGAAAAGATACATCTCGGGAAGTACAAGAAGGAAAGGATTATAACCCCATGTGCTATCAGTGAATTACGTGACAAATTTAATTTGGCATTTTGGTATTTATACTATAGCTGGTCTTTTCATATAGATGAGACTTCAGGGGTTGTGGGTAGGCTCGGTTCTGAAAATGCACCATGGTTTTTGGATCCTTAAATACATGCTTGCTGGGGTGGAACATGGCCTTGAGAGCATTTCTCATGCATGACTCAATGTGGTCCCTGGGTACAAAATCTGCTAGGGACACTGTGGAGTGGATTGATCGTCCAAGGGAATCTGGCTTCTCACTGCAGTTAAATCATTAGCAGACATGCACTGCGTGAGTCCACGGTAAGCTCATCTAATGGTACTAGGATTTATAGAAATATGCTCATTGTCCAATGTTCCCCAAGGATATGTATAGCCTACTGTAACATATGCGAATCCAGAGCACACAAATGGGAGCCAGAAGACCTGGAGTTTGTGGGCAGGCTTGAAACCAAGGTATATGACCTCAGGCACAATATTCAACATTTCAGACACAGTCCAGTGTCCGACCTGTAAAATGAGACTAAAGATGTTTGCCACCTCTCTATCTCACAAGTAGCTTCAAACATGAGCTGTGAATGAAATGTCAGAAATTAAAGCATTTAAAATCTCTAAAGAACCATATTAAATTATGCCGTTATGATATGAGGAAGTCTTCAAAAAGCTCACGGAAATGCATGTTCTGAGAAAGCTACACTTGATTTCAATATTTTTGCATCAAAATAAGCTTATTTTTAAATTCTATGTCCACAATTTTTTTGAAGCACCTTCTCACAATGTTAAAGAATTTTTGGAAAACTTAATGATATTAAATATTTTTTTCTGATCCCCTAATTTTGACAAAGCAATGCTCTCAGGGTAAATTACAGAGGTGACGAAATCCTCAAATAATCCTTATTATTTCAAAACATATATTTCAAAGGACTAGCACTGTGGTACAGTAAGCTAAGTTGCTGCCTACAGTGCCAGGATCTTGTATCAGAGTGCCACTTTGAATCCTGGCTCTACTTCCAATCCAGCTCCCTGCTAATGCACTTGGAAAAGTAGCAAAGGATGGTCTGAGTACCGGGGCCCATGCCACCCATGTGGGAGACTTGGATAGAGTTCTTGCCTCTGGCTTTGACCTGAACCAGACCCTGCCATTGCAGTCCTTTGGGAAATGAAGCAGTGGTTTTGTTCCCCACCCTCCCCACCCCACCCTTCCCCTCTTTTTTGGTGTGTGTGTATCACTATGATACTGTGCTGCTTATTTTTCAATATTAATACACAATATTTTTTATTTATTTTTCAGTATTAATAAGCTTGTGGGCTCTTGCCAAATATTCAGAGAATTCTGAATACTGGCTCAAACAGACCAGACAACACAGTAAGGTTTAAGAATTTCACTCAGCAAGACAAACGCACAGGAGTGGGAGGGCTTTATTTAGGGGATAAAGGGAAGTCTAGGAGCTAAGTTGGATCCACACCAAGCAGAAAGCAGGCCAGGAGCAAGCCATGTAAAACAAGCATGCAGGCAGAAGGCAAAGAGTAGACAGCCGGAAAGCCATGGTCCTGAAGGCAACAAGTGTAACAAAAATGCAATAATGGTAACAAGGGGCGGGTATACCTTGTTCCAGTTTTATCCACTTCCAAAGGGGAGTGGTTACGTAGCCTGACTGACAGGTGGGAGTACAGATGGGATCAGTTAGGGGAATGAGATCACACAGGGGGCGTGATCTTCTAGCTCACAAATCTAATCGATTTTATTCTATCTGCCTGCCTACATCAACTATGCCTTTCAAATAAAAAATGAGTCTTTAAAATATATTTCAAATTGGATGGACTTACATCCAAACAGGAAAATAAGCATAGGTCATAGTAAATAAAATAAATACATGAAAAATTCTAAGAATACTATAATGGACAGTTAAGAACCAATACTGGTAAATTTGTCTAGAGTACTATGGAAAGTAAATAAATATGAGATGGATGATGTGATGTCTTTTGATATCTTTTTACCTCAGGACGAGGGGCTGGTGCTGTGGTGCAGTGGGTTAAAGCCCTGGCCTAAAGCGTTGGCGTGCCAATTCGAGTCCTGGCTGCTCCTGTTCCAATCCAGCTCTCTGCTGTGGCCTGGGAAGGCAGTGGAAGATGGTTCAAGTCCTTGGGACCCTGCACCCACATGGGAGTCCCGGAAGAAGCTCCTGGCTCCTGGCTTTGGACTGGCGCAGCTCCAGCCATTGTGGCCATCTGGGGAGTGAACCAACTGATAGAAGACCTCTCTCTGTCTCTCCCTCTCTCCGTAAATCTATCTTTCAAATAAAGAAATATTTAAAAAACAAAAACAAAACCTCAGGAGGAATGCTGGCCTCAGTTGCTGCACAGTGTTTAGGATAGGCACTTACATGAACTACTGGGTTCCCTATAACAAATGAACTTTGGCTGCTAGTAGGAGATGGTGGACCAAGCACAAGCATTTGTCTCCCTTGACGCTAATAAAATGATACAGAAAGGGGAGAGGCCTAACAGTGAAGCAACTGGGAGAAAAACTTCAGGGAATGA
Organism: Oryctolagus cuniculus; assembly: GCF_964237555.1. Lineage (NCBI taxonomy): Eukaryota > Metazoa > Chordata > Mammalia > Lagomorpha > Leporidae > Oryctolagus > Oryctolagus cuniculus. Next base: position 16,164,495 of record NC_091437.1, read on the forward strand.
TGAAAGATTTCAACAAATTTCTGGAGGCCAGGATGAGGATGAGATATGATGGTAAGTGGGGCCAGGCCTCAGTGCCCAGCTGTCTGGTCAAACAAAGGTCCAGACATGGCCGTGAAGGTGTTTGTGGATTTGGGTAACAGTGGCCATCGGCCTACTTCAAGTCAAGGAGGTCACCCTCCATAATGTGAGCGGGTCTCATCCAAACAACTGACAGCGGTAGGAAGAAATTCTGCCTCAAGACAGCAACACAGAAAATGGGCATCACTCATCTACCGGCGTGAAGGTTCAGTCAACCCAGACAAATATGCCCGTGAGATCTGCCACACCACGTTGTACCTGTAGGCAACAGGGACGTAAGGCACACTGAGATGCTTAGAGGGCAGATCTCACGTTGTGTTCTCAAAAACTGAAAAAAAAAAAAAAAAAAAAATAGTGCCCACACACAGAAATCCTGCCTCGGGTTCCAGCCTGCTGGCCTGACCCCAGTGGATTCGGGACTTGAGGCTGCAGTTCCAACTGAATCTCTGGTGTATCTGCCTGGCCAGTGGATTTTTTACTTGCCAGCCTCCACAAAAGGGTGAGCTGACTCCTTACAACAAACACCTCCATCTTTGTCTCTGTGCCCACCCCTCTCTTTCTGGAGAATGCAGATGATAAAGAGCAAGAATGTAAGAGCCTGGAACAGGCAGGAGAAAACTCTGGGAGTACTGAGGGTGGGAGCGAGCTGCCTGGCAATGCACCAGTAATGTCCCAGGCTCATCTGCACACAGGGGGATTTGGAATTTCAGCAGCCAGGAGAGGAACATGAAGCCTGCTGAAGCCATGGTGGGCTGGTGAGCACCCTTGCCCTCCCCATAGTCCCATGCACTGAGCTAGAAATGGACAATTTCACTTGTGGGCAAAAAGTCAGAGGACACTTTCTATAAAGAAGCTTTAAAAGTCCCTGGAAATCATACTTTATGTAAGATGGTAATATTTCAGTGAGTTGGGCGAATAATGCAGAAAATCTGCATTATTTTTGTGACTTGTCTCCAACCCTAAAATTAGTTCAAAGTAAAAAGTCTCAAAAGCAAAAATGGTCTGGAAGGAAACAGGAGGGCCAGAATATGTGCCAACGCTCTAGAGTAAAACAGCCCCTTCCCCTGGCCTTCGGACCCCCTCCCGCCATAAGCTACTGATCAAATCCGGCCGCTGTCAGTGTTGATCCTAAAGTGAAAGTACCAGGAGGCAAACCCTTCACACAGCATCAAGGTTCCCCGAGGACTTTCCATGCACAGGCAGCAATAACAGGAAACCAGGTCTACACATATAAGCAGGGGAAACCCACACCAGCTATTAAGAAAAATAAAACTCAGCTCCTTGTTCTTAAACATGGATGGATAACCAAAGTTCACCACTCACATTTCATAACAAAACAAGCATCAAAGAGAAAAGCCAAGGAATTAAACATGACACCTTCCTCCTGAAGAAACAGATACAATTCAGAAAACACAAGAGAAGTTTAAAGAGGAATCATGCTCTGCTTCCACAGGGATTATTAACAGTCTAACAACTGGAGGGTTCAGATGCAGTGCACATGGTGATGCGGCAGGAAACTGAGGCTTAAAACTCTTATTACAAGGTACAAAGGTTATCAGTAGAATAATTAAAGGGAGAAGCTGTTTCGCTCATCAGTTAAGATGCCTGCATCCCATATCAGAACACCTGGGCTCGATTCCTGGATCCGGCTCCTGACTCCAGCTTCCTGCCACCACAGAGCTTGGCAGGCAGTGATGGTGGTTCAAGTCATTGAGTTCTTGCTACCACGATGGGAGCCCTGGATTGATTTCCTGGTTGCTAGTTTCTGCCCTTGCAAGGCCCAGCTGTTGCAGGCATTTGGGAGAGTGAACCAGCAGATGGGAACCATGTCTGTGTATGCGTGTAAAATAAAATTTAAACAATTTTTAAAATAATAACTCTCAACTTTGGAATAGAGAAGAGTAATGTAAGTGAACAAACAGCAAAAAGCAACCAGGACACACTTGTTGTTATTATTACTCAAACCCAGGCACTCTGATACGGAATGTGGGCATCCTCAGAAGCAGCTAAACTGCTTCATCAAGTGCCTGCCTTCCATACTTTCTGTAAAGAAAATGAAGGGGCAAGCATTTGGCACCGCAGAATCTCTGCTACTCTGCTTCTAATCCAGTCTCCTGCAGACCTTGGGAAGCAGCAGGTGACGGCGCAAGCGCTTGGGCCCCTGCCACCCATGTTGGGAACCAGGATAGAGTTCTGAGTTCTTAGCTCCCACCTGGACTAACTATGGCTGTGATATGCATTATGGAAATTAACTATTGGATGCAAGATCTCCAGCTATATATCTTTCTCTCTCTGTCTTTAAAATAAAAGTAAAAATAAATAAATTTTAAAATTTAAGAAAAGGGGCCGGTGCTGTGGTGCAGCGGGTTAAAGCTCTGGTCTGAAGTGCTGGCATCCCATATGGGCACCAGTTCTAGTCCCGGCTGCTCCTCTTCTGATCCAGCTCTCTGCTATGGCCTGGGAAAGCAGTGGAAGATGGCCCAAGTCCTTGGGCCCCTGAACCCACACGGGAGACCTGGAGGAAGCTCCTGGCTCCTGGCTCCTGATTAGCGCAGCTCCGGCTGTTGTGGCCATCTGAGGAGTGAACTAGCGGATGGAAGACCACTCTCTCTGTAACTCTGTCTTTCAAATAAAAAAATAAATCTTTAAAAAAATTTAAGAAAGAAAATCAGAAACTGGCACTGTGGCACAGTGTGTTAAGCTGCTGTCTACAATGCCAGGATCCCATCTGGGCACCCATTGAGTCCTGGCTGTTCCACTGCTGATCTAGTTCTCTGCTAATGAGCCTGGGAAAGCACAGAAGATGACCCAAGTCCTTGGGCCCCTACATCCCATTTGGGAGACCCAGATGGAATTCTAGGTTCCTGGCTTTGGCCTGGCCCAGCCCTTCCTGTGTGGCCATTTGGAGATGAGCTGGTGGAGGAAATCTCTCTTTCTCTGTATCTCTCTAACTCTGCCTTTGAAATAAATAAACAAATGTGGTTCTTTTTAAAGACATTAAACAGCTTGATTCCATACCCCCATTTCCCAGATGCTATGGGTCTTTGTGGTATATGACTACCAGAGTTCTGTGAATCTAAATGCAACGATGTATTAACAATGTCATGAACATGGGCAGAGTCATCTAGATGTCTTCTTTTGTCAAGGAGTGAGATCTGTGTGTCGGGTGCTATGTGGCAAACCATGATCGTGACAGATGTCAAGGGAGGAACGCTTTCCCGACAGCACCAACATATTAAGGACAGTGCTTACTCAAAGTAATTATGAACTGCTTCCTTCTACGCTCTGCTCTTCAGTGTCTTCTGCCATGGGATCAGCTTGCCTTTATCAATGCTGAAATCCAGCAGCACAACAGCTTCTTTCATCACTGCACTTTCTTCTCCCTACGTCCATTATCACTGTGTTCTCTCCCTAGTCCCTGGCCTGCTGAGACGTCTCCATATGCCTAGCAAGGGTCCTCAAAGACATTCTCATGCACCTGCTGCCTTTCCAGATTGATATTTAGGGTCTGCCACTGAGTCTTCTATAGGCCATTTGAAATATACCAAGTTGAACAATTCACTTGGGACTGCAAACACTGGAGCCCTGGGAAAACAATTTACCACACAATAAAAGGGAAAGGCATCCTGTGAGCTGAGTTAATGCAGAGTGAACAGTCACAAAACCGCTGGATGCTCTAGGGTATTCGGCACAATCAAAACCTGTAACTGTTGGCCCCATCTCAATGTCTCTTTGCTCTCACATTTTGAGAGCTCAGCTCTTAAGAAGTTCACCTGCAGTCAATTCCATAGCTGGAAACAAAACAAATGGCCTCCTCTTGATAGCACCTTGCTCTCTAGGCCTGCCCAGAGTGACATTCATAAGAAGAATATCAAGGCTGCCCAGAAGCACAGGCTGCTCCCTAATGATGCCTTAACCTCCCTGGCACCTCCAAGGAGACAAGCTCGGGCAGAGGAGCTTGGAGCTCTGAGACTGGTTGGCAGGTGTTTCAATAGACATTGCCCTGAAGCAAAATCAGACAGAAAATATTTTGCATTTGTGTTCTCATTTCCTGTCCATTTTGTTGAACCAGCGTTGTGGGTAAAATACAAAAACTCAGTTGAGTTTCATGCCCCTGGCTGAATGTTTTCCTTAGTCAGGATCATTTAGTTAATTCCTGCTTATGCACTTTGCCTTCTGGGTGCCTGCAGGTTACTGCTAGGATTTCCAGCTCAGGGTACTGGCATGCTTACCACAGAAGGCTACAAGGTACAGCAGAGGTCAGCGAGTCACCACCTGATCCCAAAACAGACCACCATGTCCCCGGGAAGCTGTGAGGCCTCCCACCAAACAGCCTTTGCACTGCTTAGACTGCAGGGTACTGACGCCCAGAAGCTGGCAGCACACAGGTGCATCCCTCCTGAACGAAGGCCGAGGGTTCAAGGTCAGGTGTGGAAGCCAGGTCCATAATGCCCTATTTTAACCACTGGGAATTGAGGCAATAGGAAACCTTACAAGCCCTGTATCTCCAGCCATCAGAACTTGAAAACACTCAGGGGAGGAGCCCCCTCATCCCCGCCCCCAAAAAAAGCAGTGCTTGGGCAATTGAGGATGTGAGTAAAAACTTGAAGATCTCACTCTCTAAGAGATGTGCCCATCCTCAGGTTCCTGATACACAACATTATCAGATGCCATTGACTCCACAACACTGGGGACCGTCTGAAGGGCCTGGGGAATGACGATGTGGCCCAGTAGATTTTCTGAGCTTATCTGCAAAGCTGCTCTAATCTCCCCTCAATATCAGGGCAGAGTCTTGCCAAGCAGCCAAACACTCACTTTAATCATTTTCAGGCAAGAAAAAAAAGGTTGTATATAAAAACAAAAAGCTTAACCCACTGAGATGGGGTCCACATCCCTGCTGTGGTTTTCTTCCTCTCAACGCACTCGCAGCTGACACAAAACAACCCAATTCAAACCTCTGGCTTTCAATCCAAATGAAGTATGTAAACCTACTGAAATGATCAAAAGTGGTGTAGATGTAGCCTTAATCTTGGATTTTTAAAATTCTCATGTATATTGTAGGAATGCAAAATAGTTTAGCTCCTTTGGAAAATGAGCTGGGAAGTTTCTACTAAGAGTGAAACACACATCTGCCATTGAATCCAGTAATCTCATGCCTGAGATGAAAATGTACATTCAAACACAAAATGGTATGTAAATGTTTACAGTGGCTTTATCAATAATTACTAATCTGGAAATAACCCAAGTGTCCGTTATCTGGTGAAAGAATAAACTGTCTATTCACGCAATAGAATACTACTCAGCAATAAAAAAGACAGCCTGTTGATAAATATATCAACACGAATGTATCACAAATGCAAGATGCTGTGTGGGAAAAAACATACTCAATATGAACCCATTTATGACATCCTGGAAAAGGCAGAACTACAGAATGAGAAAATAGGTCAGTACTAGTCAGAGGCTAGAGGTCAAGAAAGAGCTGCAAGGGTGTAAGAGATTCTGGGAGGTGACGGGACTGTTCTATATCTTGATTATGGTGGTAGTTATACAACTTCATGTTAAAATGCATAGTGCTGTACGGTAAACAGGGGTGACCTTTACAGTTACACTCAATAAACCCTACTTGAAAACAAAGTCTCAGGGGCCAGTGTCGTGGCCCAGCAGGTTAAACCTCCACTTGCGATGCTGACAGCCCATATAAGGGTGCTGGTTAGAGAACTGAGTACTCCACTTCCCATTCAGCTCCCTGCTAGTGTACCTGGAAAGGAAACAGAAGATGACCCAAATACGAGAGCCTCTATCACCTATGTGGGAGACCAGAACAGAGTTCCTGGCTTCTGGCTTCAGCCTGGCCCAGTCCTGGTTGTTGCAGCCATTTGAGTAGTGAGCAGCAAAAGAAAAATGTCTCTTTATTGCTTTACCTTTCAAATCAATCAATAAATCTTGAAAAGAGAAACAAAAATCTCAGTGTAAAATGCTCAATGTAAGGAAGGCAAAATTCTAAACAACTGACTAACTTCCCACCTACATCACAATCTGGGGCTTCTCCCATGCTGGGTCTGGTGTGCTTTGGAGACTGGCATCTGCCACTATTGGACACAATTTAAATCAAGCACTAATACATAAACCAGTTGGGGCAACTCACTTGCAGACTGCTGGAAGTTCTCAAATTTGCTTTTCAGGAGAGTTTCTGGTATTCTGACATTAAAGTGTTGCTTAGTTTCAGGTTGGTGCACACATTCCTATCTTGCTTTGCTTATAGTTCCGACTGCCTGGTGGCCCTGCTCTCATAATCATTGGACTCAAGAAGACTTCGGCATGAAAACACAAGCCTGCCTTGTATTTTCATTTTCTTTGATGAATCAAATATTAATCTTTATTATTCTGATTGATAATGACACAAAGGAAAAGGACTTGCCTAATTCAATGAAATTCTTATAGAGTACTTGTACAGAATTACTTCTGGCAGAATATTCATGTTCTGGACACAAAAAGGTTTTTAAGGTTTAATTTTTTCCACTGGATACTATGACTGTAAGATGTGAGGACTGTGTGCATTTTTAGACTGTGATTAAAACTAGGCCTTACTTTCCCATATACTTCTCCCAATAAACAAATCAGTAGAACATCTACTGATAATCCACACCACGCAAATAAACCCTAAGAACAGACAGAAGGGAGAGTCAAAGAACCAGCCACTGGACACCCACTATAGCTTCTTAAATTCCTCCAATGGAAGGCACACTGTGGTGTGATATGAACAGAGGTATTAGTATACTGCTAAGGCAGCAAGTGGGAAGGAAAACTGGAAAAATCTAGGAAGCTGCCATTGAAACTGGAGCCTTGAAGGCTGAGTTACGCTTGAGACTCCAGACCCTTGGGGCTGATGGACTTCTCTGAGTGTAGATGTTAAAAAATTAGCTCTCGGGGTCTGCACTGCGGCACAGTAGGCTAAGCCTCTCCTGTGGCATCGGCATCCCATTTGGGCTATGGTTCATGTCCCAGCTGCTCCTCTTCTGATCCAGCTGTCTGCTGTGGCCTGGGAAAGCAGTGGAAATGGCCCAAGTACTTGGGCCCCTGCACCCATGTGGGAGACATGGAAGAAGCTCCTGGCTCTCAATCAGCTCAGCTCCAGCCATTGCAGACATTTGGGGATTGAACTACCAGATGGAAGACCTTTTTGTCTTTCTCTATCTCTGTAACTCTACCTCTCAAATAACTACATAAATCTTTAAAAAAAAAAAATTAGCTATCATCAGCTGGCCTCCTGGAGTCTGAACGCCATGGGTGTTTAAAAAAGTTTTTGGAACTTCACCATATTCAGGCTCCACTCCTCTCCATATACCCTCAAAGGGAGGGGATAATAAGCAGTTCTGAGTACTGCACCATGGTCAGGATGAATGAAGGACAGAACCGGTTGTGTTAGCCATTAAGAAATCGTTAAACAGTTTTGAGAAGAAATGCTTTAGCAGATAGTAGTAAGGGTTCCTCATGCCAGTGGGTGATTGAGCCCCTCTCATTTGTTAAAACCTCACTTATTTAAGTTACTTGCCTTGTCTATTCACCCATTTCAGCAGGGGCCCTGGCCTAAGCATATGTCTTGTGGTCAGGCTTAGAGTTGTTTTTTTTTTTTTTTCCCAAAGAAATCTTTTATTTAATGAGTACAAATTTCATAAGTACAACTTCTGGAATACAGTGATTCTTCCCACCATACCCTCCCTCCCACCCCACCTCCTCTTCCTTCTCTCATTCCCAGTCCCATTCTCCATTAAGATTCATTTTCAATTAACTATACACAGAAGACCGACTCTAAACTAAGTGAAGATTTCAATTATTTGTGCGTGTGCACACACACACACACACACAAACTGTTTGAGAACAAGTTTTACAGTTAATTCTCATAGTACAACTCATTGAGGACAGTCGTCCTGTATGGGAAGTAAGTGCACAGTGACTCCTGTTGTTAATTTAACAATTAACACTCTTATGTATAATGTCAGTGATCACTTGAGGCTCTTGACATGAGCTGACTAGGCTATAGAAACCTTATGAATCTACAGTCTCTGTCAGTGTTTAGACAAGGCCATAAGCAAAGTGGAAGTTCTCTCCTCCCTTCAGAGAAAAGTACATCCTTCGATGGAGGCTTAGGGTTATGAAGAGCTGTTTGGGAGAAAAACAGGAAGTGAGGAGAGGGGTGGGCTGGGGGGGAATTAAGAGGAGTCATAGTACCTGCTTTCTCCCAGTGTAGCCTGTATCTTTAGTCCTCCAGGAGATTATTCGCAAAAAAAAAAAAAAAAAAAAAAAAAAAAAAAGCAGAAATACTGAATGCAGTGTTCTCATTATCATAAAAAAAACTGAAAGTCACTGAAATGTTCATTAACAAGGAACTGCTTGAATTGATAACTGGCTATTTACACACTGGGATACAACAGAGCCAGTAAAAACCAAAACCAAAAAACAAAACAATTAAGCATGAAGGGATATAAAGATCTCTAGGAGAAATTATTTAAGATATTTAAAACTTAGGGTACAGAAAAATATGTATAGGAGATTTCAATACATGTGTGTATACAAGCTTCTATAAAGATACACAAAAACTGTTAATATCAACAATATCATGGAGGATAGGATAAAGAAAATTTTACTTTTCACTTTATGCCCTTCTGTAACTGAGTTTATTTATTTATTTATTTATTTGAGAAGTAGAGTTACAGACAATGAGAGGGAGAGACAGAGAGAAAAGTCTTCTATCTACTGGTTCACTCCCCAAATGGTCACAACAGCCAGAACTTCGCCGATCCGAAGCCAGGAGCCAGGAGCCAGGAGCTTCTTCCGGGTCTCTCACATGGATACAGGATCCCAAGGACTTGGACCATCTTCCACTGTTTTCCCAGGCCACAGCAGAGAGCTGGACTGGAAGAGGAACAACTGGGGGGGATTAACCTACTGCGCCACAGTGCCAGTCCCTGAGGTTTTTTTTTTTTTTTTTATCAACTTCTGCATTATGATGATCACAGTAAGTTTTTTTTTTTTTTTTTTTAAAGATGCTATTTATTTATTTTTAAGAGTTACACAGAGAGAGGAGAGGCAGAGAGAGAGAGGTCTTCCATCCAATGGTTTGGATGGAAGCTGTGCCGATCCGAAGCCAGGAGCCAGGAGCTTCTTCCCGGTCTCCCACGTGGGTACAGAGTCCCAAGGACTTGGGCCATCTTCTACTGCTTTCCCGGACCATAGCAGAGAGCGGGACAAGAAATGGAGGAGCCGGGTCTCAAACCGGCACCCATATGAGATGCTGACGCTTCAGGCCAGGGCGTTAACCCACTGCACCACAGTGCCGGCCCCTCACAGTAAGTAAGTGTATTAAAGAACACTTACAGGACTTCCAGGGACTGGCCTAAGATTTACTATGAGGATGAGAGCCTATTGTTTTTTTTTTTTTTTCTTTTTAAGATTTTACTTATTTATTTTAGAGGCAGAGTTACAGAGAGAGGGAGAGACAGAGAGAGGTCTTCCATCTGCTGGTCTGCTCCCCAAATGGCTGCAATGGCCAGAGCTGAGCTGATCTGAAGCCAGGAACCAGGACCTTCTTCCAGGTCCTCCATGTGGGTGCAGGGGCCCAAACACTTAGGCCATCTTCCACTGCTTTCCCAGGCCATCAGCAGAGAGCTGGATCTGAAGAGGAGCAACCAGAACACAAACTGGCACCCATATGGGAAGCTGGTGCTGCAGCAGTAGGTGCAGCCTACTATACCACAGCACAGGCCCCAGAACCTACTTTTTGTACAAGGAGCATTATGCATTAGAAGTTAGATTTAACAAGGATTAAAAAATTTAATTTGGGGTTGGTGCTGCCACACAGGAGGTTGTCACCTGCAACTCCAGCATCCCACATGTGTTGGTTCAAGACCCAGCTGCTCAATTTCCTATCCTGCTAATGTGCCCAGGAAAAGCAGCGGAAGTTGGCTCAAATGTTTGATTTCCTGCCACCATCATGGTAGACACAAATGTAGCTCCTGGCTCTTGGCTTTGCTCTGGCCCAGCCTTGGCTGTTGAGGTCATTTGGGGAGTTAGTCAGCATATGTCGGATCTCTGCCTCTCTCTCTCTCTCTCTCCCCCTTTCTCTTTAACTCTGCCTTCAAATAAGTAAGTCTTAAAATAACAAACAGCAGCAATGGAAGATCAGACAACACATCTGATACAATCTATGCAAAGAACAAGGACTAATTTAATAAGTGGGTTACGGGGTATGCCATCGTCCTGACCCTGAGCAGCAAACAACAGAGTACATAAACAAGCTGAGGCAGAGGAAATCAACAGACATGATGTAAATGTGTAGGAAATCTGGCAGCCAGAGAAGACTTCCTGGTGGAGGTGAGAATCAGGGTTTGGATTTGTGAAGCAAAATAAACAGTGAAACAGACGACAAGAAGAATGTGGTGTGCCTTTCCCCTGAGGAGGAAGGGAAGTCAACAAGGTGCTGACCATCTCAGAAGGGAGGTAGAATGCTCTCAGGGCAGGTGGATCCCCGGTGTACTGTCATGGCCAGGAGCCAGGAGCCAGAAATGAACGGGAGGACTGAGAAACTGGAAGCTTCATGTTAAATAACATGGGTGAAAATCAGACTGGACACCTGGGCACTGCCTAAAGCAAGGGAAATTTGCATAACTGAAAAAGAGGAAAGAAACAGTAATAATGGCAAAGTGAATCAGTCTGGAAGCTCAGTTGCTTTGTGGTGAAGACAGGAGTAAACCTGTTGATTAGGGAGAACCCCTTACCTAATTAATACCCCTGCTATCTCTCTCCACCACTGGTACCCTGGAGCGGAACAGCCAGGGCCCTTGGGGCTGTCTTGCAGATTCAGAATAGAACAGAATAGCCTATTCTGCTGATTTTTCTAAACTTAAGTTTACCCAAGATGACTGGATACTTTATCTCTTGACAAGATGATCTTTTTTTCAAATTCCTCCACCACCCTCTCAATTATGTTAAATCAGCAATAATTCTCTCTGTCCATTTACTACATCTGGTCAACCGAGGCTTGACTTCTGCTGCTCTTGCAGAATAAACTATTTTTGCTATAGCTTCAGTACGGCAAAGCAACAGCCAGTTGATTTGGAAAATGACCACAATAAGGAATGTGCTGTTTATTACTAGAAATATTACTAGAAAATACTGAAGCACATTTGCAGAGTCCCATTAGTGATTATAGACAGTCTAATAACAACTAGGAAATATTAAAAGAAAAAGAATATATCCTATTTCTACAAACTCTCCTTGCTAGAATCTCAAAGCAACATCTTCAACAGCAGAAAATACTACATTCTACAATGTGGGAAATTTTGGGCTTTGGTGAACTTTTTTTCTCTCATTTTGTGTGGGTCACAAAGTAAATCAGGAAATTCCTACACAAGGGAAAGAGGAACTGTGGAAGTACAGATTCCGAGGGGTCCACATAGAAGCCAGTTAGACGTAGAACCAGGCCCATCTGCAAATCAGAGAACAGAGCTGGCTGAAAGAGCACCACAATTCTGCTCCAGCCACTTAGAAGAAAGCACAAAGTCTCTTGGCTTTCCAAACCCCTCCTTGGCTTTCTTCAGCTTGGAGAGTGTGCTCCAGCTCAGATCAAGAGCGAAACCAGAAAAGCTATGCTAGATGGGCACTTGGCCTCTCACCAATGTGCTTGTTCCTTAAACTTGGCTCTCAGCAAGCCCGTGCAAACATTCAGCATTCCATGGCTGAGGCCACACACAGAAGCTATCAGGTGGAGGCCACAAAAGTACTTTCTCAGACTGGGGAGAGGAGGTGGGGAGCTGGGGTGGTGAAGGTCAAGGGCAGGGTGAGGAGGAGGGAACCTTGTGAATGCTTTACAATCATCCCAGGAGAAGGACACCTCACAGATTCCTTTTGTGGAATCAAAGTGAGAAAAGCTATCATTCCAGCACCATTCTCTGGGACCACTGTATCACTGTCAACCCCCAGGCTGTGCCCTAAGAAACTGAGACACTATAGATCTTCGTGGTTAAAAGAGAAAGCAGGCAAAGAGCTGGCATTTAAAGCAGTGGTTAAGATGCTGCTTGGGATGCCTGCATCTGCTGTTGGGGTCCCTGGGTTTGAGTTTTGATTCTGCTTCCTACTCTGGATTCCTGCTCGTGCACACCCTAGAAGATAGCAGGTGATAATGGCTGGAAGACTTGGGTTCATCTCACCGACCTGAGAGACCAGGACTGAGTTCTTGGCCCCTAATTTTGGCCCCCGCTCGCTTGCTCTCGCTCGCTCTCTCTCCTTGCAGATCAATGTGAAAATGAGTACATAAAAATGTTAAAAAAGAGAAAGCTCCCAAACATTTGTACATGTTACCTAAAGTGAAAGATGAAATGGAAGTATTATCACACGCCACAAAGCATCAGGAGGAAAGCATACATGCTAAAAATTCAGAGAGGCTTCCAGAAAGTTCCCTCTCAGTAGCCCCTCCCAAAGAGAACCAGCATATTGTACTTTTCACATAATTGCTTTGCAGGTCTGCCTCCCAAATAATTCCTTGGTGTATACCTAAGTCAGCAAAAACAACAAGAATTTTTATATTGATCCTGTAATACTGGCAGGTCTGTGAGCTCCAGGCCTTAGTCAGGACAAACACATAAAATATTGCAGACCTGCAGAAGTTTCTACTTAATGTAGATGATGCAGAAAATGTGTCCATTTTCTTAGTTTTTCCAGATGGCAGCCTTTTTTTCTTTATACAATGCCCATTTGTGTGGCAATTACGCCCAATAAGCTTCCCGTGAGTCCATTAGAGTCAGCCCGTCCAGCACAGCTTCCTTGGGGACATGGAGTCTGTTTAGAGGGCAAAATCCTAGCTGGCCTGACCAGCATTCTGTGCCTCAAAGCCCAGACTGCATTCTTGCTTTCCCAGGCTGCCTTCTCCATGGCTCTCAGCTGGGTCCCTACCTGTTCTCTTGGTAGGCCTACAACTTAATTGCCTTGCTTTCAGTTTCACTTGTAGTCATGACTCCCAACTGATGTAGTCCCTGGTACCCTGGCACCTGGCTACTTGAGGCAGGCAGCACTACCTCACAGAGATGGACAAAACATTCGTGGAAAATACAAATTAGGGAAAAACTGCAGGGATTTCAATAGTTTTTGCACCAAAATAATCTTATCTTTGAATTTCATTTTCCACAAACTTTTAGTATTCCCTCTGTATTTTCTGGGCATGCTGTTTTCTTCCAGAAGGTCAACTTCTCTATGAATCAAATACACAGTATAGCTTATCTGTTAACCAACATGAGCTATTGTTGTGAGAGTGTTAGTGTTGGGGCCAATGCTGTGGCATAGGAGGTTAAGCCTCTGCCTGCAGCACTGGCATCCCATATGGGCAATGGTTCAAGCCCTGGCTGCTCCACTTCCAATCCAGCTCCCTGCTAATGTGCCTGGGAAAGCAGTGGAGGATGGCCCAAGTACTTGGGCCCCCGAATCCACATGGGAGACCTGGAAGAAGACTGGCTCCTGGTTTTGTATTGGCCCAGCTCTGGCCATTGCAACCATTTGGGGAATGAACCAGCAGACAGAAGATCTCTTTGTCTCTCCCTCTGTCTGTCTGTAACTCTGCCTCTCAAATCAATCTAATAATAAAATAAAATAAAATGAGTGTGCTGAAGGGACAACAAACAGGGTATTGTCCTCCCCAGAGTCCTTCTCTATCACTGATGTCACACATGGCGCAGGAGTCAACCCACACTACTGAAAAAATCACTAACATGCACTAGAGCAGGGGTAGGAACTTTTTCCTCTGCCGAGGGCCACACACAACTATCAATGTAAAAAATTAGTCTGCTATTGATATATTGAATTTCAAGTTCACCTGCGGCTGCCTTGGAAGGACCAGACCAAATGATCTCTCACAGGTCTCATACAGCCTGCAAACCAGATGTTCTCCATGTCTGCCTTAGACTCATTCTAAATTTTATAGTTTTCAAGGGGCTTTATAGATAATATAATATTAATTATCTTAAGTCAAATTCTTGGTAGTAAATTCAAAGAAACCCTTAACATCATTTAACCATGGTTATTTGAGACATGTCTATTCACATCCTGTAAACAGATGGGCCCCCCATTCTCCCTGTAGCCTCAATAAGAATGTTTTAGAAACATATTTCCCAGACCTTTTTTTTTCTGTTAACTTTCTATTCTCACACTCCACCTTGAGATGCCAAAAGAAACAGAATTTTAGGCCCAGAAGGATGGAATAGATCAGACGTAGCTTGCAGAGCTCAGTGGGCCCAGAGTGGCTAAGTAACTCTGTCACCAAGTTAGATGGCAGCAGAGCCAGGAAGCTCACTGTATCTCTATGATCTGTTTCCCCCACACAGAAACCTAATAATACCACGTCAACCTCTGGCAGCAGTAACAGGTGGGATCAAGGAGAAACAGATGCTGCTGGAACAGCACAGGCTCATGTAAGCTGGCAAGAAGCACTCACTGGAGGCCTGCATTGTGGTGTTGTGGGTTAAGCTGATGCATGTGAGTCAGTATTCTATATCGGAGCCCTGGTTCCAGCTCCAGCTTCTCTGCTTCAGACCCAGCTCCTACTAATGTACCTGGGACAGCAGCGGAAGATGGCCCAAGTACTTAGGCTCCTGCAATCCATACGGGAGATCTGGATTTGGTCTGGCCCTGGGCATTGTGGTCATTTGGGGGAGTGAACCAGTAGATGGAAAGTCTGTCTGTTTGTCACTCAGATTTTCAAATAAAAAAATAAACATATCTTTAAAACACACTCAATAGGCCACCCAAAGTTACATCACCAACAAAGAATAAAATAAACTGGTAACCATTACCAAATGAGGTGACAACTCACAACTCTCGAATTTGTACTTTTTGAAAGTTGTTTTGATAGAACTACACAAGCTTTTAAGTGCTGTTTGACAAAAAAGGGAGTTTGTCCATAAGTTTTTGTCCTGCTATGTTATAATAATGGATTAGAACCAAAATTTACTATTGTCTATAAAATGTTACAACTTAACACAGTCAATACATCATTTTTTTTTTTTTTTGACAGGCAGAGTAGACAGTGAGAGAGAGAGACAGAGAGAAAGGTCTTCCTTTTTGCCGTTGGTTCACCCTCCCATGGCCGCCGTGGCCGGCGCGCTGCGGCCGGCGCACCACGCTTATCCGAAGCCAGGAGCCAGGTGCTTCTCCTGGTCTCCCATGCGGGTGCAGGGCCCAAGCACTTGGGCCATCCTCCACTGCACTCCCGGGCCATAGCAGAGAGCTGGCCTGGAAGAGGGGCAACCAGGACAGAATCCGGCGCCCCGACCGTGACTAGAACCTGGTGTGCCGGCGCCACAAGGTGGAGGATTAGTCTATTGAGCCACGGCGCCGGCCCTCAATACATCATTTTTGATTCTACCTACAGCATTTGCCTCTTCCCCATGGTACCACCACCATGCTCCCAGTTTCCCAGGCCAGAAATTTGGGAGTCATCTTTGCTTCCTTCCCTTCCTTACCTGAAATCCCCACTACATCACAGTGGCTGATTTATTCTGCCACCTAGAGACCATACACTTCCCCCTCACTCCTACTGCTATCACCTTACCAAAGCCATCATCAGATCTTAGCTGCATTACTGCCTTGCTTCATTTCTGTGCTTGTGCAGTCTACACAGCAGCCAATGATCAAGACATCCATACCACACAGATCAGTCCCAGTGAATTTAGTTAGTCCCAGTGAATGAAACCTTGGGTGCTGGGCAGAGATATAAGAAGGACAAGGAATAATTTGGATTTGGTAGTGGCAGTGATCTCACAGCACCACAACAAGGCAAGAATGAATTACTTATCTATGACCCAAGGAAGACAGCTGTCGTCATTTGGATGCATGCCACTTAGAACACTACAGAATGGATACTACACATAGTGACACATTCCAGAGATGGAATGAGAAACTGGGCGAGACCAAGGATGAATGGAGCAGACTCGATGGCCAAGAATGACATCGTATAAAACAATTCAAAGAATGAAGCTGGGAAAGTGACGATAGTCAGCCACCAAGAAGATGTTAACTCTACCACTGATGACGAGACCGGTTAAGAATTCTAGCCAGAGATCAAGGCCTTGCAAGAGATCTTTCATCACCTCAGCCTGGGTACCACTTGTCTGGTGACGCTGAAAGTCCAAGCAACAAAGCTGAGGGTTATGTTTTAAAAGTTTATTAGTTTTCAGAAAGTTCCTAAGCCACCACTTGTTTTAAGTCTGGCCTATATTCAACCAGCACAGTTTTGTGATTATAAAAAATTTATCTGCTTGTCACTATTTTTGGTGGCTCTTTCATTGAAAAAAAAAGCTGGCATCTGCTGCATTTGGATGAGCAGAGAAACTTACACATATAAACGCTTAAGGAATAAGAGACAAGCGGAGAAGAAAAGCAATTTCACCAGCCTAGAACCAGAGACACAGTATGAAGAGTCATCGTTTTGCTTGTTTTCTGTACCGACTGGAAGATGGTTCATTGTTTTTGCCTTTCAAGGCTGCATTGGCGAAAGCATTGCCACATCAGAGGGGACACTGTCAGCAAGCCATTTGCTGGAGCCTGGACAAGGCTGCCCTCAGGTGAAACATCAGAGCAGGAGGCTCAGTTCAGAGGGTGGCAGGGCCCATCAGCATGCCTTTGGCATTTTTAATGTCCTCAGAATCCAACCCCTTTTCTCACACCATTTCTCAGGGCGGGTAAGCCCCTTTCTATAAACCCAGTTCCGTTCATAAATCAGACATGACTGGGGGTTTAGAGACAGAAATAATTTCTACTGGGCCGAGGCTTAGCTGTTACTACAGTGGAGTACGCGGGCAGGAAACTGCCTGCAGGGAGCGATCGATAAGCAGAGAAGAGAGAAGGAGAGCACAGTAATGACCCCAAGTCCCACTGGACTAAGCAAACGGGGCGGGGGTGGGATGGGGTGGGGGAGGCACAGAGATTATCTCAGCTCCAGAACGTAACAGGTGCTCAGCATTCACAAACCCTTGTTGAATCGAACTGACAGTTGTAAAAAAAAAGAAAAAAAAAATGCCTAAGGGTGAAAGCTGGGTGGCTGGAGAAACTAGAAAACTAAGGGTTTAGGAGTATTAAAGAGGTAAATATCTCTGGTAGCAGAGGAGTGAAGAGAAAATATCAAAAGAGGCTCCCATAAAAACAAGACATGTGCACACAAATATAATCTACATTTGCACACACATGCATACAAACATGGTAAACAGCAATGGGGAATCAGGACTTGCTGGAAAGATAAAGAACTGAGGGCTCTCGAGATGCCCTGCTTTGTTTCAGCCAATGCTTCCAGGGCCTCTTCACTCTGCCCCTGGATGCCAGAGGAAATACAATTTTAGGACCCAAAGTGGTAGGACAGATCAGATTTTGCTTGGAGAGTTCCTGGGCCCACAATGGCTAAGTGATGTGGTCACTGAGTGGCTGAGGATGGCTGGGGGCAACTGGAGGACATGGGCACATGGCCACAGGCAATACCACTCTGTGGACAAAGCTCCCCAGCTCTCCTTTTGGTCACAGGAACACTCTGAAAGACTGAGTCCCTTTCACTCATTGTAAATGAGTCCCAACTGGTCCTGTTTCCTCATACAAAACAAAACTTACTGACAATCCACCTCGTTCTTATCATCTATATATGGTGAATGATCTTTTCTCTATAAATAGATAGCAAGCTGGGCTGTGCCTTTTGCAAACATTAAGTGGAAATTGCACTGATATGGATCAATAATGCCTGCCCACTGCCCCACGCTCCTCTGTTTATTTTTAGTCCCTATATCAAGCTTGAGATTTGTAGGAAAAACTCCGTATCACCTTCTGGAATATGACCAACTTAATGACCAAGTCACATAAAAAAATCAAATGTATATCATTCTAACCATTTCTTTAAAACTATGAATAAATTCAGACTCAGCAAGAATCTGTCCACCTACGTCCTTACTTAGATACAGCCTTTTGGGAAGGAGGTTGTGAAATTTATAAAACTTCATATCTCCTTTATTACTCTGTTTCCTTCCATTTGGCAGTTTATCTAGGTGTTCTTTCTCCACAAGCAGAGAAGTACACATGAATACACATAAACTCAAAGAGAGAGCTTGGGAGTTGCTCAGAAATTGGAAGGGGTTTGACCCTAGCTTCGCCTTTCGTCCTTTCCTAGTACATCACCAATTGAGGACTGCCATGGGCTGAGCTGTATAAAAGGTGTATCAGAGCCGGCGCCGTGGCTCAATAGGCTAATCCTCCACCTTGCGGCGCCGGCACACCGGGTTCTAGTCCCGGTTGGGGCGCCGGATTCTGTCCCGGTTGCCCCTCTTCCAGGCCAGCTCTCTGCTATGGCCAGGGAGTGCAGTGGAGGATGGCCCAGGTGCTTGGGCCCTGCACCCCATGGGAGACCAGGAAAAGCACCTGGCTCCTGGCTCCTGCCAGGATCAGCGCGGTGCGCCGGCTGCAGCGGCGGCCATTGGAGGGTGAACCAGCGGCAAAGGAAGACCTTTCTCTCTCTGTCTCTCTCTCTCACTGTCCACTCTGCCTGTCAAAAAAAAAAAAAAAAAAAAAAAAAGGTGTATCAGGAAAAACCACGGGCACTGAAGCAGTTCACAGGGGTGGCTTGACTCATCCCTGAGTTTACTGTGAAGACAATAATGTCCTCACACGATTGGCAACCCTTAGTCCTCTATGCTTTCTTGTGTCTTTGGTTGTTCAAGATCTTTGCAACACTTTCTGTAATTATTTCAACAGCATTTTCGAAGAAAGAAATTCATTTTTAGATAGAGACTATTTTCGACTTATTATCTTAAGACAAGAATAAGGAAGAAGAAGTATTATGAGGGGGGAAAGTGTCTCCTAAAAGACACGTGGCTTTTTTGCTTCTGTATGCAAGTAAAAAAAAAAAAAAAACTTCAAGAGGCTTCAAAACACCATTTAGTGTAGTTACACATTAAACATTGCTGAAAATGTGCAGAGGTTATTCTACATGTCTTTCTAATTATGGTGCCTTTACAGTCTCATTGGGAAATTTCTTAAGGCAAAGTAGCCATTACAATCTAACATGTGCATTCTGAATGGGAGTAGATGTGTATCCTTATTCTCAATTAGTAGTCTGTTTCAAGATTTAGAGGTCAACTACAAGATCCAATTAGACTGTTATTGTGTCTAACTCATAACTTGGTGAACAAACAGGTTATCTTGGAATGAAGTGTCAGCATCTCTATGTTGATCATTTGTGCTTGCTTACACAAATATTGAGACATTAAATCATGTTTTGTATTTGTTTTTCTTTTTGCCAGAAGTTTTTTTTTTTCATAATTTGAGAGACAGAGACAGACACACAGAGAAAGAGAGTTCCCATCTGCTGATTCACTCCCCAAATGCCTACAACATCCAAGATTGGGCCAGACTGAAAGTTGGGACGTGGGAACTCAACTCAGCTTTTCCATGTGGATGGAAAGGATGTAATTATTGGAGTCCTTACCCCTGCCTCTCAAGGTCTGAATTGGTGGGAGCTGGAGTTAGGAGACAGGAATTGAACCCACACACTTCAATGTGGGATGTGGATGTCTTAACATCTTGGTTAAATGCCCACTCTCAGAATGACTTTTAAGATACTTCATTTGTTTTTGTTGAGCACTAGTGTAACTGAAATGAACTGATAATCTGAAAATTAATTTAATTCGAGCAATGTGTAAGTACAGCACAACCTGCATGTTGAGGGACACGAACTATCCCTCGGCAATACCTCTTATGTCTTTGTTTACAAGCTGCCTTCTGATGGAAAGAACAGGAGAGGTACAAAGCTCAACTCTCCTATAATATATTCATTAGATGTAATTTTTTAAATTCTTGGATATAAAAAAATGAATTAAAGTTCTAGTATTTTTTTCCCATACTCCTGTCTACCTTGCAATCTCCGCTTTGGAAACCTCAGTCTAGGTAACCCCAAGTGCCATTTCCAACTGGAAAATGACAAATTAATGGCAGATATGCTAGGAGGGCACTGGCTGTCACTTTACTGCTTGGAAACTCGGGTGATCCCAACACTCATGTGTCCTTCCTCACGGCCCCAGAGAAACCCTACACCCAAAAGCTCACTCAGAAAGGCATAAAGAAGTTGACTGGAGTGGGCTTTGTCCAGCACTCGCTCAAAAGAGTTAGGAGAACCGAGTGGTAACAGCAGGTCTCTGCCTGGAAACAACAGCATTCAGCACATGGGAACTGCATTCCGAAGTCCTGGCAGCTGCAGGTGGGAGAGGCGATGGCCATGTGTTTTCATGATAGTGCTTCTGGAAGCTCTGGTTTGTGTGGGAAGAAGAACTAAACTGAATTCTATTATGTGGAGAGTAAAAATGTCTCTAAATTGTGTCATCATCACCTGGATTACTTGCTTTGAATGTAGTTTTCAACATCTGTCACGCCAGGGGACAGGAGATCAGAAAGTCCACTGCAGTCACACACAGGCAGTGGCCCCATCAACCTTGCCCAGTGACCGAAGCCTATTTCAAGAGTCTGTAAGGAAAGTCACCCAAAGTGAGGGTAGAAATGACTGCTCTAGCACAGAATTTGGTCACCCACAAGTACAACCTCTTTTTTTTTTTTTAAGATTTATTTGAAAGTCAGAATTACACAGAAAAAGGAGAGAGAGAGAGAGAGAGAGAGAAAGAGAGAGCCCGCGCGATCTTCCATCTGTTGGCCCACTCCCCAAATGGCCACGAAGGCCACAGCTGCGTCAATCTGAAGCCAGGAGCCAGGAGCCTCCTCCAGGTCTCCCACATGGGTGCAGGAGCCCAAGGACTTGGGCCATCTTCTACTGCCTTCCCAGGCCATAGCAGAGAGCTGGATCGGAAGTGGAACAGTCAGGACTTGAACAGGCACCCATACAGGATGCCGGCAGTGCAGGCGGCAGCTTTTATCTGCTATGCCACAGTGCTGTCCCCAAGTACAACCTCTTAATGAGCTAACTTAGAATAACAGAGGCAGGTTTTAAAATATAGACAGACAAGACCAAAAGATCATCTGCAGAATTCAGCCTGTCAAATTTCCTCCACAAAACTCAGCTTCTCTCTTGTTCTTAGAGAACTCCCAGGGATTCCACAGCCTTTATTTCCTTCTAGTGGTTCATCCCACTCCTAAGGAGAGACCTTCATAAAAATTAACTAAGGTTGGCCGGCGCCGCGGCTCACTAGGCTAATCCTCTGCCTAGCGGCGCCGGCACACCGGGTTCTAGTCCCGGTTGGGGCGCCGGATTCTGTCCCGGTTGCCCCTCTTCCAGGCCAGCCCTCTGCTGTGGCCAGGGAGTGCAGTGGAGGATGGCCCAGGTGCTTGGGCCCTGCACCCCATGGGAGACCAGGAAAAGCACCTGGCTCCTGGCTCCTGCCATCGGATCAGCGCGGTGCGCCGGCCGCAGCGCGCCGGCCGCGGCGGCCATTGGAGGGTGAACCAACAGCAAAGGAAGACCTTTCTCTCTGTCTCTCTCTCTCACTGTCCACTCTGCCTGTCAAAAAAAAAAAAATTAACTAAGGTTAAGTCATTCTCAGTAAATTAAACTGATCAGTGGCTGAAGAAGATAAATTCGTTTACTATTTCTTTCTTTGGAAAAGAGGTTTTGTTAATGAAAAAAAGAACACAAGAATACAATCCAGCTTAGGTTATGTTCTGTACTTTAGAGATTCTACCTGCATTATTGAATATCAAAGAGACCAAGTATAATACAGGGTTATTTGTATTCCATTTAAAGTTTTAATATACTTCATATCAGGTCTTTTAGAAAATGACAAGATGGCTATTACAAAGGACATTTTACACATAAACTTACAGGTACTGGTATTGTATTTCCTCCATGAAGGGACAGAGGTTATTAACTGGGAATCCTCAGGTTCCTGTTACATGTTTGCATATTGGATTCCCCCTCCTTAATTTCCCATGAAACCAGACCCTCCACACCCCACCAAACCCAATCAGCCAACACACTGTCCAAGAAAATTCTTGCTTGTTCTGGCATTGCAAAATGAAACCTACTGGTCACTCTTAAAATTTGTGATCCGACACATTTATTTGGGCTGCTTCACACAACACTGGTGTAATAACAGCCAAAACAGCAGCCAACTAGTAACCTGGTGAGTATTGTGCATATGCTTAAAAGTTACAAACTAGATACTAACATTACAGCTTTGTGCCCACAAAAAGGAAAAATACAGATATGAGCTAGAGAAATGAAAGGAATCATCTAGTTTCAACATTAACACAAGTCCATAGAAATGATCCAGTTTCTGTTCCTTCCCAGAGGAGGCCCAGAAGATCCGGCCAGGAGTATGAGGACTCTCAACATCCTCCTCCAGCAAGAGGAAAAGCCAGGGCCAGAACTCAGGGGTCAGACCTGGGTCAGAGCAGAATGGGGTACCTGGCCATCTGGTCATTTACATCGACTTCAGTAAGACATCTCACAGCAGTAACAAAATTGGGTAAATCATTTCATAAGGTTCCACGAGACACACTGAGATTTAAATACTGATCAGTTCTTCACACATTCTTGAAACTAGAAAGGAGAACCAAAACTTACACTTTTATTGCAAAGGAAAATGTATTTTAGACACCCCTAGATATTTTCTACGGTGCCCTACCAACTTCTGTCAGCTCCCAACCCTTGACAGAGCCCTAAAAAATGAGCTGATGCCATGGCTTTCAGCCAGCTGGCTTCCTAACAGCTGAGAACCAACCAGGCCCACTTGTCACATCTACCGCCACACCTCCTTTTATATCAAAAGCCAGCAATCTTCTGCCAATCTTACTGCCAATAGGAAATCGTTTGAAGGGAGGTCTTAGGGCTGTGCTTCCAGGCCATTTCCCAGCAAACTACCCTGGGAAAGGCACAAAAACCTGCATTCAGGTGAGGGAATTAAGATTGAAAACACTATCCAAATGCTTTCCCTGGGGTGAGTGTTTCATGCAGTGCTTCAGATGCCACTTGAGAACCCTGCATCCCATATCAAAGAGCCTGGGATGGAGTCCCAGCTATGTTTCTGATTACATCTTCTTGCTCCTGTGGGACCCAGGAGGCAGCAGGTGAAGGCTCAAGTAATTGGGAAAGGCACAGTGAGTTCTGGGTTCCTGGCTTTGGACTGGCCCAGCCCTATACATTGCAGGCATTTGGGGAATAAACCAGTGGATGGGACCTCTCTTTCATATAAATTAAATAAATAAAAATTTTCAGAACCTATTTAAAAAATACTTTCTTTCATTGAGGAGTACTATTCGCCTCAAAAAGGAAGGAAATTCTGACATATGCTATAATACACATGATGCCTGAGGACATTATGCTAAGTGAGATAAATCAGTCACAAAAAAGTAAATACTCGATCATTCCACACATACGTGGTCAAATAGTCAAAATCACAAGAGGCTCAGCAAGGAGACTGGTGGGTGTCAGTGGACATGGGAAAGGAAAATAGGGAGTCACTGTGTCATCGGTACAGAGTTCCAGTTTAATAAGACAAAATGACTTCCGGACAGGAATGGTGACAAAGTATCCAGTACCACCAAACTGAGCACTTTATAAAATGGCTAACATGGTAAATTTTATGTTAAATATGTACTTTAGAACAACAACAATGTAAATTTGGGGGTAGCATATGGTGTAGTTGTTAAGACACTGACCACCTGGGACACCGACACCCACACTCACATCCCATACTGGAGTGCCTGGTTTCAAGTTCTGTCTCTGCTTCTGATTTCAGTTCCCTGCTAACGTGCATGCTGGCTTAACTACTTGGGTTCCTGCCACTCACAAGGGGCCAAAGATCCAGTTCCAGGCTCCTGGCTTCAGCCTGACTCAGCTCAAGCTGTTGCCAGACATTTGGGGAGTGAACCAGCGGATGGGGGGTGGATGTCTGTCCCTTTGCCCTTCAAATAAGCAATGATAAATTTATTTTTATTTTTTTTTTATTTTGACAGGCAGAGTGGACAGTGAGAGAGAGAGAGACAGAGAGAAAGGTCTTCCTTTGCTGTTGGTTCACCCTCCAATGGCCGCCGCGGCCGGCGCGCTGCGGCCGGCGCACCGCGCTGATCCGATGGCAGGAGCCAGGAGCCAGGAGCCAGGTGCTTTTCCTGGTCTCCCATGGGGTGCAGGGCCCAAGCACCTGGGCCATCCTCCACTGCACTCCCTGGCCACAGCAGAGGGCTGGCCTGGAAGAGGGGCAACCGGGACAGAATCCGGCGCCCCGACCGGGACTAGCACCGGTGTGCCGGCGCCGCTAGGTGGAGGATTAGCCTAGTGAGCCGTGGCTCCGGCCGCAATGATAAATTTTTAAAAGTACCTTTTCCATCGAGCCTTCATACTACTTATCTCTTCTCTTAAAAGTCATAATCTATATGAAATAATCCTAGTTTAAAGTGGAATGCTTCAATCTGCATTAATAATCTTTGAAAATACCAGCCTATGGGCCCAGCGCCATGGCTCACTTAGTTAATCTTCTGCCTGAGGCCCTGGCATCCCATATGGGCGCTGGGTTCTAGTCCCGGTTGCTCCTCTTCCAGTCCAGCTCTCTGCTGTGGCCTGGGGGTGCAGTGGAGGATGGCCCAAGTGTTTGGGCCCTGCATCCCCATGGAAGACCAGGAAGAAGCACCTGGCTCCTGGCTTCGGATTGGCGCAGCGCCGGCCGTGGCGGCCATTTGGGGAGTGAACCAATGGAAAGAAGACCTCTCTCTCTCTCTCTCTCTCTCTCTCTCTCTCTCTATCACTGTCTATAACTCTACTTGTCAAATTAAAAAAAAAAGAAAAAAGAAAGAAAACACCAGCCTAGGAAAGCCTCTGAAATTCAAAGGCTGAAGTTATCCACCCCAAACACACCACATCCCTAAACCAGGGTAATTCTGGGAAGGACTCTGTGCTGGAAGTGATTAAATAAGATTTTAAGGACAGAAACAAAATCAGTCATCATGGCATGCCTCTATCTTCTCATCTAAAAAAATGTGGGCTTGTTGGGCATGTTTAACCTAGCATGTGGGGAAGTGTAGAATCAGATTGCAAGGTTCTATCTTGATCTGGGCCCCCAAAATGTGGCATTCTCTCTCATCAGGACAGAGCCAGGAGAGAGGAGCCCCTCCCTCCGGACCTTTCACTCAAAAATTAGAATATGCAAATATGTTTGCTACAATCAGGTACCTTCTGTCATAAAAATCCCTGCATATAAATAATACATCTTCCTCATATTACCTAAAAAGAAAAAGAAAAGGTAATTGGACTCCTTAAAAATGCACTTTCTGCCTATATACCTATACTAACCACATCTTCAAAAGTGAAGGTAAATGAGATTTTAAGGGAATTCATTTTAACTAGGTGATTATTCTTGGCTGCAATGTCAAATTCCAGGTAAACCCACAGGTGGAACTGTAACCTCACAGCTTATGATTACTTCTCATGCATTCATTTGGAATGTAAAGTCTGCCATTTTAATTGGCATTCAGAGATCTGTCAATGTGCAAATCCAAGCAGCTCAATTATTTTGCACAACTGGGTAAGTAACTTATCTAGAAACAAATGGAAATGACAGATTAAAAGGCTATCCTTGCTAATGCTTTCAAATTGGGCCACAGTTAGTTATACCCTGTTGAGCCCTTCTACTTTCTTGGGGACCAGTGCAGCAAGCATGGCAAGACACATTGCTTGGGCCTCTAATCTTAGCTGTGACATTTCCTGTCTGCTGTTCCACATCAATAGTGACCTACTTGCTATACCATGTGCTTTTCCAACTGGGGCTTTTGATGCTCACACATGGGGAAACACAATTATTTTTATATTTAGCACAAAATATAGCTATGAAACATTTAAATGATTTTCAGTTCAAGGTATACACCCTAATCTTGCATGGCAGTAACCTTTTTTTCTGCTTTGTCACTGGGAAACATGATAGTTACAATCCATTAAAAACAAAGCTTTTACCTTTGCTTAAAAAAAAAAAAGCAAGCAGTGAAAATGTTACATAATATTGGTATCTATCAAACTGAAAACTAACTGGCAAAAAGTCAGAGAATCATGTCCTAGTTACTTATCTTTTTTGACAAACTGGCCACAAATGGTCATTAAAAGCGATGTGAAACAACACTGCTAGTATCACTTAGGTCTGAAACCCTTAGAAAAGTGAAATGATTTATTATTAATAAAAAGAACTGACAAAAATGAATACTCAAAAC